>NC_137140.1:8761096-9231096 GCF_949319135.1 Squalius cephalus | reverse complement strand
CCATTTTTATAGACTATACATTGTTATTATATTTAAACTCATTTTTGAAGTGACATTCTAATAATTGTAAGTTATTGTTGTCCCTGATTCAAGAGGGTGCAGATTTTCAGCCGCATTTGCGCCTTTTAAGAGCACACTTAAGGTGTCTGGCCCTCTTTAAAATCACTGCTGGCAGCGGTGGGATTCGAACCCACGCCTCCGAAGAGACTGGAGCCTAAATCCAGCGCCTTAGACCCTTCGGCCACGCTACCCCGACGTGGTACCTTTCGTGGGCCATTTTCTGTTTTTTTTTTTAAGAAATAGAGAAAAATTGACCATCAGGCTTCTGAAGCCCACCGAGTTCGGCCAAGCAAAGCGGCTGAGTTTGGAAGACACCGGTAGCAAGCAGTATCACTTCTCCAGTCTTTTCGCTTAGACATAGCAGCCACAAGTGCCTTCTAAAAGGATGTCTTGGAAGCAGTGGGATTCGAACCCACACCCCCGAAGAGACCGGAGCCTTAATCCAGCACTTTAGACCGCTCGGCCACACTACCTTGTGAGAGCATCTTCCGTGGGCCATTTTCGCCAATTTTAGCAACGGAGACCGCCATCTCATCTGCGCTCTCTGCCTGGGCCGCGAGCACGTCGCCACTGCGCTCTCTTCGGGTGGCTGCCCTGAGTGCGAGTAGCTTTCAATGTCGACCCTGCGGGCTCGAATTGAAGCTTTCAACAACGAAGCTGTCACTCCGCCTGTCTCTGCGGGGCCGCGCAGAAAGAAGCACCGTTCTCAGAGACCACCGGAGACTGATGTGGCTCATAAAAGCTCGCCGGAACCCTTCCCTCGAGCTTTTCTCTCTCCTTCTCCGCCCCCCCTTCCGAGTGCGCAGCCGCCGGCACCCGCCCACGCCGCCGCCGTTTCAGTGGACGAGGCAGATGAAGTGGACGAGGACGCCGCCGCTGACAGCTGCTCCATCCTGGCTTCTGACAGCGAGGATTGGCCCGGTTCGCACCACTCCTCGTCAGTCCAGGAATCCGGCCGCACTCGAGCCGGTGAGGATGCGGAACTTCTGCGCCTCCTCACCAAGGCCGTCGACCAGCTTGGCCTCGAGTGGTCACCGCCTAAGGAGCCAGCGCCGAACAGACTTGACGGATGCTTTCTGCATCGCCGCCGCCGAACGCCCGCATCCAGGACTGCACCCTTCCTGCCGGAGCTCCACGCTGAGCTTTCAAAATCGTGGAATGCACCATTCTCCGCGAGAGTCCACTCTCATGTCTCCTCGGCGCTCTCACAGGTTGACGGCGCCACCGAGAAGGGGTATAGTGCCATCCCCCCAGTGGAAGAAGCGGTTGCAGCGCACCTTTGCCCACCCTCTGGATGGAGTTCAAAGGCTGCCCTCCCGTCCAAAGCCTGCAGGACTACATCAGCCCTTGTCAGCCGCGCTTTCTCCGCCGCCGGACAGGCTGCATCAGCCTTGCATTCCATGGCAGTATTGCAGATCCTCCAAGCCGATCTCCTCCGTGAGCTCGGATACATGTTGTGTTCCCCGGGCTCCCCTGGGACTCATGCAGTTACAAGACAAGGGGTTCCCGTAGCGTAAGCAACTTACGCAATACGAGAGAACCTCTCGTAAGAGAATGTACTCGGTTACCTAACGTAACCTCGGTTCTCTCTAGAAGAGGGAACGAGTATTGCGTAACCTGCCGTGTCGCGCCACGAGCTTATTCGTTTCAGTCTATGAAAACCAGATTTACAGCCTGTGAGCCCTTCCTTTATACACGCTAGCCACACCCATTCTGGCGGGCTGTGACGCGTGAAGGGCGCGAAGCACCCTCATTGGGCGTGACGTCACACAGGGCTCACCGATAGGCTGCTGCAGTTGCCGCAGGTCAGCCAATGAGCACACTTATACAGCCTGCTATGGTCTGCTGGCTGCCGCACTGCGTTGACAATAAATACAAAATTAAGGATAATTTTTGGCTTCAGATCTCGAGAAAAGTTTACAACTTTACCAACTTTACAACAAACATGGCATATGGCCACATAGCATTTTTGCTAATAGCATGAGGACACTGAGCAAATTCTAGTGACTTACCAAAAGTTAATATTTTTAAAATAAACAAATAAAATCTAAGAAATAATTTAGGTAACAGGACAGTATGTTGAGATTAACCTTCTCAGTCATTACAATTTCATCAAATATACAGAAATTAAAATGAGAGGACTTATTGTCTTCCTGTTGCCTTCAGAAGATCCAGACGATGCAACTTCCTGTTGAAAATGTATCTTGTGGAATATTCCAAGTTTTTCAGAGGGTGGGATGTGTTACAGTAACAGGACTGAGAGAAAACCCGGGGACATGACTAAAAGGTATATTTTATCTAAAATATTAGCTTAAATATTTTTTTCTCATGAAAAAAAAAAAAACATTTCAAAGCATAGATTGGATATAAAGTCACACAACAATGCAAAAAAAAAAAAAAAGATTTCTGAAGGATTTTAATCATATTTCATGGTAAAGTTTAGAGATAGAGTGGGGGCATGCAGAAAATGCAATTTTTTTAGTGTTCTATGTAGTTTTTATTAATGTTTTTAATTATACATTTTAAATTTGTAGTTAGCTTAATGTGCAGGACATTTTGCTTAATAATAAAATGTATTTTAGAGTTAATTTTCATGCATTTTTACACATATAATGTCCTGAGGACAGAAATGTCACCCTTTCGGTGGAATGGCGCATATATATAGGCTAACTAGAGTATGTCAGCTTTGATATACTGGCTGGGTAAAAGTGTATGAAATTGGCACCGTGTGTCTACTTTCGGCATTCCAATCAAGCTGCTTTCCATTTGTAGCCTGATCGTGTGATGATATGGTCGTACTTGACCTGAAGTGAACCAGATTGTACAACACACAACCACGAGCAAATCATCTCTAGCGTTTTGAGCAGCACTGAGCGGAGTTATCTATTTTTTTCATATTGAGAACATTATCTAAACAAAGAAGAAAACAGCGCAGTTCTCTCGTTGCACTCCACAAGCACCCATAGACTGCACGCACCGTGATGACGTCACAGACAGACGCCGACGTATTACAACTTCCTGTTTTGGGAAGCGCTGAGTTGGTTTCTTGTTCGCTAACGTTATCCAGCTAGTAAGCTTGAAGGTACAACAGGATTGTATAACCTGAGTGTCCGAGTGTGCGTATGGTGTTAAGGAGTAAAAAGTGCAACTTACTGCGTTTAGTGAAACAATGTCGGACAGTCCGGGTGGGTGTTGTTGTATACTAAAGTGAAGTAGTTAGCTAACTATACATTTACCATGCTAGCTGTAGACTGCTCGAATCGACATATACACATAAAAATGTATCTCTATTTTTAATTTCTCTGAAGAGTTTAGATTAATCTACATGTCTTTTTCAAACTATGAATGATTAATGCGTTTCAGGAATGTATGCCATTATTAAACGCCTGTTTAAACAGTTAAAACAAGGTCACCAGATTGTGTCACGACAGCCTTTGCTTAAAGAATGTATGTTCAATTTTGCCATGTCAGTAATTCTTAAGTAATTCTGCTGTTGTTTTATTAAAACTTGGCATCTTACTTTATTTATTTTTTCTTGTTCTTAAGTGAGTTATGGTCTAACAAAAAAATATAATACCATAACCATAATGCCTTCAAGGGAAGGCATTTTTGCTCAGTAATGTTTCCACTGTAACATACTTGTTATAAAAAAAATACTGTTTTTCAACTGGTTCCTGACAGATTTGCCACCAAGTGATGAGCAGAATTTAGAGATACAAGGCTCTGTTACTAATTATTCTTCTGTTGTGATGATGGCGGAACAGGAGGGTAGCATGTTTAATGACCAACATTTCTGTAAGTAAATAAACTAGAAACTTAAATTGGCAGATGTTTTTCAAAACATAATTAATTTAAAAAAAATGTCTTCTCTTTGTGTCTCCAATGCCCTCTCCTTGTACTCCTCGGTTTTTGGCAGACTGTGAGATGTGTCATCAGCACTTCATAGACCAATGTGAGGTTCATGGGCCACCATTATTTACATGTGACTCACCAACACCTATGGGTATTCCTCAGAGAGCTCTGCTAACACTGCCACAAGGCTTAGTTATAGGTCGATCTAGCATCTCTAATGCAGGACTTGGGGTTTTTAACCAAGGCCAGACTGTGCCATTGGGGATGCATTTTGGACCTTTGGATGGAGAGGTGACCTGTGAAGAAAAAGCATTGGATAGTGCCTACTCTTGGGTAGTGAGTGTCAACCTTAATGTTTTGTTAATTGTTAGAGTTTCAATTTTAATTTCAATATAAGTATTGGGCTAAACATATAGTAATGCCTTTTTCTCTCCAGATTTACAGTGGCAATAATCAATATAGTTACATAGATGCAGAGAGGGACACTCACTCTAACTGGATGAAGTAAGTACTTCTATGCTCTCTTGTTATGTATTGTAGTTTATGCATTTATTTTGTAGTTGTCTCAATCTTGTGTCTTCGCTTTAGGTTTGTGGTGTGTTCCATGAGTGAGACGGAACAGAATCTTGTTGCATTCCAGCAAAATGGACGTATTCTGTTTCGTTGTTGTCGCCCTATTAGCCCTGGGCAGGAATTTAGAGTTTGGTATGCTGAGGAATATGCTCAAGGACTTGGCACCCTCTGGGATAAGATCTGGAATAAGAAATGCATTTCTCTAGGTAACTACATCTAACTACATCTCCTGTGTGGAAACTTTGTGCCATATTGTCAACTAGCAGGTTTTTTGGTAACACTTTAGAATACTGTTCAGCCATTAATGAATAACTAGGAACACAGGAACAAATGAGTAACACTCTATTAACATTTAATAGAAAAAATCTCAAAAGCTTACAATGACTTCAGTCAATATTATGTAGTTATCAAACTTTTCACTTTAGAATACTGATCCAAATTATTAGTAGTTCCTTTAAGGATGTAGTAACACTTGAGCCATTACTAGTGGGTTGCCGCTATCTTATTTGATAAATTATGCATTAATTATGTTAATTATGAACCTGTATATAGTAGTTCTCAGTGAGGTATGAAAAAATAGTAGTTACTAATTAGCTAATAGTGAACTACCAAATTCAGCTGAGCGCTATTACTTACTAATTCATTAATCAGAGTTTCTTGTAAGTTAATAGTAGTTACTAAAATGTTAATAGTGCATATTTATTTGTTCCTATGAAGTTATTCATTAATGACGGAACAGTATTCTAAAGTGTTACAGTTTTTCTTTTTTCTTTTTTTATTCTGTAACTTTTTTCTGTGGCATGTTCTAAAGAATGTTACATAAATGTGCAGTTAATTTGTGAAATTTCGCAAATGTGAAATTGCTCATGTATATTTATAATTTATAAATTAGCTCATTATACAAAGGAAACAATATTACAGATCTGGACAAAGAGTTGCTTTGCAGTTAAAAGAATGCCAAGCACAGTCATTTTGATTTGTTGTGACATTATTACTAACATAATTAGTTGATGCCACAAATAGGACAGTACAAAGGTAGAGAGAGAGAAAATTACTCCTAAAATAAGCTTTCTCTTCCCGACTCAGTTTTTTTTTGTTGTTGTTGATAAAATTAGCTTCATCGGAGCGGTGCCAATCATTCAGTAAACAATATCATACAGTCTTTAGATGTAGGGGCGTTTACTTTTTTTCAGAGATATATGGCAATTCGCCTAAAAATAGACTAAATTTACCATACCCTAACTGCGTAATTTAATCAGATGTGTCATTATTATCTTTACTCAAATTCAAGCACTGAGTTAATCCAGATGATATTTTAAGAATTCCTGATGTAATTCACCTTAGAGGGAAGCATGTTTTATCTCTAAAAAGCTTTCCCTAATTTCCTCTTTCACAGGTATTTGAGGTTTGGGGGGCAGGTCGCCATCATTTTACATTTACATTTTTGCATTTGGCAGATGCTACTATTCCAAGGGGGCCCTCGGGATAATTCAGCCGTCTCCATTGACTTTGCATTGCGAGAAGCTGCCTCCTTGTCATTTCTGACTTGTAACAAAAAACAAAACAATGTCTAAAGGCTGCTATGTGACAAGGTGTACAGCAAACAAGCTAAAAAAAAACAGAAATAAGTTTTTATAAGCTGTCAACCCCAAAAAACAAGCGTTTAAGGACACAAAAGTGGATTCAGGCTGGAACGAATGGGTAAATTGTGGGATCCTGGCACTCAGTATGCACTAAAAAATACACTACGTGTGCAGTAAACATTTTGTCACTGGTAAGTCAAATATCCAAATGTTAGTTTTATATATTATATTTCTGTAAACTAAGCTATCCTGTTGCAGATCACGTTCCCCTCCAGTGGACGTAGTTCTCAGAGTAATATAACACTTTGCGCTCTGTTTCAATTGCCTGTATCCACTTTTGTGTACTTAAACGCTTGTTTTTTGGGGTCGACAGATTATAAAAAACGTATTTCTGTTTTTAAATGCGCCTAAATGCGCTCCGTCTCTATATATTTCATCAGTTCATGGATTCCCTGGGAATCCAACCCATGACCTTGTCTTTGCTAGGGTCATGCTCTGCTGTTTGAGATGTTCTTTAGGAAACACTGCCTTACCATGTAACAGCATATTTGAAGTTAACCTTTGTAATTGTGCCATAAACATTTTAGTTATTTAGCTAATATAAGTCTTTAGGGCTTCCTACTACTCTGTAGAAATACAAAGTGACTAAATACAGCGACTGTAATGCATTTGGTGTTGATATCTGTCATGGCCTTTGGCTTTCCAGTAATTTTATTTCTTTTTTCAGGTACAACTGAAGAACAGGCGACTCAGGTCTGTCTATGTCCTCATTGCCATTACTCCTTTCCAACTATTTTTTATCTGCGTGTTCATGTGAAGCGCTCACATCCTGATCAGTATGCGCACTTCACGCAGACACAGCCGCTTGAGTCCGAAGACCACTCAACGGTTATAGACATAGACCAGTGCCTTCTGGCCCCTGATGCAGCTCCTCCAACCCATATGCAGCCAATGACAGAAAGCTGTCAGGGTCAAATTTCAACCCTAAATGGACAACCCATTCATCACTCAGAAAAGTCAGACTGCACTGATTTGTCCGAAACATGCATTAATGGTTTGAGCGACCAGGCAAATTGTGCTACTGAGATCTCGGATGAAATAAATAAATGTGGTGAGTGTGGCCGGAACTTTTTGAGATCTTGTCATCTGAAGAGACACCAGCGCACTATTCACTCTAAAGAGAAGCCTTATTGCTGCAGCCATTGTAAGAAGTGTTTTAGTCAGGCAACAGGTCTGAAAAGACACCAACAAACCCACCAGGGGGAGGAAAAGAAAGAGAAAGATGCTGACAGACCTTCTGACATATATCCTTGCACTAAGTGCTCCTTTTCTTTTGTGGCCAAATTCAATTTAAATCAACATCTCAAACGGCATCACCATGGAGAGTACCTCAGATTAGTTGAGAGTGGCTCGCTCACAGCAGGGACCGAGGGTGATACAGAGATGAATTCTGACAAGCATGACCCAACCTATGAACCTCCTACTCGAGTGAAGAGGTCTGCAAAGAACCCTCTGAGAGGCAGTAGTCGCCCTAAAAAAGTGTCTGTTGGCAGACCACGGGGCCGACCACCTAAAAACAAGCAAGCAGCGGAGGTTGAAGTGCAGAAGAGTTTACCTATCTGCACTGAGTGTGAACAAAGGTTCTCTGATTTGGAGACATTGAAAACTCACCAATGTGCTGGACAAGATAATAATGAGATAGGAGAACCACAGGAAGCGCCAGCTTCCCAGCATGTCTGCGGTGAATGCCTGAGAGCTTTCAGTAATTTTGATATTCTCAAAGACCATGAGTGCATTCAGCAGGGAGACGGATCTTACTGTTGCTCCCACTGCAACCTTTACTTCAACCGGATGTGTAACCTTCGTCGCCATGAGCGCACAATCCACTCCAAGGAGAAGCCCTACTGTTGCACATTGTGCCTCAAGTCCTTCACCCAGTCTTCTGGCTTGAAGCGCCACCAGCAGAGCCATTCACGCCGCAAAGCCCACCGCCAGAGTTCGGCCCTGGTTAATGCCACCATCTTTCCCTGCACATACTGCCCCTTCTCCTTCACTGATGAGCGCTATCTTTACAAACACATCCGCCGTCACCACCCAGAAATGAGCGTAAAATATCTGAGTTTCCAAGAAGGGGGCGTTTTGTCAGTTGAAAAGCCTCACAGCTGCAGCCAATGCTGCAAGAGCTTTAGCACAATCAAGGGCTTCAAGAATCACAGCTGTTTCAAGCAGGGGGAAAAGGTGTATCTGTGCACAGATTGCGGAAAGGCCTTCAGCTGGTTTAATAGCCTCAAGCAACACCAGCGCATCCACACAGGAGAAAAACCTTACACATGTCAGCAGTGCGGAAAGAGTTTTGTCCACTCTGGACAACTGAATGTGCATCTCCGCACACACACAGGTGAAAAACCTTTCTTGTGTTCACAATGCGGCGAAAGCTTCAGGCAATCGGGAGATTTGAGGAGGCATGAACAGAAGCATTCAGGCGTTCGGCCATGCCAGTGCCCCGATTGTGGAAAAAGCTTTAGTAGGCCACAAAGTCTCAAAGCTCACCAACAGCTTCATAATGGCACCAAACTTTTCCCCTGCACTCAGTGTGGAAAAAGCTTTACCCGTAGATACCATCTCACCCGACATCATCAGAAAATGCATTCCTAACTAAAATAGTAACAGTAAGACACGGATTAATTTATAGATGTCATATTGAGAAGTTTGTTGTTCCTGCTTTAAGAACATATTTAGTTATTTTAAGACAAAATTATGTAGCCAATGAAAAGATACCGTTCTTGTAAAAATGTTTAGACAGATCTGAACTTGGCATTTTTGAGTATAATATAAGTGGGCACACAATTGCTAGGTGTAGTTGGTCCCCAGAGTTATTGAATCAAATGTGCAAAAGTCAAAACTATATTTTATTAATGACAAAACGTGTAATTGTTGAACAATATGTTCCTATGATCATAGTAAAAAAAAAAAAAGTTAAATTTATGTGTTGCAAGATGTTTTCTTTTAGTTAAGAAACTTGGAAGATGGGAAAATGAGGGTTTTTGTTATTCCAATTATATTCATAGACAGAAGAAAATATTACATTTTCAAAGATATCATGTCACTCCAAACAACAGAAAAGATCATCTGTTGTTCTTCTGTTAATATTTAGCTTTTAGCTTATTTTAGGTGCATGCAGAGTATAGTTTTTTCCATAGGGGATATCAAATAAAAATCTTGCCCAGATAACTGCATTTCACCATGCTTTACTGTGATTGTTTTTTTTTTTCATCAGTCTAGTTTGCCTCTATTACGTTTTATTTTAATTTAGCTTTGGTTACAAATGGGCCTCCTAAAAGAGAAATAGTGTGATGCTCAAGTGTACGCTGTGACTGGTTGCCGTCATGTGTTTTAGCCATACTTGTATCCTGTATAAAATACAATGTGTTTATTGTCTATATTAAACTCAACATTGTCATGATATGTGCAAACAAAGTAGAAAAACAAACCTTCCACCTCTGACCCCAAGAAAAAAAAAGTTACCTTAACCACACTAAAGAGCTGGTTTAGAATTATCATTAAAAAATTATGTAATCATTGAAAAAAAAAAAAAAAAAAAAAAAAGATTTACATGATGCCTACAAGTACAAAATTCCAAAACATGGGTCTACTGATTTCTGACATGCTTTTACAGATACTATAATAATCACTAAACTGTTTGTTTACAGGACTGAGTGTCAAGCTTGATACATACCATATGTGTCATTGCTCCAAAATCTAAAATATATATATATATTTTAGGGGTTAGAAACTATTTCAGATAGCTTGAAGATGTTCGTGAGTTCTTGACATGCACATTGTTGCTATGCAAATGTCCTGCCTCCTTGGAAACAATTTAACCCTCAAATGCATTAATAAAATCAAATAATTGAACCAACTTTTTTCTTTCTCCATCTCCCCATGAGCATAATATTTTAGAAACAAAGAGTTCTCTAATGCAGGGTATGTTTTAAAAATATGAAATTAAGCTGTATTTTCTCAATATGTACCACAGAGGCATTCATATCAAGCACTAAAAGACAGAGCAAAGAAAATGACATTTACAATGTTAATGTAAGATGTTTGGGTTGAAGAGAAGCCTGGTATCAGGCATTTGAGGGGCTAATTTTTTTTTTTTTTTTTTATGAACGACTAGGCTATACATTTAGAATGATCTGACATCTTTGTCAACACAAAAAATAAGGTTAGGAATGCACATGGTCACATTTGAACTGCAAAGCAGTCTCTCATCATATACATCCAAGCTTATATAATCGTAGTTGCTCTCTTGACAGGTTTAGTTAGTTGAAAAGTTTAGGATTACCATTATGTCCATTCAATTAAGTTATTTTGAGCATATAAAGTGCATATTTTACCACTTAAATAAAACAAAGTAACCTTGGTTACAAATCCACAGTTGACTGTTTATTTCATAAAAGCACATTAACAAACCACATGAGTGTTTTTCATACAAGCATTGCACTGAAGAAAAAAAAAAAGTTGTTTACATGCCTCATCGATTTAATTTAGTCCCGGTGTAAAGACTAATGGTGACACTAAATCTACAATCACAATCATTTATAGTTTGTGGTTCCTTCATACATTTCACATGATTACGTTAACAAAATTACTTGCTTCCTATAGGATGTGAAATTCACTGTCGTATCTAGAGCATCTTTCTCCAACAGCTAGTCTAGCTGTGCTCTGTATTAGGTTAAATTATATTGAACAATTCATGAGGCAGGTTCACTCCAGGCAGTAGTATGTAGATAGTGTCCTATTTTTATTTCATTTTTTATATATCCAGATTTCATGAAACTATTGTGGCCTCTACAGGTCAATCTCTTTCAATTGCATTTAAATGTAAATCACATTCATAAAAAAAGAACAAAGAAAAAACTATACACATGTGGAGGCCAGTCCCATAATCATACACGTGTCTGGTATAGCTGAATAAAAGAACAGTTCCACTCATAAAAAGTAAGTAGCAAACACCACTTTTTTTTTTTTTCTTTTTTTTTCTGCCTCTGTAAAGAAGGTTTAAGGGGAGGTCTAAATGAACACTGGAGAGTGACAACACTGGAGTAATACTGAGGAAAAAGGCAGCAGTTGGTTTTTAAGGTTCAAGTCACCAAAACCTTGCACAAAGAGGTATAGTGTGAACTGATATAGGTAGAATAGAGGCAATTGGAGTGAGAGAAACCCCTTGAAATCTGGCTATATATATATATATATATATATATATATATATATATATATATATATATATATATAATAAGGCTAAGCTAAGTATGTTGTTTTTAATGACCACAAAATATTAGCTGAAATACATCCTTGACTGGTTCTTTAAGAGACCATTTATCATTTTGAGTCTTTCCTACAGTATGTTCCTCAGGTTCCGTCCATTTATGAATGATGTGCTTCCCATTTTATACTAATATATACTTTTAAAGAATCTAGACAAATCATACTTGTTTTATCGCATATAACAGTGCCTCCTAAGGACAGTCCTAATAAAGACATCAGGATAAAAGGGGAAAAAAAGAGTAATGAGACTTTTAAGGTACAGCAGCAAGTGGCAGGTCATTACTGGAGTTTCAGAAACAGATGTCTTCAAACACGAGACGTTGTTTTCACTGCTTCTGGTCCAATCAGTGCCTCTGTTCCATTAGTTTCAGGACTGAAACTGGAAAAATATTCCACTGTAGTGTTTTGGTAATCTGTTCTGCCACATTTATGTTGTTAACGTAACTTATAAAGACAACAGAGTTTATTGTGTACATTAGATTATTACAGGAACAACTTTGGCAAAACTATCGATGACAGCCGAATCAGTATCAGAGTTAAATATAAGGAAAATACAAAGGGTTTTTAAAGAGCAAACACTGCAGGGTAAAACATTTATTCACAATACTAAGAATGAATAAAGAAAAATCTCTAAAACCATAAACGCCTGAAATAAAGGTATGAAGGAATGAAACTTACTGACAATAATTAAATGGACAAAAGTACAGATTCTCTATTTCCCCAGTTCCAGTACATTTACATTGAAGTAGTTATTTAAACAATTAATAACTTTTACGATGGATCCAGTGACTTCAACTCCTCGACCTGTGAGCCAAGATCTATTACCTGTATGAAGAGATTTTTCATATGACTGCTTAATTTGAATTGTCTAAATAGCCATATTTATAAACTGTATCATATTAGTAAGCAAAAGGATTTGATCATTACTAAATATTATAGGAATGTGATCACTCTACCTTGTCTTGAAGTTGATCTGTTTCCTCCTTATGTGAAGCTTCAGTCTCCTCTAGAGTTTTCTGCTGAGCTGTTTTCTTCTTCAGTAACTCAATCTCCCTGTATGAAAAAAATGGAAGGAAAAAGACATTGATTAGATTCCTGAAGTTTAATTTAAAAAAACAAACAAACAGTTAATTAATTTCTTGGGTGTATATAATTATCTTGGGCTGATTACTAAGAGGAAAATCTCATTTAAAACACATTTGCCAAGAAATAAGTCCTTAGAAACGTGATCCTTGTATTCATATTGGGTTTATATAGTTTATAGCATTTTAAAGCATATAGTTTATAGCAAGGTTGTAATTTTTATTTAATAATGAAAGGTAAAGATTTTCTTGCATCTTAGATGTGAACATTTTTTCTTTAACAAATAGGATTTTTTTTAAGCAAAAGATTATAACAAACTTTTGCTTCTGTTCGTTCATTTTTTGTTACCGTAGAAGAGGTGTAACCAACTCATTTCATTTTGAATAAATGAATTGATCCAAACAAAAAAGAGTGTCACATCATGGACCCTCTTACTGTTTATACAAATTGTAAAGGTTTGTTGTGTGTTTAGTACATGTCTTCTAGAATGCTGCTATGTAATGCTTACTAAATGGATATTTAAATGTATGTATTAACCTTGTACATAAAATGAGCATTACATTACAATCTACAAATAGCAGGTGAATATGTGAACTTACTTTATATTAAACTTTAAAGAAAAACTCAGGGTTAAAACTAAACCGGACCTTTATTAAGATTGTGGATGTGTGTTTTCTGTATCTGTGTGTTTTCTCTCACTTTTGCTGATACTCTTTTATAAGGCGTTTGGCCTTGCTGTATTTGCGCTCTAGAGCCTGGTATTGAGCCTGTGTTTCTTTCAGGTGCTCATCCACAGCCTGGCACAGACTCTGTGCCTCCATCCAATATCCCTCCAGCTTCTCCATGCGCTCCCGATTCTCCTGCATGTTATGTTCCATCTGGGCTTTTTCAGCACGCCAGCGCTGCTTCTCCTGCTCTGCATGATTCAGCTTAACACATAAATGCAAACAGATGATTACTTTCTTAGACTTATCATGCAAATAGTAACATAGATCAAAACTTTACAAATGTGGAAAACCAGAACTCTTTGTCAGAGGAAAAACGTCCATATATGTTCTTTTGAATAATGTAAAGGCATAAAAATGGAAATTCTGCCATCATTTACTCACCCTCATAGCATTATACTGTAGATCTTAATGCTTTTCTTACTTTTGTAGAACACAAACCAAGAAGTTTACCAAGAAAGTAAGCCGTAATACACTGATGATCTTCCCTTCCACCAAGCTCTAAAGTCTCATTAAAACGTCCAAACTTGGTGCCTCAAGCCATGTTGTATCAGGTTTGATGTCAACAATGCTTATAGGCAGGTTTGGAAAGACAAGTAAATGATGACAGTTTTTATTTTCAGGTGAACTTTCTCTTCATCCTAGGAAAACACAGAATTTGATTAGACATATGATGACCAGTTAGCATGAAAAGGGTTATCATACCTTCCTCTTGAGCTGTTGGATTTCAGCCTGAGTCACAGCATGTTTGATCTGCAGCTGTGCAAAAGTAGTAAACAGATTAAAGAACGTAACTTAACCTGCTCTTTTGCAATGACAAAACTGGCAGTTTAATGGAAAACTAATTTACAGTTTAGTTTTTTCAAATTGCTTTCACACAATTTCTGAAACTATGGCTCAATTTCTTGAAAATCCGCATCTCTTGCAAAAGCAAACACATCATTCAAAACTATTTTAACTCTTCCAAAAGAATTGTTGAGGGTGAGAAAAATGTAAAACACTACTATCTCGTGTCTTTTGCTTGTTTATTGTGCAGTGGAGTGTACAGGAGTTTGTCACACGTACATGTATGTGCACAAATACACTGTATGTATGCACAATTGATGAATGTTACAGTTATTGAACTGAACTGAACCAACACTGAAGTGACGAGCTGAATATTGAGATTATTGGCTTGTTGGCCATGCTGCTTCTCAGGCGATTTTGAATTTGTTACTATTGTGAAGCGGCAGTGAAACAATCTATATTGTAGCTTGTATGTACATTCATATATTTACACTATAAGCAGAAATTCAAGGGGGTAAAAATAATTTCTTTCTTTCTTTCTCAAAACTGAGTTTTGATTTCTATGTGATCAATTTATGTATAAGTGTTTTCACACATGATCACTGGGTGTAGGTCATCAAGAGTGAGGCATGTAGAGAACTGTGTTTATAGAGTTTTGCAAAAAGTTTGTTTTTCAATTTCAAACTGAGTGTAAAGCGTAAAATGTGCTTGCAGTTTTGCAGACTTGGTTTGAGTGAATCGTTTCACTGAGTGGGCCTCAAGTTACACTTTTAGTGTGTAAGCAATTTGAAAAAACTGTAACACACTGATTAGTCTAAATGGTCTAATCTTACAGAGTAGTACAGTAATTTACCAATTAATACAGGATAATATTCTGTTACATTTCAGTTCAGCCCTACATAATTATGGCATTTAATTCAAAAAGAATTGCTTTACAAACTTATTGTAACGTAAATGTTCTGTTTAGGTTTAGTTTTCATTTTTTCCTGCTCTGGCTTGCCTGTGTTCATTGTTCCCTTTACTTAGTTTCTATGGTTCTAAAAGAGTTGACACCTGTTCTGTTTTTCCCTTGATTATACTCCCTGTGTTTATAAACCCTTAGTTTCCTTTTTTTAGTTTTCGGTCTCGTTTCTGTTTATGTGGTTGTGTTGCTCCCTGTTGTCTCCTGTTCCTCTATTATTGGATTAAAGACTATTCTTTGTTTGTGTTTCTTCGAAAATCTCCCCCGTCTCTTGACGTCATCCGTCTTTTTTAAAGCTGAGAAATCATTTATTTTTACTTGCAAGTATAATTAAATGTGGATACTTTTTAACTTTAACACAAGTACATTTTTCATTAGATACTGGTTAATACAATTTCTCTGTATGGTTTAAACCCTTGATGTCCAGCTCAATTTGTGTCTTACTTCTTTATATTTGTGAGCAAGCTTCTCAGGGTCAACTTCCAATGGTGACAGCATGTCCTCATTTTCGGCCAAGTCAAACACCTCTATGGCACTAGGGTATGTGGGGCTCATCTCGTCTTCTTCATCTTCATCAGTGCCATAATCACCCGGCTAGAAGGGAAGGACAAGGGAACAGCCTTTTGTCACAAGTTATAAACTTTTTTTTTAAATGTTCTGATAAACAAAAGAAAGACAAAGACTTTCAAGTCTGCTAACTAAACATGATAAAACACTCTTCCTTTCTTCACAGATATGGTGTTATGGCAGCTGAAGTTCAATACAATACCAGAACAATTTGATTGTATGCAAATTTAAGAACAACATGGCAGATATGTATCACCAAAACTGACAATGAATGTGGATGAAACTTTTACGAAATCATTCCATGTAGATACAGTACACTTTGCAGTTTTCCATGTTGGATTATAACTCATTAGATGTTTCAATGCTGTTTAGTGTACACGGAATTCCATACCAATGGATTCCACTGAGGCCCAGTTTATCTGGTATCTGGTATCACCTGATACACCTTGATCAGATCACAAGTAGATGAGGGAGACACATTCCCGTTTGCACCTGGTATTTTAATCCGTCTCTTTTGTCCACTTCCAACCACTTCTGTCCTGATTTCTTCAAGGAGAGGGTCTATGGGTAGGTAAATGTATGGGGGTTTTATTCAGATCTTTCGATCTAATGGACAAAATAAGCTCACGCAATTTACACATGAACGTGCCCGGAGACAACAGGTGTTTACCAGGTGTAAACAGGGCCTGAGGGGATGATGTCTGACCCCCCCTTAGCCGGGAAAGATCTGATTGGGTGGCTGATGATGATAAAGATAATGATTACTCTGGTATACTGTTACTCTGACATATAATGTTTAAGACTGTTTTTAATTAGTCAAACATTTCACACAAACCCTAAAGTATTTGAACTAAACATAACTGTCCAAGAGTGCTTCAGCAGCTGGTATTCTTTTACCTTCTATTTTACTTTTAATATACTTAAGTAGTAAAGATATGCACAAGTACCTGATTACAGACAGTTAAAAAAAAATCTAATACAACTATTCTACGCTCACACATCACACATTGTTCAAATAAAAGCAAGTACACAGACCTCTTCCTCATCACCCATGTAGTTGCCATATCGTTGCTCCATCATCTCCTGTTGCCAGCGCTCCTGTTCAAGGGTCTGCTGGATGAGCTGGGCGACTTCACTTTGCTCTCCCGGCTTCTCTCTCCCAATAATAAACCTAGGAACAGAGGTGTTTATTACGCACCTTGTGGTAATCTAAAGTCTTTATCTGTTGGTGCTTACGTATACTAGGCTGCGAGAGGAAGGTGTTCTCTTTCTTTCTACCTCTACTGTCTTTCTTCCTTTAAATGGGTCATCATATACATTCTCATACTTATTTAATCATTTTACTTTCTCCTGAGGTTCACTTACAGTGTAATAACCTTTAGAATTAAAACAAAGGGGTGCTTTTTGTTGCTGTGCCTTTAAGATTACAGTCCAAATGCCCTTTTGCATTATCCAGAATAAGTAACAGTCTGTAATTCAACAGCCTTGCATTACATAAAGACAATCTGCACTGAAATGTGTCACTGAAAACTGCAGCTGCTCATTTCTAATGTTTTTTTTTTTATATGCAGAATGGCAGGTGACAATATAGCCAGGTACAGCACAAGATTTGGTGGACATTATAAATAATTTTAATTAAATGTTATTTTTTAATTGTGCCATTTAAAAGAGGTCTTAAGACTATTTTCTTTTGAGGCCATTCAAATTATGAAAATACCATATTTATAGTGATATGATGGTACGATGGCAACAGCATTTACTGTTGTTTACTTCTGATAAAGCACTTATAGATCCTTCTTTGCTGCTCTGTCTGCCCTCATTTATATTTATCCATCCTTAATTTCCTCCCTTTTTATTGCTCCTACATTATGTGTGTCTCTTCCCCCCAGAGTCTAGTTTAATATAACCCTCTCCTTGTTCTGGCCTCCCCCTGTTAACACTTATCTATCATAATGAAGTGTACTATTCTTCTCTTCTAAATACAAGCTTTGTAACACATCATAATTACAACTGTCACAATGACCCCCATTGGCTGAATGCTGAATGAACTAAGGAAAAGAGCAGGGAAAGATACATATTCCATTTAAGACGGCAATGGACCCACGTCATTCTTTAAACACGTAAATAGCAAAAATTTGTATAAAGTATAAATATATTTTCACTATGTTATTGAGGTAGAAACTGGTACAGTGTTCCCATAACAAAGAGACCAAGCAAACATTACACACACAGTATAGCTGTAGGCAATTGTAAAACACAAGTCTAATGACAGTGAGCAACCTGCCCTGAATTCACACAATGCATAAAAATAAAGACTAAATACTATTAAAATCAAGCTGTCATGAAGTCAAATGTACAGGCTATAATTACTTTGTATTTATTGCTGCCTTCAAATCTGTCTAGGAAGTTCCTACGATTTCAGAAGATGTAATTATGATGTGATTTGTCCAAGTGATTTTGATTAGGGAAGAAAGTATAAATGGGACAATAATATTTCTTACACATGAAGCTGCTTTAGCACCAATGTGACAAAATGAATAGCAAAGGATACACATAAGAAAAGTAAGTGATGTTTAATATTATAATATGTTTAATAACTTTATTCTAGAGCTGCTGTAAAGCCAAACAATCTATGTTACTGTAATTTCCTATTATCACTGTAAAGCTGTTTTGAAACAATCTATATTGTTAAAAGCACTATATAAATGAAGGTGACTTGACTTGACATGAGTCATAGGAAATGCAGTTTTGTCACGTAAATCTGTTTTCTGATAATCATGCATATTACACTATACTAATACAAACCAATTATACAATCAACGTTCACAGTTCAAAACTTAATTATGACCGATACTAATTACCAATCCCAGTACCATGATTTTTTATTAACCGCCCAAATTTCCAGCATTTTATACTGATAATTACAACATTATGGTGGTGTTCATGTGTGCTCGACTCATAAATACAAACCATTCCAACATTAATTTAAGGTAGCATATGATTAATTCAATATTTGTGCCTACAGCGATGGGTGAAATTCAGTGTTTAATGCATTAAAATACAGGTGACTGTAGACTAGAGGACATGATAAATATAAAAGGTAAGAAACTGAAAAAATGGGTCTTAAATGAAATGAAACTATATCAGCAGGAAGGTGAAATGTCTATCGTAGTGGACTATATCCAGCTGGTCTTACCGAACTGTGCCAGATGTGTTTCTCAGGACAGAGGCAGCAAAACTTTGAGTTACACCAACCAGGCTTGTTCCATCCACCTCTACTATCAAATCATTCACCTGTATCCTGAAAGAGATGAAAGTGTGCAATATGACCATTGTGGAATGAGTATATATATATATATATAACTATGATGTTGTGGAATATGCATAACATCTACCTGCCATCCCGATGAGCTGCCCCTCCCTCTGTGACGGTCTTGACGAATATGCCAAGCTTCTCCAATCCCATGTCAGCTCCAGCACCCATACCAATAATACTGATACCCAAACCCTCATTGTCTGTTAATGGACAACACAAAATAGAGAATGCAATCTTTAAAACATAGCGTGCAATGGCCTCAAAAGGTTTTTGTACATTTAAGTCACACTTAAAAAAAACTATAAATAAAATTGCTTTCAATAAAAAAAATATCAAACCAAATCAGCAAATAAATTATTTTTGGTGTGACTTTTTAAGCAACTTGTTTTGCAGTCATTTTTAGTTAATGTATGTCAGTCAGCTCCTCTTAAGTTTACACAGGTGTAGTTCATCACAGTTCATGTTCCACTCACATTTGAGAACAGTCTTTAAAACAGTATATTGATGATTGACCATCTCAAACCTAACAAACTTGTTTTTGTGAAAGACTTGAAGTATGCTTGTGTAATGTATACTATATGCTTACACTATACACTACTGTATGTACTCAACCATCTAGTGTATGCTTTTTTTCTAAGGGTAGATTTGGAATAAAACAGTCCTCACTTCTTTTTTTCAAGTACATCATCTGAGTACTCCTAGTATACTACATTGTGGTCTATTTTTTCAGAGTGAGCACACTACTTGTACAAAATGGTTCAGAATAATAGAAGTATTGTGAAACACCTTCATTTCCTCTTTGATATTCTCTCTGTTGAGTTTTACTCTTTGACTACACTTCTTTTGTTCTCCTAGTCTTTCATTTTCTCTATAGCACACTTTGATGTGCTATATTGTGAATATAGTGGGTGTTGTTAATCACAAAGTCCAGTGAAGTGATTATAATTTACAATACAGCATGGCTTTGAGTGTCTTACTGATTTTATAAAACTTTCAAATTTCCATTGAAACATTTTGTGCCCAGAGTTCTATAATCATTTAGTTATTTTAATACTTTTAAATTCAACATACTATCCACTAGATTTTTTTTATCTAACCAGCTACAAAATTCCATTTAAAGGTAAGCTTCACCATCCCCTACTCTCTCCAAGGGTAGTCAGAAAGGTGCAAGTATTACTGTCTCATATGTGCATTTGGAACACCCTACACAAATCTATATGTCATTGCTTTTTTATTTAAATTGGAATGTTACATATCAGTAATTTTGTATTTAAAATCCCAGATAAGATCTTAAATGGCCTTACTGGCCCTTTCATTACCTTTCTCCAGTTCAACAGGGAACAGGTCCAGCCTTTCCACACGTTTCTCCAGCTCATACTCAGCAGAAGCAGCCATGGGGTCCACATCATCATTCCTCCTGTCATAGTCCTCATTGGAATAGGTTGTGAACACCTAAAAATTTGATCATATATTAATTAATGACCTCTCATTTTATTGCAGTATCGCAACATTCCGAAAAGTAATAGCACACCTCTGCAAGCTGCAGAATTTGTGAGTGCAGTCAGAGAATTACACAAATTATGCAACTTAATACTTAGTGTTAGTGGCCCGTTAATGATAACTATAAAGATAACTATAATGATAACTATATTAGAGTCCACACAAATGCACAATATTGTTCTCTTTATCATAAGCATGCGCTGCAGTTCTGTCACCTGCCACTTTACATGCTCAAGCTCTTTAAAGCAGAATGAATTCTGATTGGTTGTCAATGTTTTTAGCATTCATCAACTGGAAACAATGGTTGTGAAAATAATTCAAACAATATTGTTTCTCTGTGCCTTTATCAATATAGTTGCAGTGTGGACTCTGCTATTCTTTTAGATTTAGAACAATTTTTAAAACTATATCTTTATCGTTATTATTATAGTTATTGTCCTAGGTGTGAACAGGCCTTCATGGGTTTCTTCAAATCAGAGAAGCTCTCTCCAAGCTAATAATTAATATGTTTGTGGGCATGTAAGGAGTAAAAGTCAACAACTGCCACCTTTTTTAGTCATCAGTATTAATGCATCCATATTTTTCTCAAATATTATCAACAAGAATTTGCAAATTCGCAACAGCTCTCTTTAGTGGTTTTCTAGCAGGTCATTTTTCGAGGCCACTGATTGGATTCAAATACAGGTCTATTGCTGTTTACCAAAAGAACTCTTTAAGTGTTGCATGCAGTTTGGTTGTAAACAATTTTATCTACTGATGCACTGACAGTGGAATTGAAGTGGCTCTCTATTGAAAGCAAAGCTGTGTGGGCAGAGCAGGTGTGCCCACTTCACAGCAGCTCTTGAGGCTTCACTGCTAGTTTTATATAATCTTTTTAACGTGGGTGCAGCCTGCGCCAACTTAACCTGGCCTGAACACACATGCACACCGCCAAACAACATGTTTTTTAATGCTGTTTTCAGAGTCTCATTCTGCTTCCTAGTCCCCTATTTTATAGGGGAACAAGATTTTTATTTTCCCACCCAAAGTGATTGTAAAAAAAAGTGATTGTAACTGAGGTGTGCCAGGGTGGTGCAGTCCATATAGGCTGTGAATGCTCTGCATAAGCCATTTGAGAGAATGAGTTCATGGATTTGCTAATTAATATTATTAACACTATTAATGACAATAAATTCCCTTGTAATTTGAGGTGTAACATAAAGCTTACATAATAAAATGTTGGTAATGCATATGTAACTGTCCATCATTTTGCCAAACAACTGTAATTTTTTTACACATTTTTTGGCCAAGCAAATAAATGTGCTGTTGAAGCCGAAAATCACATCGTAATTGCTACAAAACTAACTAGACTAAATCAAATAAATAAATAAAAGCCATAACTGAAACTATTTTCATAGTATTATAACTATATATAACTATTTTTATAGTTTATAAATATATATATATATATTTTAGCAAATGACAATAAGAAGCAAGAAATCCATTTCAGTCTGCTACCAAGAGAAAAATGTGAAATAGTAATAATTGGATGAAAAAAATATTCTGCCATGTCATAGTTTATTAGCCATACTGCAGGCTGTTTACAGTTACCAATCATTTAGAATATGTGTTTTATAATTACCGGTATATGGTGGCAGTCAAATCAGATGCAATGTTACACCTAATTCCTACTTGTTCTTAATCCTCACAAGTGCACTTTTTCACACTTTTCTTTAGTTTAATTTGAAAGCTCAAATTATGTTGTCCTATCATACAGTTTTTATTGTTCTCACGGGTTCCTCTGCATCCACTTTACAATACTTGCATGTCATTCACTTCAGGAGTTTCAAATGTATACCATCTGTTACAATGGTAATTTAGTGATTGTAATACAGATAGATTGTGGATCATGGTGCTGTGATCTAGTTTAGCATATCACAAAGTTACAAAAGAAAGATTTCAGCTGACCCTTTTTACATGTTCCTGGTCTTATTATGCATTATTCATTCTGTACCTGTTATTCCAAAAGACAAGTGGTTTAGAAAATGGATGGATTATTCCAAAGGAACATAAACGGATCTGGTTTTAAAACTTTTACAATTGGCTGATTTTAAAACCTCACTTTAAGGTATCATAGACACGTTCCCAGCTGTTTTAAAATGTAAGCAGAATAATTATACAGTCTTTCTTAAGGTATCTTCTTTTGGCCAAGCACTGTAATTATTCTTCAAAGAGAAGGCAACACCAAAATGCCTTTCAAGAAGCTAAGTGAAAAAAATCTATCCATGATAGCAGACAAAACCAAAGATAATTTGTACCATGTTTGTTAGTGCTATTCTGTAATTAGTTTCCAGTTTGGCTAACATCACAAAGCCCATTTTTTCATCCACCTGTCATATAAAGACTACTTTCAGAATCCAATCAAGATCCCAGTGAATAAAATCAAGTCCTACCCTACTTTTTTCTCCTTGAATATTCTGTTTCATTCAGAAATAAATCACATTACGGAAGTAAAATGTTGTTTCCTGTTATGTAATAAAACAAAAATAATACCAGACAGTCTTTATTCCCCAGACAACCACCACCATCCTAAATCCTCATCCCTCAATTCCACCCACTCATGTCCTGCCACAAGCATCCCACTGTTAGTGGCACATCCCACATTAAACACAACCCCTGAGAGAAAAATTGTGCTTTACTCCCATCTGTGCTTAAATTCCACCTGCACCTCTTCCCCAGTAGCAAAACACCCTCTGATGCATCACATACACCAGCTGAGACCAGCTACCATTGCCATATGATTCAGTTAGACTGTGTGGCTGGGATTTTTTGTGGTGCCTGATGGACACAAACATCGGATTAAAGAGGGGGAGGATGGAAAGAGAGAGAGAGAGAGAGAGAGAGAGAGAGAGAGAGAGAGAGAGAGAGAGAGAGAGAGAGAGAGAGAGAGAGAGAGAGAGAGAGAGAGAGGGAGAGACAGTGGTGTTCCAGTTGTGTGAGAGTGCCAGTAGGTCATATCTCTTAACAGATGGTCAGGGATACCCCTCCTCCGCTCAAACTGTCCCATCCTGGCTCTGCTGCCCTATAAAGGTATGCATGACAATAATTTTACAATAAAACCCATAATAGGAATTGCTGTTTCTTGTTGCATGAATCTCCTGAAACTTGTCAATACGTCATGGTTATATTTCAACAACCCCATCCCCCACCACCACCACCAATAAATAAATAACATTTTACAAAAAAGAAATGTAAAATATATATTTCTTTCAGCTCACTGTAATGTGAAAGTCTCAATCTCATTACAATTCTATATATATTTATTTTAGTTTTATATCACAATAATGCTTAATTATGATGCAAAAATATGGCTGCTGAAACACTTCAACACTTAAACAGTTCTGACAGGAAAAACTATGTAAGGAATAGTGCTAATTGTCAGTTGGAAAATCATAAACCCAAATAACCTGGTTGAAAAAGTTGTTGCCCACAACCACTAACGTTTTTCTACTCTGCTTGAGGTCAGGAACAAGAGAGTTGCAGAAAGATTGGTTCCGTTCCAGTTGACAGGAATAGACTGCTGAGCATTAAAAGCACTCTATGTTTCAGCTAACACACAAGGCAGAGGTTTTCCAGAGTTTTTTTTCTTCCCTTTCTCTTCAAACACTCCTGTTACAAAATGTTCTTACTCTTCTAGCTATTAGTAAATACATTTTTAATAGTTTTTTTTTTTAAATCTACATACGCTAAACATAAAATAAAATTTTGTTGCTAGGGATGGCGCTAACAAAGCCAAGGTAATGGGTCTGATTCCCAGGGAGTGCATGTAACTAATATTAAAAAATGTATCCCTTTAATGCAACTTATGTCGCTTTGGATAAAAGTGTCTGCCAAATGCATAAATGTAAATGAATCACTGGAACAGGGGCCATCTAACTGCATCAAAGGATTTCACTAAAGAATTTCACAATTTTCTGGCCACATCACGGATATTAGTTAAATACCAGCAGTTTTCCCAAAACAAATATGCAAAATACATGGTTATTGTTGAATTTAGGCAGTCATTCCTGAACACCATCTATATCCTGCAGATCTGAGGCTTTGTTCAACAATGTAGCTGTAAAAATACTGTAAAGCAGCTGGATTGTATCCCAATAATGTGCTGGTATTGAGTAAAGAATGAGGGATGGATGAATTAACCGCTCTTGTAGCTCAAATACGATTAATATGCACTTCCTATAAATATACACCTCTCTGTTCTAATTATATATATTGAAAATCATATTATTAAAATGCATTAATAAGCAGCATTTTTTAAGCTATTTGATTAAGGTTTGAAGGCTGAAATGAGAAGTAGGGCAAAGCCACCTTGATGTGAGTACTGCTTCCTGTGGTGTCCCTCAGGGACCGAGGTGTGAGGAATGTCCCTCTGTCTCACTCACAGACAGTTCTGGGCTGTCTGCATGATCATGATATATCTGTCAGTTGTCTACAGAAATGGCTCAAAATTCCAGGGCAAATTCACTGCTACACATTCATTCCTTTAGTACTTTGAAACATACCCAAGCCAAGATTCACTGCTACTATTTCTTCCTGATATTAAACACAAAATTTGATTTTACACAATGTACTCTTTTCCATGCAATTCCATGCAAAAAATAATAATAAATTACAGTGAATGGCCTTGAAAAGCCTCAAAAGGATGCAAGCACCCTAAAATTACTATAATATAAAAAAAACAGTCCATACAACAAACATGTGACCACAATGAAGGGGAAGATTATCAGAATCTAACATTCATTTTTGGTCTATTCCTCTCTCACAAAGCTGTTCTACATGAGCTTCATTTTTATTTCCGTTTTATGATACATTTATTGTGCTTTTTAATTTCACTTTTCTAAAAATGTTCTCTCTTTTTTTTTTGGATGAAACATGACCCAGATATTTCTTAGAGAGTTACACTCACCTATATCTAGAAAAAAAAATGTCTTAACTACAGTTGAAGATTATGAGCAGGGCTCAATGTATTGTGTAAAGATAAAATCATTTTTTATATTGATTTTTCACTGGTGTTTTACCCATATTTTGATTTACACATTACATTGTGTTGTGTTTTAGCATTAAAGGAAATGTCCGTAAACTTACCTTTTCCATTTTTCCCACTGTTTTTTTCTTACAGTGAGGAGATAGATAACTTAAATCATTTCACAAACTTTAATGGCCTTTCTCACCAGGTTTATATCTAAGTTACATAGCTTGCATAATAATAACTGACATACTGTATATTGATTCTGAACCACAGAATGTAAAATATACAAATATTTTATTACACATTTTAAGTGATGAAACACTGACTGTGTGTTTTGTAAAAGAGAGATAAAGAGAAAAACAGAGAGAGATGAAAAATTGAAAAAAAAAATGGAAGTTTAAGTGTTAATGAAAAATGTTGGAAGTTTAAGCGTTTGGAGGACTGACAGTGACAATAATGAAAGGAAATTAATTAAAGGGAAAAAATAATACTAGATGAACTTGACTGAATATGTTCATCTCAAATGAATATGGGTTGAAGAAGGACATAGAGAGGAGAAGAAGTGAGCAACTGAAAGAGGGGCAGAGAGAGAGAGGGAGGGAGGGAGGGAAGAAAATGAGAACAAAGCGGTTAGTGTGAGATCTGCCTCTTAGGTCAGCCTCAACTCTCCAGCCTAAAGAGAGGGAGAGAGAGAGAGGTTTAATAAAGACCCAACACCCTAGCCAGCACAACAGGCCTTGTGTTTGATGGAGAGCTGTTAAATTCATTTAGGGAGAAAACTTTGTCCTAAATTCGGTCCACAAATAAGAAAGGGGGTGAAAATGGGACAGAAGGAGAGAGAGAGACAGAGAGAGTGACACGGCCACTTACTGACCAACACAAAAGCAGCCACAGTTTGGCAGCGACTGAATACTGTCTCTTTGGCCTGCGGCCTCTATGTGATCTCACACACCAGTGAGAAACACTGTACAAAGACTCCAGATTGAGAACTGATTACTTAAAAACAGTTTTTACTTGTTTAAATGGTTCTGGTTTTGCACAAAAATTCTGGTGCAAAGTAAATGACAGTTTTTGACAGTGACTCTGCCATAGACCATAGTCCTAAACGCGGGTGGGTACCCCGAGTGAACCACTAATATTTGATGTAACGGGTGGTATTATATTTACGTTGTCGTTTGCAGTGCGTATGCAGGTCGGGAATCAATAGGCACAGGTAGCCAAGACTATTTCGACTGTTATTATCCACAGATAGGCAGCTGCTTTTAAACGGTCCCATGCTTATTTGTGTTCACGCTCTGTAGTCTGAAGACTGTCAAAGGTTTCTAATTACAACAGGATTTGCAGCATTGAGCATTGTAGCCAATAGTGCTGCATCTGAATTGATTGACAGCTTCAGTCATTATAAAGGGAGCGCTATTTGCTCACTTTCTAGCCTATACAGGTGCTGGTCATAAAATTAGAATATCATCAAAAAGTTTATTTATTTCAAGAATTCAACTTAACAGGTGAAACTAATACAGTATATTATATAGACTCATTACATGCAAAGTGAGATATTTCAAGCCTTTATTTGTTATAATTTTGATGATTATGGCTTACAGCTTATGAAACCCACGAAATTAGAATATTACATGGAATCACACAGTAATTACACAGTGATACCATGGTCATTGAACCAGGTTTTGGTTCTTTTGGCAGTGTGGGCAGGTGCAAATCCTGCTGGAAAATGAAGGAAGCATGAAGTGCTCTGAAAATGTCCTGGTAGACGGCTGCGTTGACTCTGGATTTAATAAAGCACAGTGGACCAAAGTCCTCTTTTCTGATGAGAGCAAATTTTGCATCTCATTTGGAAACCAAGGTCCCAGAGTCTGGAGGAAGAATGGAGAGGCACACAATCCAAGATGCTTGAAGTCCAGTGTGAAGTTTCCACAGTCTGTGTTGGTTTGGGGAGCCATGTCATCGGCTGGTGTTGGTCCACTGTGCTGTCCACTCAATGCAGCCGTCTACCAGGACATTTCCAGAGCACTTCATGCTTCCTTCAGCAGACAAGCTTTATGGAGATGCTGACTTCATTTTCCAGTATTTGAGGTCATATCATACAAGGAACACAGTATTAATCAATAATCTTACCCTGTAATTACAATTTGTGTGAAAAGGAACAAAAGTTGTAGTCCTGTAAGGTGGCCCTCCAGGAGCAGGATTCGACTAAGGCTAGGCAAGTTTGGTCCTAGAGAGCAGCTGTCCTGCAGAGATTAGCTCCAACCCTAATCAAACACACCTGAATCAATGTCTTCAGGATTACTAAGGCTATTGGCAGGTCAGTTTTTTTTTCAGGGTTGGAGCCAAACTCTACAGGAAAGTGGCTCTCTAGGACCAAACTTGCCTACCCTTTTGACTAGGGTGACCAGACGTCCCCATTTTCCTGTGGCAGTCATGTTTTTTGGTGTGTCCTACTTGTGCTGTCCCCAGAAATGCCCCTGTTTTACAGCATGTTCAAAACACTCCATAAAAACACTTAGGGTACGTCTACATTAATCCGGATACATTTGAAAATGCTGTTTTCATTTAAAAACGCACTCCATCTACACTAGAGTTTTCAGGCGTTTCAGTGTGGATGAGAAACTTTTGAAAAACACCTGAAAACGCTAAACTCACCTTACTGCGCATGCATAAAACCTCACAAAAGCTCACTGAGATGATACAGACTGAAAAATGAATAATAAAGTTATCACGCAATTCTTCTGACAGGATCATTTTATTTAGCAAAATATCTCACTATTTACTGATGTGTCCAGGTCGCACTCAGTCACCATATGTTTGATCTAAAACGCAACTGCTCTCATGTATTACTGCAGGACAGCAAATGTGAGTACATTTTTTGTCCTCTTTGCAGGACTGTGATATGAAGAGTGTGCAAAGTAACATATTTAGCAACTGTGTGAAAGTGAATGGCAGGCACAATATCGTTGGTATAAATATGAATATCTGTTGGTACAATATGAGTGAAGGGGCTTTACAGTCCACACAACAACGCGAAAACAGCTTTTTCAAATTTATCCACTTTGGAGTGTGTTTTCAAAAAGCTTTGTTTTCATTAATAAAAACGCCGTCTCAGTGTGGATGGAAGGCCAAAACTGAGAGAAAAAGATGCGTTTTCAAACGAAAACGTATTAGTGTGGACATGGCCTTAAAAAAATGCCAGACCAACATAGCCTGCTTTAGTATCCAGCTGCAGAACCACAGTACCAGCAGTTTCAGAACAGCAGTGCCAGAACAGCAGCCACAGAACAGAAGTGAGGGACAGCGCTTATACAGTCTTAATAGAGCTGCACTACCTACACACGTAATTTTCTTTTATTATGAGCTATTTTAACATGGATTTTGATTGGACTGATATCTACAATATTTAATGACAATACTTTTAAATAAGGTCACTTTTTAATTTGTACATGTAAAATCATGATGTACAATGAGCATTATTTATTATTCATCTTTAATGTTAATGGATACAAACACAATAGTTCATTGTTAGTTCAACGTTATACAACTTTTGAATTTTAAAAATGTATTAATAAATGTGTTTTAAAGTGTTTCCCATTTGACTGTACTATGTGATAATATTATTATATTATTTCCTTCATGTTTGTGTTGTTACGAATAGCACTTAAAGCACTTATCTATCAGATCCACCAGAAATCTACCCCTCACTTTCCTCTATTCATAGGTCAGCTATTTTTACTCTTATCACTTACAGGAGGGGTTAATCATGATTTCACATTTCCTGCATCTGAAAGACTCACACCTTTCTCTCAGATGCATAATGTGGGTGCATGTTCACGCTTTTAGGCAAGCTCATAATTACTTAATGCATTTAAATTTATAATTATATATTATTGAAAAATATTTTTGAAAATTCTTATTTGTCCAATAATGATGGGTAAGTTGAATGAATTTTTACAAATTTAGCTTTACATTGACATTAAAACCTTTTTAGACTTTTGAACAATTTTAGTGAAATGTTTACTTGTCAGGATGTATCAGGACAGATACTATACATTCCTTATGCAATGTGATCACATGTGTGTCTACCTTGAAATGTAGTGGAGTTCACAAAACATCTTGGACCCCCATTTTTACATTTCTATTAAGCGCTGAATACTTGTGATCAGATGAACTCTCCAAAATAGATATTAATCCCAGATGAAAACAGGGTAATATTATGCACATCTTAAAACTAAGACTACAAAAAGAAGCATGTATAATTGTACTGAATAAGCACTTAATGTGTACTGTACATCAAATCTTAAAAGTATATTTAAAAAAGAAAAAGCTTTGCATATAATATATTTTTAAAGAACTAAAAGGCCAATTAAGTGTACTTAAAGAGAGAACACTTTCATGGCACACCTTTTTTAAAAGTGCATTTTGTAACAAAATCATATTATCAAATGTCATGCTTTAAGTACATTTATTTGGATGATAATTTTACATTTTATCTGTAGTGTGTTATTCAATATTACATTTTAAAATAATATATTTTAAATGCACTGAATTGCAACTTCATTGTTACAAATGTGTAATTACAACATTTTAACTAAATAGTTTCAATAGAAATTAAAGTATATTTTCGTTTAACATTAATGCTTTTCATTACATTTGGTAGTACACTTTAACCATATTTCAAAGACATTATAACTATTAATGAAATTGCATATTCAGATGTAGTGAAGACATCATTAAAATGGTCCATGTAACTAGTGGTTAAACCTTAATGTATGAAGTGACGAGAATACTTTTTGTGCACAAAAAACAAAACAAAAATAACGACTTCCCTGACAGTCTCTGACTTTTGCACATAAAAAGTATTTTCGTCGCTTCATAACATTAAGGTTGAACTACTGTAGTCACATGGACTATTTTAATAATAGTCCTGTTCGACTTGAACCGGCGCTGCACAGACCGACTGGTTTATGATATCAAAGTACGAGCCGCCTGATCTCTAATCGCTCTCGCGGTATTTTGATGTCATTCACCGTTCGGTTTGTCCAGCACCGGTTCAAGTCGAACAAGCCTGATGTCTTCACTACCTTTCTGGGCCTTGAAACTGGTTATGACGTTTTCTGTCTATAAGGGGTCAGAAAGCTCTCATATTTCATCAAAAATATCTTAATTTGTGTTCCGAAGATGAACTAAGGTCTTACGGGTTTCGAACGACATGAGGGTGAGCAATTAATGACAGAATTTTCCTTTTTGGATGAACTAACCCTTTAAAGGGGTCATGAACTGAGAAATCAAAATTCCCTTGATCTTTTGACATATAAGAGGTCATTATATTATAAAAACATTCTGTAAGTTTCAGAGCTCAAAACTTTCTCGTTAGTCTAAAAACCGCTTGTATTGCAGCCAATCCATTTGAACGACAGGATGTGGAATGTGCTACTTTATAACTTTATAACGATTCGTGGATGTATTTGGTAAATAACAAGAGACGCAAAAGGCAGGTCAGTGCAGAAACCAAACGATAAAGGAGGCTCCAAAGACAACAAGATGCTGTGCAGTGCCAAGTTGTGGAAAAACACAGTCTTTGCATTGCCTTCCCTCTGATCCCAACATTGGGAAACAGTGGATGAACTTTATTATTTTAAAGAAGGTCCAGACCAGTGTGTGGTGGGCGTTCTGGCGCAATATGGCTGCCGTCGCATCATCCAAGTGGATGCTGCACATTGGTGGTTGTCGAGGAGATTCCCCCTTCCATGTAAAGCACTTTGAGTACCTAGAAAAGCGCTATATAAATGTAACAAATTATTATTATTATTATAATTATTAATAGTAAAAACATGCTAAATGTTTTCGAGAGAGTTCCACTTGTAATACTAGCTATTTCATATGCAAAGATGTCAGCCAATCACAGCAGTGGGCGTTTACACTGAAGTCTCACAGCAGATACGCCCCTTCAAACAGAGCATTCAAATCAGAGGCTAAAATCAGGCTAGGGAAAATGCCTTTTATTTCCAAATTATGACAATTTTTTGTGTAAAAATCATACTATCATTATAAGTGCACCGCAGGAAACATTATGAAACAATAAAACAATGCAGTTCATGACCCATTTAAGTGGGTCAAAAAAGCACACTAAAATTCGGCCATATTGCATTAATTATAAACTTAAACAAAATTTTAATTATCATTTTAATTTAAATTAACATGCAATTAGGTGAATGAAAATATTACAGTCAGTTAGCACTAAAGTATATAAAGTTTATGTTTTTTCATAATAAGCACTCTAACTATGCTAAAGTGTACTTCTTTTTCACAGACTTATGATGTTATTGGTAAGTCTTTTAAACAGCCAAAAGCCTACAGTTTTCTTCAGATTGCTGCAAAAAGGCAGAGCATCCAAAGATGACACATGATTTTCTTCTTGCTATTGTTAGTCGGTGCAGGTTGTATAGTTTCGGGGGAGTGACATTCTTAATTCTAGAGAGAATTTTCTTGGACCCAGGTTCCTAAAAGGATCTTTTGGTAAATGTTGGTTCAGTTTCATGTTCATAGAGTAGACAGAACTACATCCTGATCACAAGCAGGGCAGCTGGGCTGATCAGACACATTGTCTGAGGTATGTTTGTTACCTCAGCCACTGATGTCAGGTCAGCATTTGTCCTGGATAAATGTCACCCCTAATCAAAAAGAGTTAGCCCTTGGGAAAGAATAGATGCCAAGACAAACCGACTGACAGTCTGGATTATGTTATGTTCTATTCAACTCATTCAGTCTGTACCAGTCTGCAGCCTCTAAAAGCGTACCAACTAGAGACCCAAGCTTCTACAAGAACCAATACATAACAGACTCAATTATATAATGTATGCAGTTCATTCATTAATTTAGTCCAACATACTACACCAGTCCCCAGGCGACCATTTTAAGTGAACCAGACCCATCTCATTCACTTTAATGAACAGGAAAATAAAACGAAGCATAAAATACAAACACAAAACACAGTTCATTTGAATGCAGTATTTGAATTAATCAAATACTTTTTCAAAGTATCCCTTTTAATGTGCATAAAAATTATCCTACCTGAAAACATGGTCAGTGTCCTAATTTCTTGTTAAATATTAGTGTCTAATTAAAGGTACACTGTGTAGTTTTTAAAGTATTTTATTAGCTAAAAACAAATATTGCATCACAATAAGTGTAATTGTGATTGTCAAAACATTTGGTAACTAAATAGAATTGTATTAAGTTTAGTGACAACATGTTACAATGTTTACATTGTACAATGACTGGTAGGATACAGTTTTTATTATTACTTCTAATTCCATTCTTGTGATTTGATTCCAAATTTTGATTCAATATTGACTAATTTGGAATACATGTTTATTTTACATTTTATTTAAAAAAATAATCTCACCTAATGCTGTAAACATAGAGGGCCCAATCTGCTGGTATTATTAAAGGTTGAAAATAACAAATTAAATTAAATATAATGCAGTTTTTGTTATAATAACAATTATTTAATGACATAAGTAAAAATATAATAAATATGTAATATAGTGCTCAGCAAAATCTCCTCTCTAGCTATTTTTTCTATTCAATTAACAGGTACTATGGTCATTAAATGGCTTTCCTGAGCTAAATGTAACGTTATGTGTTCTCCTGCTGTTACATTGACCTCTTTCCGTGGTTGAAAAACACTAATTGTTCCATATTATTTATACTTTCGGTAAGTTGTACTGCATCTTTAAATAAAAAAGTAACAGATGATCGGTTCACTTGCACTTGAACTGAGGCGCTCAGCGATCTGTCACGTCACATTTACAAGCGCCAAACGTATTTTTGTCTGAATTTCGTAATAAAATTGACGGAATCTAAGAGCTGAGAATTAGTTTAATATTAAAAGTACCTCTTTGCTCCGCAATTTTTCTGTGCGTGAGAAAATGGATGTGTGGCGTGAGAGCGTGTGAAAAGTGTCAATTGCGTGAGTCTCACACTCAATGCGTGAGAGTTGGCAGCCCTGTACTTATGCCGAGCCACAGGAGAAGGAATCCTCGTCACCAAAAAAGCACAAAATTGAATTTAAAAGGAAATGTGACCGGCGAATTAAAAAAAACGAGGGTAAATATCGAGCTAACTTTTCCCAGGTGGAAAAAGCTAATGAAGGAGAAAGACTTTGAAAGGGACGCTGAAGTTGCCTGTTTTCTTCTCGACAGGTAAGTCAATATTACGGTCTAAATTACAAGCTTTTTTTCATTGCTTGGTTGTGTAATTCATTATATAGGCAGCATAACAGTAGAACATGTATAGTTAAACTCGATGAAGTGTTATTGGAAGACATGTTGTCATAGCTTCTTGGTACATAACGGCTACCATAGTTGCAACATGCATTTGAAAAAGGGAGGCGCTAGAGAGCACTATTCGTTTGAATGCAAAATACAATTTCACGCTAGATGGGAGAAACTCCTACACAGTGTACCTTTAATATACAAAATATACATAAACTGAAAATCTTCCCCTCCATCATAACTCCCAAATTTCATACATAATTCAAATGTACCAAGGGTGTTTGGTGTCAATGACGCAGCAGATGATACAACAGATGATTTTCTGTAAATTATTAAAATTTTGATCTGTTCTTCACATAAAGCTATCATGTGTCTCCATAAGACCTGGAATATATAGTCCACTATTTAAATAATGAACTTGATCAATGGTACTTCTCAACATTTTCGATTCGAAGGCCTCCTGTTAATGTCCAGCACAACGTTTTGGCCCACAATAGGCTATTTTATATATTTCTGCTGTAATCATGGCAAAGTAGCGTTTTTATCAACAGAAACTGGAAGTAATGATATATTAAAGAAATGAATTAATTCATTAATTTAGTGATTCCAGTTTCAAGAACTGTGTGCCTTTCAATATAAACAGTGGTTTATTAAGATGAAAAAAAGAAACATGATTTCAGTTTACACCTTTGTGTTTTTTAACATTTTAATTGGTAATTGGTAATATATATAAATATATATAAATAATTTATTCATTTTATTTTAATTACTTAAAATGAATTCACTTAAATGCTTTTATATTATCCTGAGGCCCCATTGGAAGTTGGCCTCGGCACCCTGGTTGAGAACCACTGCCCTAATTTTGCATTCTGAGGAAGAAAGAACTTCATACTGGTTTGGAATCTTATGAAGGTGCGTAAATGACGACAGAATTTTAATGTGTGATGAAATTTTCCTTTGTATAATAAACTCACCTTGATGGGTGCAATGCTGAATTTAATTTTCCGGCTCGGGGGAGGATCCTCCTCCATAGGTAATCCAGTAATCTCAGAGCAGCTTGACTCTGGCTCATATACATCATCTTCATCCTCCTCATCCTCAAGCTGGCTACCACCAGAGTCTTCTCCTACTGCGCTGTAGGCACTGATATCCACCAAATCAGCCGTAGAGTAATCCTCCTTCAGAGTACCAACATCATCCTCCTTCTTACTGACCCCCACTGACGGACGAGCGTGTCCATCTTCGCCCTTACTTCCAGTGCTGGTGATGCCAGACTCCATAGTGTCTCTCTCCAGGGCCTCTCCATTGGAAGTAACTCCCCCATTTCCCACATCAGCAGAAATAAGAGTACCTTTTGCCTCTGTGGCATTGGCCTGTCCTAGCTTACACTTATCTAGAGTCTTGGATTCATTGGCACTAGATTCATCCTTCTCCCCTGTCTTTTTCTCTTCCAAGGACTCCTTATCCAAACATGTGAGACTGTCCTGAAGCTCAGATGCTCCATTAATGCTGCTAAACCTCCCATCTTGTTCCGCCTGGTGTTGGTTAACCCCATCCTCCTTGTTTGCCCCCGAAGGAATGGCGCGTACCCGTTTGGTGATGATTTTGGAGTTGAGCGCACCGACCCGGCCGGTGACCCCGCGCAGAGGTAGAGGCAGCGGGGGCGTGTTGGACAGCCGGTGCAGGTTGTTCCGCAGCTCGGCGGCCCGCTCGAACACGGCGCTGAGCTGGCTGACAGTGGGCGACACAGCCTCGACGGTTCCGCCGATCGCGTCCAGGCTATCCAACGACTCCGTGCTGCCGTTAAAGCGCGCGACCACGTCCAAACGCGACGCATCTTGAAATCCCGCGGCGCGTTCTTTTTTCAGTAATACGCGATTGGAAGCCGCCTGCTTCTCCTGCAGCTGCTGCTGCTCAAAGATCTTCCTCGTCTCCTGCAGCTTGGAGTACCTTGGCGACGCGTCCGTTTTAGTATCGAAGCGGTTGACGCGCTCGGAGACGCTGGATCCCAGTTTGAGCAGCGCGCTGTGATCCACGTTCTCGTTCAGGCTGCCAGCTCGCGGTAGCGTGAGACGCACCGCTTTGCCGTCGCCGTTCGTCTTTTGCGGGTCTTCAGCCTCGGTGGGTGAGGATGCGCCCATCTGCATGAACATGTTCTTGATGCGGTGCACGTTCGAGCCGTACGTGCGACCGCGGCTGGTGGGCTTCGGCTTGCCATCCTGAGCGTCGCCGTTATTTAAGATATCGTTCGCCGGCTTCAGCGCGTGAATACCCGCTGCCTCGTACGCGTTGCGGTGAGGAGAGGCGCTGCGGAGCGCGGTGGTGCTCGCTGGCTTGGAGGAGGATGAGGATTCGGTCTTCATCATGGTCTGTTAGGCTTCTCCGAGGCGATGCGATAACAGCATCTCTGAGTCGTTGGCCCAGACGTTTTTGTCAGGACAAATCTGTCGCTGATGAACAATAATGTGCCCTGGAATATGATGAAGAGAACAGTGAATTAATTCCCATGAATGCGCGTAGAGTGTCCGTCAGCGGCATGGCACAAGCACCGCACCATCTTTCCGTCTGTGAGAGAGAAAAATAAAACGCTGATTAATGTGTAAATCACACATGCATTCGTGAAAGACTAAAGGAGAAACTAGAACACCGATGCGCCCTTGTTTTTCACGACAGATTGTGCATTTATAATCCGGATCGTTTTGATCTCTTGATTTAGTCAGCTGCAGATTGCTGCCTTTCCCACTGGTGCTGCAGAAGCAGCGCAGAGACACAGGGTCATAGAGCGCGTCTGATTTCACACCCTCGCAATAGATTTTTAAAGGGTCACACTCTAGTTCCTCATACCGGGGCTCCGTAAAATATAACCTACCACTGAGACCCAACAATAGGTTTTCAGTTGTCAATTTTAGTGTTTAGTGCGTAGGCCTACAATTTTTTTTATTTATATATTATATTATATTATATTATATTATATTATATTATATTATATTATATTATATTATATTATATTATTATATTTTGCTAACTCACATGATGCATTTGCAAATTCTGGATGTTGTATTTTTTAAAGTAAGCTACCTAGGCTATCAATATAATAAATTAAAATAACAAATAACAAAGGTGTCTCTTTTTTGTAGGCAAAAGGTTTTTAGATTAAAATCCCATTTGTTCTATTGTTTTGTCAGATTATTATTTTTTTATTAATTTTTGTAACGCAATCACTTGAGTCAAAATCATTGTAAGTGTATGCAAAATAACTGTTCGAAACCAGTCATATGAAAATGGCCAAATCACTTGAATTAGGCTAATACAGCTTATTGCTACATATCTCCACTACAGCTCTACATAACAATATTTTGGTATTAGACTGCATGACAAGATGTGCTACCATATTTTCAACATTTTATGAAACATTAGATGTGTTATGTTGTTATTTTAAAGATGACCGTTAAACTGCTTGGAGGTCATTTTGTGAGTATAAGAAAAATGGTTCTAAACAGTACCAGATTAAGGTTCTTCGGCTTGTAACACTATAGCAGAACCCTTTTCGGTGCTAAATAGAACGCTTTTTTAAGTTTCCATTAAGAAGCATACTTTGAACGTGCTATATGGGACCTTAATGGTGTTATAAATTAACCTTTTCAACAATATTTATTTTCATTAATATTATTATGTTAGTATCTTCAAATTAGTAATATTACTATTATTTTTATATTATTTATTAATATTGTTTTTTTAGTCCTCTATCTGCATGGTCTTATATCTTGTTGTCTCTAATTGGGTTTAAACATTTTTTTTTTTAAACAGCATGTTGTGTCAATTACTTTTATTTTTTATTGACATGGCAGACTGTAGCAAAAATGACAGTGCTTTAACAACAATTGTTAGCTGAATATATTAATAATTAACAATTGACACTGAACACAATATAGATGTAATGAAGACCAGTTCCAGTGAAATTTCTTCACAACCCCCTAGTCTTTACATCCTTAATTATGTGTTTATTCTGAGTGGCAGATTCCCTCTACATGATGAGGTTATTATACATGACAGCATCTGAAATACTCTGAATATTCTGAAGCCTCTTCCATTTGATTATTACATATTTATTATTATTATTATTATTATTGCACTGTTTACATTTAAATTCTGTACAATTTGTTTACAGTAGTTTATATTGATATTTTTGGAATGGGTGTGTGTGTGTGTGCTCTTTTCGAATGAGAGACTAAATTTCGTTGTATAACTAGGCTATACAATGACAATAAACGTATTCAAATTCATTATGTAAAAACCATTATGTTCATGAAGGCCAAAATTAGCAAAAATGGACAGTAGCCTATTATAATCCCTTTACGTGTTAAAAGGAAAAGGTGATATGGCTTTAATGTTTTTGCGACTGTGTATGTTTAGTCATAAGTTAATAAAACAATATGGATCATCATAAATTCCATGTGGAGAAGAGTAGCCTATTAACTTAACAGAGCTGCTCACACATGTTCAGTTAAACTAAAAAGAGAAAAAGACATGATGAAACCAGTTACAATTTAAGAAAGAAAACATTTACCTGTTGAAAGTATGTTGACAGTATGTGAAGTTAATCAATAATGAGGTGGCTTTGACTGTTACAGATTTGAAAAACAAAAAGGCGGGAATAAAGAACCCTAAACTCTAACACAAAGAAGAACCATTTCAGCATAAGTTAGCCTAAAGGGTTCTTCACGACGATAAGGTTCTAAATAGAACTGTTACTGTAAAGAACCATCTTTTTTAGAGTGGGTAAGATTGTCATAATAGCAATATATGTTTAAATTGTACAATTCTATATATATTTTCTTCTGTGGTCCTTTATAAAAAAAATAAAATAAAAAAAGCTATTGTGAAAAATATAATAGATGAACGAATATGCAATAACGACTTTAAATGTGTTTGTCTCATAGACGGTTTGTCTGCACGGCGCCCTCTTGTGGGTTTTCTATCCACACATATTTTGCCACATCGCACCTACCATCCGATTAAATTAAAGGGAAACATGATACAAAATAGGCATGGAGAGTAAAAAGGGAAATAAAAGGAACCAACACGTAGACTGAAGATTGGACATTGCACGCTAAACAAAACTCTTCATGTTATAGGAAAACATCTGACTGTCAGGAGGAGCAAACAATTATAAGCACATCTATCCTATAGGCCTATCATGCAAGAAATGTATACAAGACCATGAGTTGAAGAATCAGCTACGGGAAATAGGTAGCCTATCCCATTGTAGAAAATAGACCTTATTCTTAGCAGCGTCAACGAGGCAGTGAGGGATATCAGATTGAGACAGTTCTTGGATTGTTCTGCTTACGAAACACTGCAAAAATGTCTTTCCAAGAAACTTCTCTAGACAACATGAGCTGTGGAAAATTATAAGTGATCAAGGAGCTTTTTTACAGCGGATTCCACTGAAAACATGGGAAGTCTTTCCATCACAGCCTCGCTTTCACGTCATGGCGCTGCTCTGAATAAGCTAGGCCTATAATGTAAAAAGTTGGCTATTAGTATCAGTGTGGAAATGACCAAGGACTTATTGGACCAAGGAAATATTTGTTTAATTTGCTGAGGAGGACTGAACTGGACTGAACTGTACTGAAAGGACGAATTTTATTATATTAAGTTAAAGTGAGACAGCAGGTGGCAGTAATGCAACATGCCAACTGTCGTAAAACACCAAAGAGACCATCCGATGCACTAGGTGGCAGTATAACAACATAAACTGATTCATCTGCCACCGAAAACAAACCAGAGAGGGAAATACACACACTTGCAGACTGCCAGGCTCACACACGTGGACACTGCGGTAATAACTGTAACCAAAGGTATGAGAATATATTTACTGTTACGACTACTAAACACATAAACTGGATCAAAACATTTGATGGTTTATGCGAATAACTTTTCCATGTGTCGCTATCTTGATTGTATGCAAAGAAAGTGCTTTAGCAGCCCAAAATAATTATCATAGGTCATTTAGATTGTAATTTAAACATCTTCGTCTGTTTTGTTGTATCAATATAAGGTACGTTTTGTGGTCCACCACATATGCGCCAAGTCTCATGCAGCCTGTCAAGAATATGTCCATTGTCCAAGTCCTTTTTCACCAAAAGGTCAACATATATGAAAATGAATGATTTCAGGTTGTTTATTCGCAGTTGTATTATAGTAATGAAAAATCCAATGATAATCGTTCTTTATCATCACTTGTCTCTAGATGACATCATTAGCACATCAGTTGAAGCGGCTGGCTTTGCCCCAGAATGACTCGAATCTGCTCAGTCGGAGAGAGGTGGCCTCTGTGCTCTTTGACCCTAAAGATGCTGCTACCATGGACCGCAGCACCTTCTATGCCCTGGGTGAGTTGCTTGTCTTACCAGAGCCTTTTCTTGTTTTTCCTCCAACCCTCTACAAACACACTAAAGCTTGGTAGAGTACAGAAATTGAATGAAGTAATCAAATGTAAATAACGCTGCATAGTCTTCTAATCTTAACCTTAACCCATTTAGCTACCTTTTATTCACAAGTACTTCCCTAGGTAAGTACACTGTATGTACACGTACTGTAAAATAAAGTGCAACCTAATCACTCACCTGTCACTCAAATAATTATTGCGGCAAGCGCATATAATTATTGCATCAAGCAGTAATACTCACCTTGCCTAAATTCTGCTGTAATCGATATTTCTGAACAGGCTGCACAGGACTTGAGGAGCTGATGGGTATTGATCCAGCATTCAGTGAGTTTCAGGAGACTCTGTTTAGTCAAGCCTCTCTGACTTTAGAGCGCAGCATTCAGTCCAAAGAAGTCAACAAGAAACTGGACAAGAGCATCTCACTCTTTCTTACTCGACTGTCACCTTACTTTCTGCTCAAGCCTGCTCTGAAATGCATTGAATGGCTAATACACAGGTAAATTCAGTAGATTTGCCATTGTCACATTGATGACATTGCCATTGATTTAGGCCTGGTTTCACAGACAGGTCTTAGAATAAGCCAGGATTAGGCTTTAGTTTAATTAGGACCTTTATGTAGCTTTTATAAACGTGCCTTAGAAAAAACATTACTGATGTGCATCTTGAGACAAAACAGTGGCACTGACATATGCCAGTACAAGGTGCCTTCAGTTAATACAGCTCAAACATGCATTGTAGTCTAGGACTAGGCTTAAGCCTTGTCTGTGAAACTGGAGGTTTGAGTGTGATAAGCTTGTAAGTGGCACAATTGTGCTGTTTTAGGGATTTTCTTGATTTAAAGTGTGTAATTTATTGGATTTTGAAATGCTGCTGAATATGCAGAGACAGCTGTAAGTAAACCATTTGTTGGCTGACTTCCTCAAAACCACTGGTTTGGTCATTATTTTTTGCAATATCGTTTTGAGAACTAGTAGCATAAAAATCATACACCTTTTATTATAGATATTGTAGCATGGAAAAATCTTGAGCTGTCACTTCACTTAACAAATTGAACTTGATTTCAGATTCCACATTCAGCTGTACAACAAGGACAGCCTGATTGCTTGTGTTTTACCATATCATGAGACTAAAGTGTTTGTACGAGTGATCCAGATTTTAAAGATAGAGGATCCAACCCACAAATGGCACTGGCTGCATGGACTTCAGGTAAATCATATCAATTCGTATCATATAAGTGATGAAAGATATACTTTCATTTGTGATTGTGTTTCTTCTAACTACCCTGTACTTTATCTATAGAAACCTGGTGTTCCCTTGGCCCGAGGAACTCTGCTCACACACTGCTATAAGGATTTAGGCTTCATGGATTTCATTTGTTCTATGGTCACAAATTCAGTAAGGGTAAGAAACCTGGGCTGTGTGCTATCTATGCTGGTTAAAGTCTCCCAATCCAGTAGTTCTGCTCTGGTTAATGCTTTGAATCATATTGTAGGCATACTCTGGATTACTCCGGGATGGGAACTGTCCGCAACTGCGTGTGATTTTCTCTTTCTATGCATCTACCATCGTTTCTGCACTTGAAGCAGTGGAGAAGATAACTAACTCTATAATTTCCAAGCTGCTTCCATTTGTACAACTGGTAAGACAATAATTCAGTAACATAATGTTGATGTGGTTAAGTTTATATTATATGTGTCTGATATATTTTTGATGGATTATATTATTGTAATATTGTAGAATTATTTTTGATGTAACATTAATATAATATAAGCTTTGATAATCAGTATTTTAATTAGTAGCCAACTGATAAGATTTTTTCAATGACTATTATTTGCATGCACATCAAATTCCATTTGAAGTCTATATTCAGGTTGCAGTCATATTCCAAGTACAGTGCTTTGCTTGTATGCATGTAGACATTGGAATATTCGTGTGTACATGGTTGTCCTTTCCCAATGTTATTTTCGGATGATTCAATATGCTGCAATACAGTATGCTAAGTCATTAGTTTTGTTACTACTTTTTCCACAATAATTTAATCACGGCCAACACTTCTCACCTTAAGAAATGCCTGACAACTACACCACAAAATGAAAAGTGCGAGGCAGTTAATAATAATGGTAACACTTTACAATATTCTTTAGTTAACTACATTAGTTAACATTAACTAATAATGAACTGCACTTATACAGCATTTGTTCATCTTTGTTAATGTTAATTTCAACATTTACTAATACTTTATTAAAATCTTGTTAACATTAGTTAATGCACTGTGAACTAACATGAACAAACAATGAACAGCTTTATTTTTATTAACTAACATTAACAAAGATTAACAAAAACAGTAATACATGTATTGCTCATTGTTAGTTCATGTTAGTTAATACATTAACTAATGTTTAATAAAGGAAACATTGTAAAGTGTTACCATAATAATAATTATCATTTTTAATCATTTCTGTCAAAGTGATATTTTAAAGGCTCCTAATTTTGTTTTGGACGACTCCTATAACAGGTTTACATGCATCAAAGGTCAAAAAAACCTAAAAAAACAAACAAATCAAACCAAAAAAACAAATCAAAATCAAAGGTTTTATTTTCTCATAATATACATCCTCTTCTTTGTTTTGGAAAGCAGACTTAATATTTATGTAATTTCCGGGTCCTGATTAGGAGACGACGAGCACATGAAGCTTTGTGCTTTTTTCAAAAACGCTGGCAAGGAAAGAGTTAACAACATCAGCAAGTTCTGCGTGTCAAACATCGTTGACATTTCTATGTTATTGCACATGCGCAAAACTTTACATTTTCGGTTTTCAATCCGGTCAAGTGTTTACATCTCCTATCAAATGGATTAGAGATTGGATTAAAAAATAAAAGTTGTATCCCTCCCCTTTCAAACCGATTGAAATTTCATTAATATAACTAATTTCATCTAATATAACTTGAACAGAAAAAATAAAGTGGCATACAGCATCCTGTTTTTGAACATTTCTCAATTTAAGTAGTCTGCATATTAAATATTGTCTTAAACTAAATGAGTCAATCGGATTGGAGAGTTCTCATGACTCAATACTAATTGGTATATTGCCAGATTCTATTAGTATTGGAGTGTTGATGTGCATGTAAACATAGTCAATAACTGTTCCCAGTGTCTATATCAAGCGGTGGGGGCAATGTATTACCTATATACATAATACAATTTAATGATAGCAAATGCAATGTACTCAAAATTACTTGATTGTAGTTACATAATATATTTTAAAGGTGAATATCACCAAATGGAATGGACAAAAATAAATATATGATAGGAATATTGTTCCAAGAAAGGATGTAAGCAACTAAACTTCACAGAACTAAACAGAAAATAATTTTCTGCTTTTTCCCTACATAACCAGGGGCTGAAATCTAACTTTTTAGACTACACTGCTGCCACTTACATGATCGTGTGTCAGATGGCTGTGAAGGTAGTGATGGAGGATCAGCTGGTGGACACTCTGACCTTGCTGTTGTGCAGGTCTCTAGGTCGAATGCCACAGCTGACCAGAGAGGGTTTGAGCTGCATTATCATCCTCTTGCAGAACCAGAAAGAAGGTGTAGTTGGTCCAAAGTAAGTTTTAGTAATTTGTACTCTACTTTTTCTTTGAAGAGGAGTAGTCTAGTATATTTCTCTCACAATTATCTGCATCTAAAATTCTTATTTGTTTTGTGTCTTTTCCCATTAGGGCATTTGGGTGCCTGTCTGCTACCCCTAACCTGGTGTCCACACTCCAGAATATAGCTACAGTCCATGACATCAGTCCCTTACTGCGTTACCTGCTGCCCCATCTCATACAATCTGTGATGACGCAGGATGGTTGGTTTCTATCTTTGCTCTGTGTGAACTTAGTCACCATGAAATCAGTGTGTGTGTGTGTATACATGTGTGTGTGTGTGTGTATATATATATATATACGGTATATACTGTATATATGGCAAGTCAAAGTGCTTTACAGAAAGGAATTAAAATAATCACAAATAAAAGCAAGGAAAATTAGAAACGGTTATAAAGAAATTAAAAGAGATATATGATACAGTTAGAAAATGAATTAAAAGAGTAAAAAGATTATGCATAGATAAACTAATTAAGGGCATAGTCACTTGAGTGACAGGTGGATTGCTGCTGCTGTCACTACTAGCCGTTTGTTTCACCTCAGCTAATCCCGCCTTTTGCCCATTTTCGTTTATCCGGGAGTGACCCGCTACCAACACGGCGACGGCTGGCTCTACCAAAAAGCATTCAAAAATGCTCTTTAGAAACCTATGGGTGATGTCACAGTCTATGGTCCAGAATGATAATTCTGCCAAAAGTTGTGTATTGTATTTTAGCCTTTATGTCTTTAATCTAAACATGGAAAGTACTCATAAAGTATGAATGTTCAAACTTTTGATTGGTAGTATCAAGGAACTAATACCTGGACCCTTCATACATAATACCTAATAATTATAATAAAATCGCTGCTATCACATGGTTAATTGGTTTATTTATTGTTTCCCTATAGGTGAGCAGCAGATTGAAGGTTTGTCTCAAAGTACTGGCCTATTAGAATCACTGCTTCAGAATCTTCAACTGTCCAGCAACTTGGAGAACACTGCAGCCAAGTAAGCAGGGTTTAAATTAGCCTCAATTATGAGTAAAACTCTCTTTACCCTGGACATTATGCATGTTTTATGGTCTGCTTTATTAAATCTTTATTCTTTTACATTTACTGCTTTGAACAGGCTGCTTATTGAGGAGTATGTTTCCTGCGGCAGTGAGCTTCCCTCGGATAGGATTTCAACTCTTAATCAGAGAATTCAATCTACTGTACGACTGTTTGAATCCAGGTATGTTTATAGTCACTTCTGCATTTTTGTGGTATTGTATAGCTCCTAAGATGTTATTAAATCTAAATCATAAGGAGTGTTTTGTTTATTGTTGAGTGTTTTTTACTCGTAGGTATCCATGTGCATTGGATGTGGCAATGGAAAATCGTGTCAAAAATGTGTTCTCTGACAATGAAAAAAGTCTGCTTCATCAGTTTATCTCTCTTACTATGAGCTGTGGAAAATATCAGGTAGGCAACCATGCTGTGTACCAGTCTTTACAATTTTATGGATTATTTGTTACCTCCAGAATAGAGTCAGCTGACCTTTATCACAAAATAAATTCTAATAAATAAATATATTCCGATTACAGGATAATCGGGACCCTGATGTGAAACTGATATTAGTTCATATGTGACACATGAAACTGGCACAGATGCGTATTAAATCAATTGCATGTGATAACAATCAATTATACAAAAAATATGCAGAATGCCATCATTGACAATCGTATTCGAACTAAAAAGTACAGAGCGCTGTGTAATAAGATATTTACCTGTTTTTAAAAAAAAAAGGTTTATTTAGAAATATTTTTATGATTTTCACACAAACAAAAAGAGACTGTACACCTTAAACAGCATTAAAACACTGTAAATGTAAAGATGATATAATATTATATAAAATACCAATATATAAATTCAATAAAACAACTTCCTCATTTTATTGATTAAATCTTGCATGTGTAAGTGTTGAGTGTGTTTCACATGCTGAACTTCAGTGATTAAATTTCTCCATACAATGGGTCTCATTCATGAAACACGAGCAGAACGAATTTTTGTGTAAATTGTGTGTAAAGTGGTTCTGGCGTAAATGTTCGGATTCATTAAAATGTTCGTATTTTCCAAATGTTAGTTGGTACGAAAGAAATCTACACCTGCTCCCAGCCACGCGTAAACTGCGTTTAACATTCAAACGTTTTGCTCATTAATAAGGCTGCATTTTAATTCACCTTAATCGGGTACATATTTACACAGCATTTTGAAAAAATATTATATATAGTAATTACATACGATTTTTCTTTTTACTTTTATTAGGAGAGCCAGTAATAGCATCTGCAAACGGAACACTTTAATCAAATAATTAATTGCTTTCAATAGGGCTGGGACTCTTTTCACTTCTGGGACTGTTCGATTAACAGATGAAACTCCATTAAAGGGATACTTCACCTCTGGGAAGATGAATGTGTATTTAAAATAGGTCATTTAAGTAGAAGAAATGTGGAGAAATTTTTGAATTTGGAGCTTTCTAGACTGAGAAAAGCCAGAAAATGTATTTTTGGCTTATGTGGATGAAAGACAAACACTCCCAGAATGCACTTGCTTCGCTGCCTTAGGAGGCCACGCCTACCGGTTAGAGAGCACAGTTGAAAACAACAAGGCTAGCCTAAGTAAGTGATGAGTTTGCCAGGGATTTAGAGACCCAAAATGTCCGGGATTCGGCTTTTGCGTTCTACAGTCGCCATTCATCATGTTTACTGTGGCGAGCAGGACGAGGCTGACGGCCGCGGGAGAACGGCGCGAGGCCGGTGGCGTCATTACTGAGACGCGCCGGGTCTCGCATCTCTCACGGAGGAGCGGAAATTTTCTTAGCAAGGGTAAAACGCACATCAACCGATCACTTGTTTAGCGTTCATGTAAACACTACAGTCAGATTCACCGATCGGAATTAATTAATTCAGTTAGATTGAAACGAGAGGTGTGCATGTAAACAATGAATGGCGACCGCAGAACGCAAAAGCTGAATCCCGGACATTTTTAACAGTCTCGCCCGCCGGACAAGTCCGGGAAAAGGAAGATGGTAACCCCTACTTACTCAGCTTTCTCCTATTATTCAGCTTTCTCCACAGAACAAGAGCATGCTAGCTTAGCTTCCAAAGAAAGACGGCTGATACTGTGTACATTCTGTGAGTGAGATCCCACCCTGTATGGGCGGGTTGTAAACATGCGGAACAACGCCATCTACTGGCTGTAGTCTTTAGCCTCTGGACAGAAAATCCTCCGATGACGCAAAATGACGATTTTTGCGTCATCGGAGGATTTTTTCCAGACAAAAAATACATAAATCTCTCGTCTCAGGGGGATATGAGGGGGGAAAGCATTAGGGGTGGGCAAAAAAATCGATTCACATATGAATCGCGATTCAAACTTTACCGATTCAAAATCGATTCATAGAATTCCAAAAATCGATTCTTTTTTTTTTTTTTTTTTTTTTTACTGAAATATATATTTTTTGGTATTGTCCTGAAATGAGTCTAGCTTGCCATTCCCATAGATGGCGCAGCATCGAATTCACACTTGCACTACGCCTGCACACTCTTGTCATAGCCAAAAGAAGAAGTGCAGCAGAAGCGGAGCAGAAGGAAGGCTGGCTGGCTGGCTGTGTGGCGTGTCTGTTTTTATTTCGGCTCCCATTAATATGAGGTGTGATTTGTGCACTTTTTGGCGATCGCGAAGCAAACTGAGAGGTGAACTAACGTGTATACGCTCGCCAGTCGTCTGGCCAAAATCCCATAGTAATCAGGCGTCAGACGTAAGATATGAGACGTTAGACGTCACGGCCACGTGTTGGAGCTGCGCTCAAAGTGCGCGGTGACGTGGCGGCGACGTAGCTGTGTAAGGATTTTTTTTACTTTGCGTGTGGATAACGTACGTGTGGATAAACGCTTGGATAACGTACGTGTGGATAAACGCCTGGATAACGTACGTGTGGATAAACGTCTGGGTAAACGTCTGGATAACGTACGTGTGGATAAACGTCTGGATAAACGTCTGGATAAAACTGGCTAAATTCTATTTTCTTTAATATTGTACCTTTTTAATTTGGGATATGATCATTCATTACACACTGTTTTCATGTTTTTATGGGTTGTACAAAAGTGTAGGCCTACACACTATTAGTAATATATCTCATGTGTTTATATATTTATGTTTAAAGGTAATATTGTAAATAAAAAACAGAAGTAAGGTTAAAAAAATAAAGGTAGCCTATTAATTTATTTTTTAACTGGTCATTGACGGATTTTAATTTGCCTGTTAAATGTAATGTTTTATGGGTTTCTCTGTCTGTTCTGTATATGCTGCATGTCTCCTCAATCAGAATCATCTGATTCAGATCAGCTCATTAATAGGGACTTTATACAAAAAGAACATGTTTTTCTCGTAATAACGAGATGTTATGTCATTAAAACGACATATTTTCTTGACCTTATAAGGACATATATGTAGTCATGTACAAAATATGCCTTTATCCACATAAGATTGAAAGCCTATCACGCCTTTATCACACTTCTACATTCAAAAAGCTTAAGCAAATAGTAGCAGCCCCCAATCAGAGGCGAATAATTAATCAAATTAAACAAATTAATCAATGAGGCCCTTTTTAAAAAATATATTTTATATAGGCCTATAAGTTTTTTTATATAATATATTATATATAAGATTTATTTTTGTTAATAGGCTATACCTTTATTACCTAGAGATAATTAAACAAAAAGTAGTCATCTAACAGAACATAGCCTAAGTTGTTTATTTTTTACAACATTATGTTCTTATTTTGTTTAATTAACGAAATGTCAATATTCGTCTTTATAACAGAAAATACAATACAAAAATCTTCAAGATACAGCCTACAGTCTTCACATGCCGGATTGTCACCTTCTAAACAGTCCTTTGTGTGGTGGAATAAGCAATGCTATAGAAATATATTGTTAGTTTCTTAATTTAAACTTTATTTTATTATTTTATTAGTTCATTAACTAATTATGCTAACTCAACTAATTTAATGTAAAGAGCTGGATACTAATTACCTACTAATTAAATAATGTCAAATAGTAGGCTATTGATTAGAGTTGCCATAGACTTGTCTAGTCATTCATTTAAGCAATTAGGACTAATCGCACGTTTATATTCAATCCTGGCTGCATAGGCTATAGCCTATATTCCGCGCTCAAGCGCATGCATAAAACTTGCCGCAAAATATAGGCTAATGATAATAAATGTGTCTGAAAAAAATAACGAAGCATTTTAACTGTTTATTAATAAACTAGTCTTTTCTAAATCAATGTAGGCTGCCAGCAAACATATCTCCATACATCTCCGCTGTAATGTATAGCCTAGATGCGCCTTTCATACGGACAGGATTACATAATCAGATGGTACCGTATTTTTTTCGTTGGTGGACATTTTTTATAAGCCTTATATAGATAGCTATATTTCTCATGTCTGTGAGGCTTGTCTTTACACTGTTTTTCAGTTTATTTTTGAGACGCGCTCCAATTCACGGAGATCATGAAAGCGCGCCCTGAATTCGTCTTTTATTTTACAAAAGCACAACGTTTTCTTCTTGTTGTGAGTTTACACAAATAAAAGTAGTGGCGACTGATGTATTATTCTTTTCTGTATGACCAGAAATGATGGAGTATTTTAAGTTGTTTCCACTGTTGATAGGAAAATGCGAGTGATGGCACCGGCGCCTCTGTCATGCAGCGCGCGCTCCACACTCCGCACAAACACTCGGATATGCGCTTAATAATAGCGAACATTTATCTAGGTTAATGTTAGAGCGAGCGGCCATGCCAGACGGATAATCCTCTTCATGTTTAACAAATCAAATTATGTTGCATTTTCTTGCGCCAGTTTGAAAAGGGTGGCTGAAACACTTAGCCTATACATAAACGCCCAACGCTGGTGTTTTTCTTTAAACAAATTCGTTTAGGCTTTCAAATAAATATTGTTTGAGGGCTAATAAATGCCACAATAATTTGTTTATTTTATTGCCTACTTATGTTTTTCATTTTTCCTTTACATTGAATACCATTTAAAGGATTTGCTGTGCACCGGCTTCGAAAGACACGTTAAGAGACACCTTTATTTTCTTTATAATGAAGGGTTTCTATGGGAGGAAAACGCTTAACGTGTAATTAAATGCGTTGCGTTCATATTCGGGCTCATCTGCTTTTCTGTAGGATAGTATGGTTTATTAATAAGGTGTGTGCAGAATTTGATATTTTAACATGAATGTCCATTGGGGGCTGCTATTGCTTCAGATTTTTGAACGTTGAAGTGATAAAAAATGATTGGCTATAAATTTTATGTGCATAAAGGCATATTTTGTACATGACTACACATGTCCTTATAAGGCCAAGAAAACATGTCGTTTTAACGACATAGCATCTCGTTATTACGAGAAAAAGATGTTGTTTTAACGACATAAGATCTCGTTATTACGAGAAAAGATAAAACGACATAAGATCTCGTTATTACGACATAATTGAGTGGAAAAAATATATATATGTGGCAGCAATGCGTCACCGTACTAACAAGCCCAATTAAAGACCTGTTCTTTTGCCTTGTTACATTTTGGGCGTTCATCCTGTGTGTGCTTGTTCCTAGAGGTGTTCCCTCAACACTGTCAGCTTTTGTACTGTCAGAGTTTGTAATTACATTTACTTGACTTCAGCGTGTTTCTTTTTGTGTCTTCATTGCTTGGTTTGTAAATTAAAACAATTGCAACCAATACATTTAAAAAAAAAATGGTTTGCTACTTCTTACTGAATGTAAATATTGTCAGTGCACTGAACTTGAAAAGTATTTACACGACTATAATAATAATAATAACAACAACAACAACAACAACAACAATAACATACTGGTTAATGCAAAATTTTAGCCAAATAATCCAACAATTTATATTTGTGTTAAATTTATTGGTCAAAACTATACTAACACAACAACATAGCAATAGTTCAGTGATATTAACACATCACTGGGTTAGTTTCTGGGTCATTTTTAACACCTTTTTTAACCTAGGCATTTCATTTAGACATGTTTACTAAATGTTTAGTTTTATAAAATTGCTGTAGGCAGTAAAATCTGTCAAATACCAACTGCAAGATTTAATTCATTGATTTACCTTTTTCTAACTGGCCGCCTTAAGTAATATAGCTAACACTTGTAGCAGTCCTACTATATTAAATCTTGGGTAAATATAATTATAGCCTAATTATTATTATACTGATTACTAATAGTGTCTACACTGTTGCCCAACCCACAAAAACATGAAAACGTGTGTGTTATGATCATATCCAAAATTAAAAAGGTACAATAGTAAAGATAATAGAATATAGCCTAAGAATTAATCCAGACGTTTATCCACACGTACGTTATCCAGGCGTTCATCCACACGTTTATCCACACGTACGTTATCCAGACGTTCATTCTCACGCACGATATCATACGTCATTGGTCACGGCAAGGTACGCGACGATTGACACGATGATTGCTTAGTTTGCAAAGTAAATGCACAAATCACACCTCATACATTAACAGGTTAGAGCTTGCACACAGCCTGCGTGACACGCGCGTCTCAGGTGTGGCCCGAGTCGTGCGGAAAACGCGTGCATGAAATAGAACCGACGCCTATTTTTCTCGCGACACGCAAGCGTGTTGGAAGCGTTTCCAGGCAAAATAGAATGTTTATATATGTCATTTTGACACGAATATTAATATTAATAAATGACATTTTGATGTTTGAAAGTCTAGGTTTTGACATAAATGCAGATATAATGTAGGCTTATTGTATTTTTTTTTGTCAATACAGAACGAAATATTCTGTAGCCTATTTTGCCGTCAATAGCCTACTCCTTAAACTACATTTAGCAGTATTGTTTGTTTGATCTGACTACATCACTTTAAAGCTAAATGTAAAAAAATATATATATTTAAGTTTTAATTTAAACTTGAATTAAATGTATTTGAAAGCTGGCCAAAGCTTGGCACTTTGCACTGTTTAGTTGCAAAAGTTTTTATGAAGACAAAGTAATATCAAACTTAATTTAATTTGTTATTTATTTTCTTTTAAATTGTATGTCTACTGCAATCACACAGGAAAAAGTCAACTACATTTACATACTGTGAATCGTTTTTTGAATCGAGAATCGTTTTTGAATCGAAAATCGATTTTGAATCGAATCTTGAGACTAAAAATCGGTATCGAATCGAATCGTGACATTTTCTGAATCGTGCACCCCTAGAAAGCATGGTAATTCGAAAATACTACAGGTTTTCTACTAATACAAAGCTTAATGCTAAATCCTGAAGTAACCCTTGTACTGCATCTGTAATATGCTGCCAAGCTTCCTTTTTAGGACCTGATACGCCACTATGTATGCTTGAAAATAAAATGTGGCGATTTGAATGAACTTCTGATAATAAAACTTCAATTTCTGCTTCTGAGAAATTTCTCTTTTTCATTCACTTTTGAGAAGACATGTTGAAATCCTTCATTTGGTGTCATAATGATGCCCATTTATAGTTGTCAGTCGGATTTAATGGGCGGGATTTATGGTAATTGAGAATGAGCGTGCACGCGCGTCCCATTTACGACTGATTGGAATTCATTAACACACACACATTTCACTATCACATCTGACGTTTACGAAGTATTTGTGAATCAGGAGAAGAGTTTTCGGAAAGGTCTCTTTACGCACAAATCACTCACATATTTACTCGTATATTTACGAATGTTTCATGAATGAGACCCAATTTGCTGTCTTTCTCCATCTGCTGATCTGCAATGGTAAATTGTGTGTGCAATTCTGATCTTTTTCAATCTGCTCTCAAATTTCCAAAAATTTTTTAGAAATCAGAGAGAATAGAATGAATCAGATGTGTTAACGCTGTCTAAAAAAATGGCTTTAATCATTTAAGTAAACCTTTAATAAAAACAAAACAAGACTTTAAAATGTTGTTTATATGCAGATCCTGCCAGAGTCAGACACCTCTCTGATGCTCAGCCTGAATCATCCACTACCCTCTGTGAGAAATATGGCAGTAGACTACCTGACGAAGATCCTCACCTCACAACATGTGTGTATCTTTTGTATTCTCTTTTGATGTTAGCTTACCATTTTCACCTTGTTTTTCTCATATCATCCCATTGAACATCCAAGGGATCCACATTAATGAAGTAATGATGAGATGCTTTTTGTCTGTGTCTTTATGGAGCAGAATGGCTTTAATGAGGCATTTTTGAAAGATTCATTGCTGGAGAGAGTAAAGGATGAAGCGTCAGAGGTTGTGCTGTCTGCCCTTAAAGCATTGCAAGTAAGATGACCACGTCATAAATGTTATTTTTCTTTTTTCTTTTATGTAAACTTTCAATTAGTCTTACTTTTTGTACAATCTAAATGTTAATTGTCAGTTATGGTTGCTTGACAGCTTCACGTGGGACTTGTTGATCCAGAGGAGACTGTTTCCTGTTTGATTTCACTTCTTCATCACATCAAACCATCTGCAGATTGGTTAGTTAACTGATTTTTTTTTTCTGGAACTATACAAATGTATGAACAAATAATGACAAAAATATAAAGTCGATCACAAAATCATCAATCTGATGACTGCTTGCGCAATGAGATCAGCAATGACAACCAGGGGCGTAGCATCAAATGGTCACAGAACCATTCACAACTTTTATTTATAAGTAAATAATGCATTAAAACATTAGAATGTAGCCTTAAAATATTTTTCAATTAGGCAAAACTCAGTGAGTTGCCTTGAAAGAAAACTCCAGCATTTTTAGCGTAGGGGATTTTGACTAATTTTAAGGCACAGTATGTAAGTTTCGCCACTAGTGGTTGCTTATTTAAAACAATAACAAAGGCATAGCTTGATGACACTGTGGATGAGTGTGGAATCATGGGAGTTGTCGTGTTCACCTCCACAGCTGATGGACAGCAATCCGTTTCAGTAATCCGACGGGACTCAGGCAGAAACCATGTTCATGGATGAGCTAATGTATTAAAGTTTTATTAACGTTACTGTAGTATAAAGCAGAGCGGGGCCGAGAGCCCGGGATATTTTACGTTGCTGTTTTTATTATGCCTGTATGTTGCCGCCGCTGCTGCTTTCGTTTAGTTGCTTATGTTTATTACGATTAAAGTTACGTTTAAAGGAACACGCCGATTTTTTGGGACTTTAGATTATTCACCGTATCCCCCAGAGTTAGATAAGTCCATACATACCCTTTTCATCCCCGTGCGTGCCGTAACTCGTAACGCACCCATCACTAGCCTAGCTTAGCACAAAGACTGGAGGTAAACGACTCCAGCTAGCATACAGCTCCCAATAAGTGACAAAATAACGGCAACATTTTCCTATTTACATGTTGTGATTTTTATAGTCACAGTGTGTACAAATAACAAGGTCACATGAGACACAGCCATCTTCTAACCGTACATACTGGGAACTATATTCTCAGAAGGCGAAACACTGCTACTTGGGCGGAGTGATTTGCTCGCAGCACCTGAGAAGCCCCGTGGTGAGGAGCAGAGAGTTCGCTCAGAGTTGGAGTAAATCACTCCGCAGAAGTAGCAGTGCTTCGCCTTCTGAGAATATATTTTATTTTTAAAACAAGAAAAAAAATGATACATGTTTGTTTTTTAAACAAGCAAATTTATTTCACAAAAATCGTTGCATCAGCAAGACATTTAGAATTACATTTTTTGTTGTTGATTTAGTTTCTTTGACTGTGCACACACCCACCAGTTGAGAAACACTGTTCTAGAAAACAGTCCTAGAAAATTCCAGTTCTAAACAGTTCTAGAAAGTTTTAGGAATGTTACACATAGTAACGTTTGTTAAATGGTTGTTCCAATTTTTTGGGGTGACCTGGGGTCAATCTGGGGTGACCTTTTTTATTTTATTTTTTTAAACTGCATCTTTATGATACAGGAAGTTATAACCCTAGTGCATACGTGGCAAAATAAAAGTAGATTTTAAATGTCTTTATTTTGTTTTATATTTTTTTACACATTGCATCAATACAACATATCATTATGATGTATCAATCCATATTGATTTACACTCATCATGATAATGTTTCCAAACTAAGAAATATACTTTAGTACTTTAGTAAGATGATTTAGTCAGGCTTTATCTGGTCTTGATTTCTGCAGGTGTTCAGTGCTAAAAGAAGCGGTGCAAGTTCTTGATGACCCACGTATTATTGAGGGCAACCCAGATCTTAAGGCACAGATTATTTGGGAGCTCCTGCCATTTCTGGTGTTGACCAATGCTGCGCCCGAGAGTGTGGAGCTGCAGATGACATCTTCTGTTGCTGAAACTACTCTGCTCTCCAAGCATCCTCTAACTCAGGATTGGGCCAAAGGTAAATTTTACAGGCAGGGGGAAAAAAAGTATATATTTTTTTGAAATGCTGCCTTTATTTTTTCCTGCTCTTGAATGGTATTTTCTGGAAATTACCTTGAAGAAATGTCCAATAGATATTACCTTACATTCACAAGGTTTAACTTCCACATGTGATGTCTGAGCAAAAAAGTAATTTTCAGCATGAAATAATTTTTTATTATTGGTTTAAATTATTTTTAAATTTATTAGATTTTAATGAAATCAGTTTTGATTCATTTCTTGTTGTCTGCCTTTTCTTTCTTTATAGTCCTGAAGGATGTTCTTGTCAAAACCTCTCCGTCAGATGTGCTGGAGGTGGCCAACCAAATGCTCACAACAACTCTGGTCAAGAACTTGGCCAACATGGATCATGCAACCAAGCGAAACACTGTAAGCATCTTGTGTATTAAGGGAGTAATTTACCCCAAAATTAACTTTCTCTCATTATTTACTTACCCTCATTTCATTCTAAAACTGCATGAGTTTTTTTTTTTTTTTTTTTTTTTTAAGAAAATTGATAAGTTAATCTTTTTTAAATGTTTTTCAAAATACTTTCACCCAAAGAAAGACTTTTTGTGGGTGTGTCTGTGAGCTTCACAAACCTAGTTGTGTCCAAGTTGTTTCCATTCAAATCTCTTAATACAGAACCAACATTGTTTTTGCTGTTTTCTCATGTGTATTTTGCAGCTGGAGAACATGTGTGATATCCTGAGCCGTCAGGGCAGCGGTGTGCGGGACAGAGCCGTATTTGTGGTGTTCAGTTCAGCTCTGCTACAGAGTCTGCAGTCCATGACGGAGAGTCAACACCTCCACACAGCACAGAGCGTGTACAAGCTACTGGAGCCATTACTGATACAGGTCTACACAATCCAACCTGAACAGGTCAGAGTGCAAATGCAGGAACAAATGTCCTCAAACTACTATTTGCCAGTAACAATTTCAAGAAGATTTTGACTAGGGATTCATGATGTTCATCAGCCTCTGGAGCAGGAGGACCTTTTGATGTTGGTCATAGTTTTTAAAAATGATCGATATTGCTCTGATTAGACCAACCTCTTGTTGTTTTTGTTGGCACCATGTACTTCGTGTTGACTTGTGCTGATCATTTAAATCTAATTTTGACCCATAGAGTTAGTTTCTAGTATATTGTGAATTATATTTTGATTTTGTAAACTGGCCTTTTTGACATATCTACAATGTTATTTAGTTAAAATTACACATAATTGTGTTTAAGTCCTATGTTAATTTTCTCTTTTTTTTCTCTAATGTATGTTAGCCTTCTAATGAGGAGGTATATGAGTGTCTTCCGGTCTTTGTGGTATTGGGTGAATTTCTGCAGAAAATGAGCTCTGGTCTCAATGCAGAGAGAGAACAAGGCCTCCTTCTGCTGTCATTCCTGCGGCTTTTCATCAGTGCACTTAAATGTCCAGATTCCTCATTTAAAGGTAAAGGACTGCTTATTTAGCTGTGAACTGTGACATGATTGTAATAAATATTACACTAGTCTTCATTTGTGGCAACTTGCACTTTATGTAAACTGAAAGTGAAATCTAAATATTCTAACCATTTAAATGCTTTTTTAAAAGTTTTTTGTTTGTTTATATACATCTGTATCAGGAGTGTTTCCTCCAAGGAAGCAAGAAAGGAATTGCCTCCTCAGAAAACTGGATGATAAAATATTACAAAATATGGCATTTAAAAAGTGTATAAATCCCCCCAAAAAATTCTAAATTGACTGTCCAATAGTGAAATCTCCAGTTTAAGTTACAATAGGAAGCAGCGTCTCCGTTGCCTCCACTGAACCCATTGAATTTTAACAGACCTCCTAAAGAGTGTCGTGGGTTTATTGGGGGTTAATTGAGGCTGAATGGGGAAAAGTCGACTCACGAGAGTAGGCAATGCCTACATCATGCTGTGATTGGCTATTGCGCTGTTCACGCGATAAATCCTGCTTCTCGTTTTTGTGCACGTTCAGCATTCGCAAATTGGTTTGAATGAATAAATAATGGTGTTAATGGGGAGACTAATTAAAAAGTAAACTCACCCGCTTGATGAGAAATATACTTCATTTTAATAAATAGAACAATACTTTGTTAATGTAAAAATTCAAAATAGAATTATTTTTGTTGTTATTGTTTTCTTGATAGTGTAAGTAATGTTTATTTATTTAACCTGAAAAAAGTTAACATTGTGTAACAAACACAAATTTACTCTTTAATGCATCTTTACTGAATAATTTTTTTTTTTTAATTTTGCACAAAAAAAAAGTTACTGCTCAGTTCACTACAAATATTTAATATTTGATGTTCTAAAAATGATCAACTGTTTGGGCAAATTAATTGGTCCAGATTTTATCTAAACAAATATTTCTGTTGCTAAAAATTGCATTTCTATGTAACAAAATGAAGTTTGTTAACAAGGTTGTGTTTTTCAGATGAGCCATGGTGGAACCCAGAGAAAATGGACACTAATACCTGCTGTTACCTGCATCTCATGTGCCGTCTGTTTGACGTGGTTATATCAGGAGCTAGTCAAGGGCCCTTGGCTCACGGCTTCAGGAGCCTAATGCAACCTCTGATACAGGTACTGTATTCTTCTCACAGTTAGTTTAACAGACAACTAGCCTATACACTTCCTCTTTCTCTCTAGAAGGAATAACATGCTGTTGAATTTGAATTATACTGATGTATATGAGGAATTTTGCATAAATATACAGTTCTTGGACATGATTTTCAATCTTGCCATTCTAGAATTATTCCAGATACTGCCATTGTTATAGTGAGGAAATGCTTGATTCGAATATTTATTTTCTAGTGTATTTAATTTAAAACAATGGCATGGCAAGATGGCTAATTTCTCTCTGGTTTTGTCGTTTTGCAGGTGCACATGAATGAGCCGATAACAATGTTTAAGTTTCTCTCTCTCTTATGGGGCTACAACGGTAATTTGGGTGATCAGTTGGATTGTCGAGTTAGTGCCATACTGCAAACTCAGGTTCTTTATGTGGGAAAAACTTTGCTTTGCAACCAGCCACAAATAACCCTAAACTTACTGGCATCAGGTTCCTCACCAGGTATGTCAATATGGTTTCTCTCAAATCGGGGTTAGTTACATATGTTGTACATTGTTGTTGTTTTTTGTTTGTTTGTTTGTTTTTTGACTGTTTGCACATCCACACAGGCCTGTCAATTATTTAATAAGTTTTTAAAACCATTTAATCATGTATAATCTTATATGTTTCATAGTTAACATTGTTACTTTTAAGAAAAAAATAATCAGTTTCAGGCAAATGTGTAAATGTACTATATTTTGTATGGGTGACTAATAATGTAAATGTAAAACTCTTCACTCGTTTCGTGAACTCAAACTAGAAAATTCTAGATTTCTCAAACTGCATTGAAAACACACTGGAAATGCAAACATGGAACACTGTTACTAGGGCTGCACGATTAATCGAAAAAAAATCACGATCTCGATTCAAACATAAATGCGATCTCATTTCTTAATGATGGCGATTCACTTCCGTGTATTTCCCTGCATTCAGATCTCTGCAGAAAAAGCAGCCAATTACAATTCCCTTGTTGTACAGCCTACCGAAGTTAATGAAAAGTGTATGATAATAATAATATTCAAGTTGTACCGGCAAAAGTGCGTGTTCAGTGCTGTTCGCGACTCGCGAGTGTCACGAGTCACCACAGCAATCAACTAACCGCTTACGTTTCTGTGCTAATCTAATAGTTACAGCTCCTGCACTGGATCCAAGCAGCTGCAGCTTGTTTAAGGTAATGGCGAAAACCATTTTAGAACAGCAGCGAAAATGTAAAAGTAGGCTATATAAACTTTAATATATCCTTTTATTGAAACGGGTGCTTTGCTGTCCTTTTACTTACACTTTTATGTCCTATAAATGTGTCGTATTTTTGATAATCCGCGTAGATTTCAGTTGATGATTCTGTTTAAAGTTATTAATAACAAATCATGGATGAAAGAGAAAGAAAAGAGCAGAATGTGCTTTATATCGAAAATAAATATTAAAAGCGCGATAAGTCGCGAAAGAGAACTGAATACTGACAGGATGCTGTGCGCGCGCTCCGAGCGCAACACGGACAAGCATAGTAGGCCTAGTCTTTGTCTCCGGTTGCGCGTCTAAACGGCCACATAAACACAGAAATATTTCAAAACGCCAAGTCGAGTATTCCCGTAAACACAGTAGATGTAAGTACTATGTACATTCTGTGCCAATTGGAGCAAAAAGCACAGGTTCTATTTAGTTATTTTTATTTAGGCTATTATTGTAATGTTAATGTTCTCTTATGTTCAACAACATAAAGCTTTAAAATTATTCACTTTAAGGGGGCTAAAATAAAGAAAAGAGACAATTTTTGTTACTCCTGCACTTTATTATACTGAATGTCCTTTGTTTTTTTGTTTTGTTTTTTTGTACTTGAGTGCAATAAATTTTGGTTGAAAAAATGAGAATCGTGTAAGAGAATCGTGATCTCAATTCCCATGGAGAAAAATCGTGATTCACATTTTAGCAAGAATCGTGCAGCCCTAACTGTTACTATGTATAACAGTTATGTAATTGTTCCTCTAAGAGGCATTACTGACTTTTATAATGTGTAATAAGACTGGGCGATAAATTAAAATAATTGTGAATGCAGTAGACTCGTTTTGAGCTTTTTCCTTGTCCCATGAGAACACCAAGATATTTTTATTCCCTCTGAATTAAACCTTATTCATTTCCATGAATTGTTTGTTTCAAAACACACATTGGATTTCACTCAACATTTTTATTTACTTTAAAGGGGACATATCATGCTAAATCCACTTTTTTAGCCCTTAAATGCATTTTGTTGTATATTTGGAGTGTTTAGAAGTACAGAAAAGTTGAAATTATTCTCTTCACGTGCTTCGTTGATATCTTTATATTCTGTTTTGGCCTTATTTTTCAACCTGTTCCGATTTTTCTGTTATCTATGACGTTTTGTGAACTATTACGTCACAGTATTTGCAGAGGTACTGCCAAATAATGACATTGACTTCCAGCCCAACACTTCGAGCAATCCGCCATTTTTATTTCTCGCTGCAATTTTGTAGTCCAAGCTAAAAGATGCAGAAGTTACGAGAGGGTAAGTTAAAATGTTCGGTTGTTTACACCGTCACGCTTCATTACACCGTCTAATGTAGATGAACTGCCGCGCTTGTGACAGGGCGCATGTTTAACTGAAAGAACGAGCAGAGAGAGAGACCCGGTCGCGCGCACGCACTCTCTCTCTCTTCGGAGCCAGGCGAAAATGTAAACAAGACACCGTCTCCAAACTAGACGCTGTCTTGCTCTCTCTCCCTCGCACATATTAATCAAAATAAATCGACACGGTGGTAAAAGGTCGGAAGACCAAAGTTTCATGTGTAAATACAGTAACACACCATTGCGATACATCCATATGAAGACGTTGTTCTGCAGGTTCGTCGTCTTCATTTTCATCTCGCTCCTGCTCCGAGTCTGGCTCGAACATGTAAGGCTGGCTGGACAAGTCTTCTGTTGTTGACATTTTGTTAATAACATGTGAATAAAAAGTTTCTGTGCCGCTAGATAATCGTATCTCTGCTATCAAACTACAAAAATGGCCGAACGGGGTGGAGTTGAACCGAGTGTCACCTCTGCAAACTGGAGAGGGGGCGGGATATGAAGTGTCTCAATTGTATTTAAAGAGACCGCACCAAAACGAGTTGCTCTCAGACGCACATTAGAAAAGGGGTAGAAAAGGGGCCTGTGGAGCTATAATAATGAGGAATTCAGACCCAAGCATTGCAGTTCCGCTTTATATAGACTACAAATGTATGATTTATATGTAAAAAGGAACGATTTAAAAGCATGATATGTCTCCTTTAAATATTTTAGTAAAAATATTAGGTGGTGTATATATCTGATGTTTATTACTATTTTATATTTGTGCCAAAAAATTTAAATGATTAAATAGTTCATTTATTCAGTTTTTTTTTACTGCAGTTTATAAACTAATACCGGTAATTAACTATAAACGAATAGTTTGCAAATGATTTGTAAGTACTTTTACACTACACTTACTATAAAGTGTTACTGAATTTTATTCCAGCGCAATTTTGTTTTTGGCTTTGTCTCATGTGCGTTTCACTGTGGTCGTGTTTTTGCAGTGGTGCCATCCTTGCTGGTGTGTCTATGTTCAGGCGTGTGTGAAGTTCGGAGAGCTGCCATTGCTGTGCTCCACTCTCTCTCTGGGGTTGTTTCTTCTCCTTATTATCCGCTTGTGGAGAACCTTCTCAAATCAACAGAAGAGATCATAGCTGACCCCTCATACATCAACCAGGTCAGTCAAACCACAACAAAGCGTTATGGCTGTGGGAAACGGGATTTGTCATCTAGTTATTTTGCGTTATTTCTGGAAGATGCCTAAATCAAAACTCTTTAAGAAAAGTCACTTTTGATGTTACTGTAGGCACTGTCCAAGATGTACGAGGAAGCAGTGTCACTGAAAGATAAGAAGAAGAAGTTGGTGTCAATCGAGCTGCTCCTGCAGTGCGTGCAGTCACCTTGCTGCCCTGCCTACACCTCCAAAACACTGCTACGAGCACTTCAGGATGTTCATGGAGAGGTACTGTCACCAAACTGTTCATTTTAGTTTGCATCTCCTCTAGTAGCGTGTTTGGTCATTTGGTTTATATGAAAGTGTTTTGCGCATTCCATGCATTCAGGTTGTCAAATTGTCGTTTTCTTGTCATTATTAAAAGAATAGTTCACCCAAAAATGAAAATTGTCATTGTTTACTCGCCATCATGTCATTCTGAACTTGTATGACTTGCTTTTCAAGAATGTTTTTGTCCTTAAAATGCAAGTCAATAGGCCCCAGAACTTTTAAGCTTGAAAGGTTTGGTTTCTGGATTTCTTTGCAATTTCTTTGGTTTCATGATGACATGATTTTTATTTTTGGGTAAACTGTTTTTGCTTATTGGGCCTGTTCATGGCAGTATGAATCAATTTAATTGTAATGATAGGGCTCTATGCATACATTTTTTAGGAGCACTTGGACTCAAAAAATTTGGAACACTAGTACAAATTTAGGAGCACCTTCTGATCAGTGACAAGGCCCATTACGGGGCAATATTGCCCCCCTTAAATTGATTTCCGGGGCATTATACAGTTTTTTTTTTTTTTTTTTTCTAACCTAAATACTAATTAAATTAAATAAGTATAAGAAATCCATCTTTGCACTGCATAGGTGACAGAAGATGTGTCTGAAGTGGCATTTAGTAGATGTACACGCTGTTTAGAGGTGGAATGAATGCATGTACACGGCAAATAAAATTGCATAAATAAAGTTATGAAATTTAGATGCACCTAAATATTTCTACACAATTGTACGTAGTAATTTGCAGTCGTAAATGTGACTAAAATGGTCGTACTGTAGAGCCCCATTGAGTTGAGTCGCCACATGATGTCCAATGTAAGATCTGGGTCCTGAAGCAAAACCAGTTGAGAACCAATGTAATAGAGTTAGTAGGGCTGGAGGCTTTTGTTTTATTAAGTAACCATTGCTTATTTGGCATGCTTATCTTATAATAATGCCCTTTGTCCAGGCTATTTTGTCCATTCTTCTGCCTGCTGTGGAGCGACTTCTTGAGCAGTGTGCTCCAGATTCATGCACCTTCCTGCCAGATGAGGCCATCCTACTGAAGCTCCTGCTGAGCAAGTTCAATGAGACGTCTGCGCCTTTATTGGTCAAAGACCCTCGGTGCCTAGAGGTCTTCATTAGGGCACTGGGCACCTCAGCCAAACCATACCCTACTATGCCTAGTTTCCAGATTATTGCCCTCGAGCAGGTTGGTAGACGTTTAGAAAAAGTTTTTGAGTGAACTAACCCTTTAGGTATGCAATAGAGTTATTTTTTAGAGTTCTATTTTGGGTCTCAGTTAAATTTTTGGATGGACACTTCTGCTTGGAGATGGTTCATTAAGACTCCTTATTTCACATAGACTGCTCATTTTTGGTTTGCTAATACATACTCCATCAATACTAAATGTCATAATTTAACATAGTTGTCATTATAATGTGAAGATAATACATATATCATAAATACAATAAAAAATTGTTGTTGCACCAAATTGGACGCAGATCATTCCCTATGCTTAGTTTTGTTTGTAAGTTAATGTCTTATTTCCTCAGATCACCAAGCCATTCTTCACTGCTCTTGGAGATGAAAAGATTCAACAGAAAATTCTTTCTGTTCTATTTGACTTGCTGGTGGGGAACAAAAATCCTGCCTGTGCCCAAACTATCAACAGCGTCTTTAAAACGGTATGGGAAATGTTAATGTTAATTTTCTTTTTTCCAAAAAATATTTTGAAATGATATCTAGAAAAATGTGTAATGTTTTTCACTTATTTGGGGCAATAATAAACCTGTTAAATGTTTTGCTGTGTCCCTGTTTCTAGATTGCTGTGGATGCTGAGCTAGTGGCCAATGAGCTTATGCCTGTAGATAAACAAAGAGTTACTGCTACAGTTCAGCAAACACGCAGGAGTAAAATGCAAATGAGGTGCATAGTTGTCCTTATGTAATAGACTCCAAACTCAAGTTCTGGAAAATTTTACGATTTTAAAGTGCAATTTTTCCCCCCAGAAAAAAAACACAAGACTCATCCGGGGGAGTGCCGGAGGAGGGTGTTGTCTCTTGGCCAAGGGTTACCCTGATTTTAGAGCTGCTGCAACACAAGAAGAAGCTGAAGAGAGCCCAGTATCTTGTGCCTGCTCTGTTTAATCTGCTCTCCAGGTGTGTTAAGACAACATCTACTGCCATGTTTTGACATTAGACATTTACTTAAGTTTCCCATATCATACTCTTGAATTTGAAAATGCTCTGGTCCAGTCAAATCAAGATTAATAAATCAAATCTCACCAACTTTTCTGATTAAATATTCTCTGAAATAATTAACATAAAAGATTGTGAAAGCTCTTTCATTGTGTCCTACAGATGTCTGGAGCCTGCAGCAGTTGAACAGGAAAACATAGAGTACATAAAACAGCTCATCCTCAGCTGCCTGCTGAATGTCTGTCAGAAACTGTCTCCTGATGGAAGTTCTATCAGCAAAGGTACCAGACACCTGGCATAAAATGACTATAAAAACATTAGAATGGTTATGATGAGGTCAGATGTTTTTAGCCTTATCTGCATGGTAATATTTTACTTGAGGGTGTGAGATAATTTTGCTGACCTTGAGAAATAATTACCATTCAGGTTTTTGTCACTTTGCTGAGAATATAAGCACAAGCTTTCTCTAGTTTCTTTGAGTACCAAGTCAGGCAACTTTGGACATATTGTATTTTTTGTGTTTGTAGATGAGCTGGAGGAGGATAAATTTAACGTGGAGCTGGTAGTGCAGTGTGTCAGGATGTCAAACATGCCCCAAACTCACCATCATGCACTTCTTCTGCTCGGTGCTTTGGCGGGTATATTCCCTGTAAGTACAGTCATGAAACACTCACACGCATGCATTCAAATGCAGTGGTAACCGTCTTTCTCTCTGATTTCAGGAGAAGGTTCTTCACAACATCATGCCCATCTTCACGTTCATGGGTGCCAACATCATGCGACTAGATGATACTTACAGCTTCCAGGTCATCAACAAGACTGTTCAGGCAGTTATCCCTGCTCTTATAAAGGTTTGTTTAAACATCTGTTTGTTCTGTATAGTGTTTGATATATTCGAGGCGTTTGAATGTCTGATTTGCATGAGAGTGTTAATGATTTGCACAAACCTCAAAACTTTTGAACTTTAGCATGTAACTGATTTTCAGGGTTTTTAAATGAATCAGGGGAGTCAGTGATTCAATGACTTATTCGTATAGACGGTGATTTAGACTTGATTTGTTCCTGGAAAAATCAGCCGTTTGAGCAAATTAGTTACTCATTACGACAGTGATTTACCCCTACCTAGTGGTGGTTTTAGTTTCATATATAAAGCATTTCATTTTCATAAAATTATCGTTATTGACAAAAGCCCAGAGAAGACTGATTTGTACTATGGACATGAATGATACTTCTATCTATGGGGCTTGATGAGGAAAAGTATTACATTTGTAAGCAATGGGACTATTTTGGATGATTTTTGCCTTTTGGATGATTCTGTAGACTTATATTGAAGGGACCCAAGCCATATCTAGAGACCAGAATATCACAGAGACTTTAAGGTGGGCTCTGGTGACCTGGGCCATTAAGCAATACTGTGGTAACCACCTAGAACAGTGTTACTCATTGCGCGGCTCGCGAGCCTCATGCGGCTCGCCAAGCTTTAATTTGCGGCTCGCATGGCGGTAAATATAATACGTTGATATGATAATGCATTCACTAGAGATATTTCATAAAACCATTAATAACAAGTAGGGCTTTAACATAACCCTTTAAAAACTAAAATTGTCAGCTCTATTACAAATAATTTCGATCGGATTTAAAGGGGTGGTTTATCGAGAGAACGTGAAAAAACTTGATCGACTGAAAACCGAAACTGAAAGGACGAGGTATGACGCGCTGAACGAGCTGAACGAGCTGTTCTCCTGATGAATAAAGTGTCACATAAATGAGTGTCCTGTCATTCTATAATTCTCCTTTCACTCAGCATCTGTGAAGTGAAGCAGGACAACGGCTCACCAGTCCTTGTTTCAGATTATCATACAGACGACTTTGGGCATTTTTACTGCGTGATAAATACAAACAACACGGCACAACGGTTCATATGTTCATATTCCGATTTGAATCTTTTGACTTATAAACACGCACATCAACCCGATCATGTATCACATCACGATGTTTAGCGTTCATGTAAACTACAATACATTCAGATTCATCAATCGGAATGAATTCAGTCCGACTGAAGCAAAAGTTGTGCATGTAAATATCCAGTCTCTGCAGAGATGCTATATGGCGGTCTTTCCAGCTCTTAACGCTGCCTGTGCTCTTGGTTGGTTAGATAGGCCTACAAGATGGGCTAATGTAGAAAAAAATAACTTAAGGTCATTCTGGGATGAATATTTTCTGGAAATCCCTTTTTTTTTTTTTTTTTTTTTTCGTTAAAGGAAATCATCTTGTCTCAGTTACAAATTTGACTGATAAATCATAAATAATGTTTGGTTTTTTTTCACCCTTTTGTATTTATTGCATTGCATATTGTATTGTTCAGGGGTGACAAATTGATAGGCAGACATGGTATTTATGACTGGATCGGATGTAACTTTTTATACTTTGCGGTAAAATGGCTCTCCTACTGACTTTGTCCTATCAGTGCGGCTCGCATGAAAAATATAGTGAAGACCACTGACCTAGAACATGCTATAATTTGCATAACACAATATCTCATTTAGAAAACCTTGGCAACTACATGGCAATGCTTTTGCAACCAAACACAACCTGCTATCATACAGGTGGAGAGTTTTACACAGGGAAGGCCCACTCACGTTTTCTTCATACAGTGTGAAAGTCTAGTTTTTCCATTATTTACATGGAAAAAGTAAAAACTGTTACAAATTGCATTACACTTGATTCTTGTTTCTCCACAGGCCCATGAGGGTGGAAGTGCCCAGTCTGAGGGGCATATGGAGACTGTGGTAACACACATCATGCATGTGTTTGTTGATGCCTTGCCTCATGTGCCCGAGCACAGACGTTTACCCATCCTCAGCCAGCTGCTGGGCACGCTGAGCCCGTCTCGCTTCCTCTGGGTCCTGATGCTGCTCTTGTTTAAGCAGCATGTCACACAAACATCTGTCAGTGCAACTGGGGCTGAAAAGGTACAGAAAGTTTCGTGCATCTTTTTTAAATCTCCAATTGTATTGGTATTTTGGGGTTTTAGCCACTGAATAAGCAATTTATCTCCAAAAAATGCTTTGGTACACTGGAAACCCATTTTTTGTTAAGGGTTTGTAGACACAGTTGTGTGATGTGTTGTGCAGGAGTCTATTGTAGAGACAGATCAGGACTTCTGGATCTCGGTGTGCTGTGAGTTTGAGATAAAGGAGCAGTTGACCTCCCTCATCAGAATTCTGCAGTATCTCATGACTTTACCACAGGACAATGAAGACGGTAAGAACTACCCACTTCAATGAAATGCCTCAAACTTTTTCTTCAGAAGAACACAAACATTTTTTTTAGAAAAATAATCAATCTCTGTGAGTCCATATAATGTGAATATACTTTTTTTTTATGTTGATGCATGAATAAAACTTCTCTAATCGTTATTTTCATTAGTGTGCCTGCCATACAATAATCACAATAAGCTTTGTTACTTTTGATAAGAAACAAAGTCTCAGCTTTCAAAACTTTTACACCTGAATTGATCATGAACATCAGAAGGTATTTTAAAGAAACAGTACAACTTAGTGAAATGTATCATTTCTCAAGTAATTGCTCAATCAGTGTTTCAACCACAGAAAGATGTCAATATAACAGCTGTCATGTGTTACATAACATTACATTTACCTCAGGAAAGCCATTCAGTGCCCATAGCTCAACTTAGCCAACTAGAAAAAAATTCTAGAGAATATAGAATTTTTATTATATTTTACCTTGACCTGTGATGTTTTATTGCATGTTTGAATAAATCATGATAACAAATTGGTGTAGAAACTTTTTGTATCATATTAAAAACTCTGCTATTTAAATGTATTAACTCAGTTTTCATTTGTGTTTATTTATTATATATATAAAAAATTAATAGATATTGAATTGAATTATTTGATATCGTAGTAATGTACCAACTGACAGGGTTCTCTGTTTTTCCTTAAAAATGTACTGTAGCTGATATATATCTAATTGAAATTGAATCGAGATCGGAATCAAATCAAGAACTTATCAATAGCACTCTAATCAAATCTTGAAATCTGTGTCAATACCAAGCCCTAATTGTAATAATTAAACTAAAAAATAGAGGACAGAGAAGGAAATTGTTTGATATTTTCTCTGTGCAGCTCCAGAGAAAAATAGGACCCGTGGAAGAAGTGCGGCGAAGAAGGAAGAAACCATCTCTGATCTAATTTTCAATGTGGAAGCGCATAGTGGCAAAGACCTCCGCCATTTTAAATTCCTCTCTGTCTCGTTCATGGCTCAGCTACTTTCCTCTGAGAGATTCATTGGGAAGGTAGGTTTAGAGCTGGAAGAAGTTGATTTAATGTTGATATTAAAATGCCCCCAGGAATTTGTCAATAAACATCCTAAATGTGTAATTTTTTTGACTGATAGATGGCTGACTGTGAGGACCTGACAGAAGGCACCTTACAGACTCTTCAGCACGAGTGAGTTGAAGCTTGGCTACAGTACTTGACTTGATGGTGATTATTTGTGGTGTTGTTTGTGGGGTGTAATGTCTGTGTTAACTTGTTAGTTTGCTGGAGGAGGTTCTGCGATACATCCATGCAGTTGCTCGATGTGTTGAGGATAACTCGGATAAACCCACAGCTAAGTTCTGGAGAGCTCTGCTCAGCAAGTCATATGACACCCTGGACAAGGTAGGAATCGCTGCATTGATACAAATATATTTGTATCAATTGACATTTTAACACAGTGTCTTAACAGTCTGATCAAACAACAAACATACAGTCAGTTTTCATACTGTGCACAATATACATACTATATACTGCAGAAATAGTATCATGATACTTTTCTATTCCGACTGAACCACAGTCTGTTTTCTTGAACTGGCGACTTCATTGAACAGTTGTTTTTTGTGTACACTTTCATTTGTGCATGCATATGCATAAAACATTCTGTATTATGTAACTTTTAGGTTAATGCCCTGCTGCCCATGGATACGTTCATTATGGTAATGAGAGGACTGATGGGTAATCAGTTAGCGTCAGTAAGAAGGAAGGCCATGGAGTTACTTAATAACAAACTACAGCAGCGGACACACTGGCTGGAGGAACAGGTAATATAAAAACTGTCATTGTGCAAACCGATTTTAATTTAGCATTTAGACTCTGTTGTAAATGTTGCATTTTATAACTTATAACCATAGACTGCCCATTCTACATTAATAAATGCTTTTTAATGTTAGCTCATCTCATAATCCTATAATATTTCTGACAGATTACTGTACTTCTGGAGCTCATTGGCAACCTCCTGAACACCGTAGGTCGGAGACACGGACAGGTCACAGCACAGGTAGAAGAAGAGTTGGCTATCAATCGACAGACGGCCCTTTACAGCCTTAAGCTTCTGTGCCGAAATTTTGGCACGGGCCACCAGGAGGCATTTATACCAGTGCTGAGCAAAGCGGTGGAGCTGGTTGCTGATAAAGACGAGGAGAAGAACGTAGTGGGAAGTGCTCTGCTGTGTGTGGCGGAAGTTACCAGCACACTGAAAGCCCACGCTATACCACAGTTACACAGGTACTGTTAATCCCATAGTATGGCCTTTGGTTTTTACGCGTACGTTAGCATATGCATACAGTGTATATGATGTAAATATCGTCATCAGCATTAAGAATGCTCCAATCAATTGGCAGCAGATCTGTATCAGCCGATAATCACATTCTATGGCTCGATCTGTAGTCACAAATTTAGCTGTTTAGCTTATCTCTCAAACCAATCACAATTTGATGACGTAAAACCATAAAAAGTTGCCACCGACGCACATGTAAACGGTATACAGATGAAGCTTTTGTGCCACGTTCTGCTTTGTAACTGCGCAAAGCATTAGTAAACCATAGTAAATTTGCACAACTTTATTTAGAGCTGGTTGTCTCGATTCAAACAAGCCCACACGTTGTGTAACATGATGTAGAAAATCTCAATGTCAAGTGACATGACATGCTGCTTGGCTAAAGACTTCCTGGAGTCGATCCCATCACAATCATTTTCCAACGTCATTTGAAAGTTCAACCAATAGAAATTTGATTTACGGTGTGGCAAAAGAGCGTACAGCTGAAACCGCGCTTGGGAGATCATCACTCATCAACCAGGATCTTATTGCATGTAATTTAAATATTTTTATGTTTTGTGGCGTTTACACATGCAAGTAGTTCTTATGTTCAGTAAAACACTCGTTGATCACTTGTTCGGAGAGAGTTTTGGACATTTAATAAAAAGGCTTCCATGGTTCCAAATGCCATAACTTTTGATTTCTTTTAGATAACACAAAATTTGGCAACAACAAACTACGGAAAAATTAGCAACAAACTCCACACAGGCGTATGCTTTTGCGAAGGGGTTAAGAGATTCCCGCAACTCTAGTTTGAGTTTAAAAATAATTTTTTATCAGTCATAACTTCTGGATAGTAATAGTGCAGACACTATGAAAGACAAGGATGAAACTTTCTAGTGCGCATGTGTCGAGCGCCAGTGTTCACGCACGCTATCAAATGAAGTTTACTTTGAAAGTCTATGCGTTTGGCTGTACGCATACACTAAGCGTTCGCGTCAACTGAAGTATGCTTTGGGCTTTAAATCACTAGGGGTGGGAATTGAGAATGATTCTATTTTTAAAACTTACTGAAAGTGAATGATCTTCATGGCTTGTTTATTGTGTTGTATTTAGGCTGATGCCTGTAGTGCTAGATACTCTGAAGGAGAGGAAGGACCTGCTGAACAATGAAATCTACCTGCTGAGTGCCGTCACAGCTCTACAGCGCGTATCAGAGACGCTAACACACTTTCTCAGCCCCTACCTTCAGGACACTATCTCTCAGGTCAGTAGCAGGGTTACTTCAAGACAAGTCTTAGTGTAGCATATGTGATTCAAATAAGTTTTATTTACGAGGTTCTTATTTGAATCTTCTCATTATTTCCTGGTGTTCTAGGTCACCCGCTTAACCCTGCTAGCCGAGCAACTGACATCTTGCCCTCAGCTGTCTGTACGTCTCGCCTCTCTCAGCTCCACTCTTGCCACAAAGGTGCCTCCCAGGGTCCTCATTCCCACAATCACAAAATGCTACTGCGACATGGTGGATGTTCATCAGGTAGGATTGTCTGTATTACTGAAATACCGAAGAGTTTGAAACATGCATGAATGAGAGAATAAAGCTTGATGTTAAAAATGTATTAAACTCAAAGCAGTATTCATTCACTGACTGACACGCACCCGACGTGCACATGGAGAAAGTTGAATGTCACGCTTAAATGGTCAAATACACACAAAGTTGTCAATGTCCATCTTGATGTGTATTCATGTAAACGTAGTAGGTTAATTGTGAGAAAATCAAATCCTATCATTATGTGTATCAGTGCATTAAGTCTGAAAGCAGCCTAACATTCTTGAAAGCCGTCTGTGTCAATAATGTTAATCAAAAAAAAAAATAGAAAAACACAAACTTTAGTAGCTTTAATAAGGAATCAATATGTTTAATTCATGTGAAGACTGTGCAGTGTCTTATTTTACATTTGATTATTCTGTTTCTGTAGTATTTTGTACCTGAATGCTAAACCTACCTGGAAAGAAAAGTTCTTCTAAACTATCTTTCTTTCAAAAAATGATCTTTGTCCTATTGTTTATAATTTGCTGCTTTGTTCTTATTTTAATAACTAAAATAAAATAAAAATAACAGCTTTTAAAAAATTGTTTCTTTGAAAAGAAAAAAAATAAACAACTTTCTGCATTTTGCTTTTTTCTGTCATACGACTACCGCCATACATAATACGGTAATGTAATATCCTAATTATAAAAATGTTTCTATAAAATTCTATAAAAATAACTGCCACAAAATCGCAGAAATCTCAACAAACTGAAATCCTTGTGTTATTACTAGTGTTTCATTCTCAGCTGATTCCCTTCTCTTACCTGTCGCAGAAACGTCTTGGTCCACTGATGACCATCCTGAAGGAACATATCACTCACATGGAGAAAGACCAACTCAACAACCACCAGTCAGAGCTCACTTCCTTTTTCCTGTCTGCTCTTGATTTCCGTGCCCAGCATTGCCAGGTACTGGATACCCCTGTTTGAATGTGTTGTTTTTTCATTAAGTGCACTTACTGATGATTACTAATATAACTTTATTTAATAGGGAGATCTAAAGAAGACTGGTGAAATTGAGGGCTATGTGATTGACTGTCTACTAGTGATGATTATGAAACTTTCAGAAGTCACTTTCAGACCTCTCTTCTTCAAGGTAAGCATCTACTGTTTAGTGTGAAAAAAGACTTCCTCTAATAACTTAAGACCACTTCTTTTTATTGTTGATGCATAAATAATACCAGTTATGGGCACTTTCAAAACACTGCTTCAAGAATCATTTTGGATTTGGAAACCCATTCAATGTCCTTAGCTTGTTAGTTAAATCTAGAGAGGAGTATTTTGTTAAATATTTGCACTACGTTACATATTAATTACTATTTTAGAAACATACTTGTATCATAATTACATCATTAAAAAGTTTCTATAAAAAGTTTCATTTGGACTGTTAATTTTAACCTTTTTTAACTGACAGTGTTCCCTGCATTGTTAACAGCATTAGTTGTGAGCTTGTTTTCCTTAACCTGAAAATGAGGATTGGTTTGAGATAGGGTTGTCAAAATTACCAAGTCAGTACTGAAATGTTACAAATGTGATGATACCAGCATTTCTGCAATGCAGGTAGTACCGGGTATATTCGGTAACTGCTTATAGGCGGCTGCTTTCAAACGCTCCCACGTGTATCTGTGTAAGCGCTCTATGAAGATGTTAAAGGTTATTTACAATGTGTTTTTGAAGCATTGGTCATTGTAGCCAATTACAGACATACCGGTATCTGTTGAGCGCGTGAACACAATCAGTGGTGTTTAAGTTTGTCCAAATTCTCTCAACACTGCTCAAAACACTGGAGTTTTAATTAATTGTATGCTTTAGGCTACGTTTACACGGAAACGATCTGAAGAGAAAACGCAAAAGTGATCACTTTTTATTCTGCGTTTAGACGAGCGTTATGGGGGGGAAATCTGCGTGCATACTGTGACGCAAAATAGGGCTAATAGGAAGTGCCAAGGCTCTCCGTAGACGGGCTCTGGTTTTTACCGTTTAGACGGAAAAACGACGGTGGAGCGTTTTTAAGATTTCCACTCTGGAGGGTGGTTTCACTTTTTTGCGTTTTTAAGCCCCAAAAACGCCGTCGCCGTCTAAACGAAAGGCACATCTGATAAAATATTTTTACGTTTTCACCCGCGAGCGTTCTCGTGTAAACAGGGCCTTAGAGTTCTGTACAGGCAAATTCTTTCATTATTAATAAATATTAATAATAATAATACATTTATTTTATATAGCGCCTTTCTACAAACTCAAGGTCACTTTACACAATAGTAAGTCCAATAAACATTACAGCAGGCATAAAGACAGGCATAAATGTACACTGAGTGTAGAGAAATATAACAGAAACATAACATGCATAACACAGTATATTATGAGAAACATAACATGAATCAGATCATGAGACTATGGATCATATTACCAGCTAAATGAAAACTTGATGTAAATAAGAGATTCATTGTGCTGTGTAGACAGCTTTTTTTGATTATAGCGGGAGTTTTCGCAGGAGTGTAGATCGCAGTGAGCAGGCCTAAGTGATTGACAGCTTCGGTGATTATAAAGGAAGCATTATTTGCTCATTTTCTGTTTATAAACCATATACAATTTGAATAAAGCTTTGTTTTTCATGGTGCAAAGTTTCTGGATTTACAACTGTATTTAAATGCATGATTGAATCAGAAACTGCAATGATTGACAGTGATATACCCATAGCAACAGATGATATGGTATGTCAAAATTTATGTGCATTAAGTTGTAAATGTAACTAATAGACCTGCCACTTGTTCTATGTAATGTGTCTCTTTGTCCTTCATTTTATTAAAAAAAATTTCACTTGAACATATCTTGATAAATATCCAACTGAATCTATATTAGATCAAATCTAATCAAAATTGAAATTGAATCAAGAGCTTGTGAATCAGAATTGTATCAATTCATGAAATCTGTGTCAATACCCAGCCTTTCATCCAAGTGGGCACGGTAGTAGCCAATAAATTGGACGATTCATCAGTCAAAAATGGATTCTCGTAATTGTCAAAAGCTCAATATGTACTTTGTAAGTTGCTTTCAAGAACATTCGAAGTGTAAATGCATGCTGATTAAATCTCCTTTTTACTTTTCTGCAGTTGTTTGACTGGTCAAAGATCGATGGCGCTTCTAAAGACCGGCTGTTGACGTTCTACAGACTGGCAGACCGTATCGCCGACAAACTCAAAGGACTGTTTGTGTTGTTTGCTGGGCAGCTGGTCAAACCCTTTTCTGATCTACTGCAGCAGCTCAACATTTCCCTCACAGGTAGTCTGAAATATGTTTGTGTGAAGATACAATTCAGTCATTTTCCTTTACACATTTATTTTTAAGTTATGTAATTTGCTTTGACCTCCACCCCTTCTGTCCGTAGACAAAGCCTTCTTTGATTCAGATGATGACGATGATTCAGATGACGATGATTCAGATGATGATAACGTGACAAAGAGTAGCCAGCTGCTGCAGTTTGTGTTGGACTGCCTCCACAAGATCTGCCTCTATGACACTCAGCGCTTCCTCAGTAAGGAAAGGGCTGATGCTCTGCTGGCGCCCCTGGTGGATCAGGTCAGTGTAGCACATAAGTTGAGTGTATCAAGAACTACAATCTATTCCCCATTCCTGTTTTATTCCATTGCAATATGTTATGAAATAAACAAAGTTATTGTATAATCTGTTGGATTATCAATTTCATAATTGATTAAAAAACACATAATCATTTTAATTTATATGGACAGTGACTTAAATACATCTCATCAATGATTGACTTGTTTTCAGCTTCTGAATTTAAATTCAATTTGATTTTTCTCTGGCTTAAAGTAAAAAACAAAAAAAGACATCTAGATGGTAACTTTCCTGAGATCATCAATTTCTTGCAAAGGTTAGGGAGACAACCAAAATGTGTATTGTTGGTGTGCCTCAAGGACCGGGGTTGTAAATGCTGGTGTAACCAACATGCAGGAACATGTTGTGCTTTATAGTAATAAAAATCATTTAGTTCAGTTAGAGAACAGACACTACTATTAAAAACTGAACACGTCTGCTCAATTCAGCGTGAGCCACAGCACAGCTCAGCAGCAGGAGTCAGATTTCAGCTTACTTCGCCCATTTCGCCTCACTCGACTGACGGAAGATTGGTTTCAAAGCGAAATCTAAAACCGTTATTTAAGCGAGTTTGTCATTGTACTGTTTGTTGTTGTGTTTTTCATTAAGAATAATGAACCCACCATTCAAGCAATTTCTGCCCCTGAATTGGTGCTAATTCGAAGTTAAATGCGCACTGCCGCACAGGCATTCATAACGGTGTGTGTCAACTGCCACGGAGCGAGCATTTTCAGTTCATTCCTATAGAAGTTGGGCTTCCATAGAAATTAATCGAAACGCTTGCTGTGCTCTACGCCAGTGGACACGCACCGTAAGCGATTTTGGAAAAGGTGGAAAAAGAGGGAAAAAAGAGGGAATCTTGCTAGAAACTTCCAGGCAGGTGTGTTGAGGCAAGTTAGAGCTAAACTCTCCAGGACCGAGTTTGGACACCCCTTCTGAAGACCCTGATGACTGTCAAAGTTGATACAGCTCTAAAAAGATTATTGGATAATTTGACTTTTGCAGATACATATAGACTTTTTTTCTTTTTTTTTTACTTGGAAAAACTTGGATCAAAACTTAGTATTGGTATAAAGGTTTTTCCTGTCATTGTGGTGTCTAATGAATTTGTTTTTATGTGTCTGAAGTTGGAGAACATGCTAGGAGGAGATGAGATCTACAAGACCCATATTACCAAACATTTGGTGCCTTGTATCGCCCAGTTTGCTGTCGCCATGGGAGACGACTCACAGTGGAAAGTTCTCAATTATCAGATTCTGCTTAAGATGCGTCACAGTTCACCCAAGGTATGCAGATTCTTGAGTATGATAAATTTAAAAATACAATGCTCAAGTTATGTGCCAGTGTGTGTGGTACCAAAATCAATTATGAAAATTGGTGTTGAAATTCATATTTGTGAATAAGAACAATACTGATACCTTCTTTCAAAATTGCAATTATTCCATTGTAATTTGTAAGTTGCTTTAAAGAAATGTGTCTGCTAAATGAATACATGTAAACAAACGTCCAATGAATGCGCTCAGTCATGCACACCAGCTGTGTTTTAGATGGACCCTAATAATGCCTTTTGTAATTGGACTAGTTACACAGTCAAAATAAAGAAAAATCACATGTAAACGCATCAAAAGTAATGAATTGGTTAAAAGAAAATTTTCATATGGATTGTAAGGGGTGGGTTAAACCCTTTCTAATCGTTTGATAGGACATGTTAACACTTGATCGGATTGAAAACCAAAACCGGAAAGTTATGTGCAGTGACAGAAATGGCATAATATGACGTATGATGCACGGAACGAGCTGTTGAATATAGTGTAGAAGTGAAAATAAATGTCCCTGTTGACATTTCTTTTCAGGTGCGTTTCTCTGCACTTGTCATGTTGCTGGAGTTGGCAAGCAAGCTGAAGGAGAACTACATGGTTCTTCTGCCAGAGACCATCCCATTCCTGGCTGAGCTCATGGAGGGTAAGAACATTACATCAATATTGAATCAAATGAGCTCACATGATTCTGTAACTTAGTGTTATCTATGTTACTGCTTTGAGTTGTGTTTTAAGAACACTTAAGTCTGTCATTTTCATAACGTTTCTTTAACAGTCAGGAATACTTCAGAATTGATTTATTCCTCCTTGTTTTACAGATGAATGTGAGGAAGTTGAGCACCAGGTGCAGAAGGTTATTCATGAAATGGAGTCTGTCCTCGGTGAATCACTGCAGAGCTACTTTTAGAGTCCCAAGACTTTCACACCATCACAGGCGCTTCTCACACCCTCTGAGTGTGCATTCATTATTCTTACATAATATTTACTGATGAACTGTTCTGCTAGAACATGGGTCAGTCTGCCCGCCGGTTCCACAGCACACTTTGTCACCTCACTGGCGACTTGACCTGTCCTACCTTTGACCTGTGCCCCTTTGAACTGCCCATGCAGAAGTCAATGTAAAATGTGTGGCTTTTTGTAAGCCACGAAATCACTGGATACCACCTGCTTTTTCTAAGGTTATATAAAAACGACACACATGATGTTAATATGTCTAATTTTTTTAGAAGAGTTTTATGCCATTGAATGACATTTTGTAATGCAAACTGATCTTCCTCTAAAATCTGAATATCATAAAAAGATGAGCCTTGGGAATGTGCATTTGTGTTTGATTAAAGGGAAAAAAAAAACAACAACATGGGTTCAATGAAAGTTCAGGTTGAACAATATGCTCACATAGTTTTAATGGGTTACACATTTAGTATCTCTGCCATGCATGCATATTCAGATCTAAGCTGCCTGTTCACTGTGGTTCTATCTTTCTGGAGCACCTGTAAATATAATGTGCCTCATATACCTACATAAAAATCACGATTTTGCATGTTATTGTAAAACAATGATGTTAAACTAAAAAGAAACCAATGACTTCAAAATGCCTGGCCAGTATGAATCAAATGCAACTAATGATATCAATGTAATAGCTTCAGCCTTGACTTTTTAATTACATCAATCAGTTATATGCTTTGTCTATTATTTACTATGATGCAATCTTTAACTTTAGATGCGAAAGAGTTACGGTTACATTTGATCCCTTGCTTTTTCATAGTTTGTTCAAAGGCAATGGGCCACAGGCATAATAATATACCGTAGGCTATAACAACTGAATGGAACCTATATGCAATTGGGGTCACTACAGTGTAGGCTACTTGCTAGTGTGTAATGTATTTTACAATGTCCTTGTTACAGACGTTACATGTACTTACAATAAAGAACAGTAAATTATGCATACTTGCATCCGCCATTGCTGCACTGACGAGAATGTCTCCCAAGCGTTGTGGGTGTTGTGTTGCTGCATGTATTAATCCACATAGCTCTCTCTGTTTACTTCCGAATTCTGAGGCAGCCGCTGAAGACGAGGTGGAATAATTTTGTTTTCAAAGAAAATGTTCCCTCGCCTCAACTCTACCGAAATTCGTTTATGTACGTTACTTACGCACTTCTTATACTGTGTTTACTCAGCTCTTACGGCGATTTTCTGGAGTAAAACTGACGCTTCATCTTTTGTGTGATGTACAATAAACTTTATTAAATGCATCAGTATATTTTTGATCATCATTCGGACCCATACCTGTCAACACTCCCGTTTTCCCCGGGAGTCTCCCGTATTTCTAGGGCTGTCAACTTTAGTCGTTTAGTCGACTAATCGGTCGATGCCGTCTTGGTCGACTGACATTCTCATTGGTCGACCAGTTGCATAATTTTTTTTTTTTTTTTTTTTTTTACCAATAAAGAAATTTTCATTGATTTACTCCTTGATATTTATTCCTTTATAACAGGGGCGTAGCCAGTAATGGGCCAGGGCGGCACTGGCCCGCCCACATTACTCACTGGCCCGCCCAGGCAAGTTTGATCAAAATACATTTTTAGTTTATTTTTATTATTCAAATGTACTTAAGAAAATATATTAATATAAACCTGATTTATTGTTGACTGGTGTGTGTGTGTTTAATTTGTTTTCCGAAAAAAATTGAACTGTTGAATCAAGTTGTAGAAAGCCTCTTTCCGGAACGTAATTGGTTGCTATGGTTGCTAGGGGTTCCGACAGGACTCTCTGCTGCCCTACAAAGGCAAAAGACCTTAAGTCGCTAGAGTGTGGAACTGAGAAAAATGACTTTAAAGATTTTTAGTTGTCCCATCAAATTAATTATAGGTAGGACACTGGAAATCTGGCAAATAGATGTTTAAGTAATGGAAATTATATACATAAAAAAATATTGAGCTCAAATTTGAATTTTGACCACTATTTTAAAGTTACTGTACTCTGCCTTTGTATTGTCAGCAAAAAGTGAGAAGTCATGCCAAGGCAAAAGGCAGTAACTTCCACATTATCAATATTTAGTTGCTGATCACCATTAACAAAACCATTATAGTAACACCTGTATACAATCTAGATCATGGTATTTATTTTGTATGATTTACAATTATTTATAGCCATCTATTTATTGCTATCCTGTGCTTTGGTTGCATTCTGATAGCATTATTAATACATTTGACATGACAAAATACCTCCATAGATATATTAGTCCAGCGTTGACTCGACCGCGTTTAGGGCGGGGCTGAAGGCGAAGTTTTGGCACTCTGCCAGCTAGTTTGCCAAGCTTTAATTCTTGGTTGTATTCATCTGATACGGCAATGTGTAACGTTTTTCTGTCAACTCTGCATATCCTTCGCGATCGATATCGCACGTTTGTCGATGGAGCGGTTTCAGACCATACTAAATATTCTGACCGCATTTGTGCAGGACAAAGCTCTGAGGACATCAGAAGTTAGAGCGACTGATGGCAGCTGTACAAGTACACAGGCTACACCGTAATTTTAATTTTAATGGACATTAAAACAAAGGCAGATAACCGTTCAATCTGGTAGGTAGCATTATTTGATTGAACACCGGCACAGTAACTTCATATTGACGCACGGCTAAACAAAGGCAGAGCACCGTAACTCAATTTGAACGTTCCAAAACAAAGCCAAAGAGCGGTAACTGATGTTACGGTGTTCTGCCTTTGTTTCTCATCGGCTTTTGGAAGTTACTGTTAAGACAAATCATTATTTTCTCGAAAAAACAACGGAATTGATTCAAGATACTTATCCACATGATAAAGAAGGTCTTGAATGTGCCAAAAATATAAATAACTCATTTTCGACCAAAAACGAAGTTACGGTCTTTTGCCTTTGCACGGCAGTCTGGGCGGCGGGCTCTGGCGGCCTTTAGCCAGCTAACTTTGCTAGCTGCTTTTTAGCCAAAAAGTTATTTGAAAAGGAACTCTGTGACTCTTTGGACTATGATGAGATCATTTCTGTTCTGAACACTAAACCCAGGCACTTTTGCGTCTTGTTTTGTAAAATGAAACCAACAAAGGTAGGCTTGTTGTTTAACTAATTTCCTTAATTTTTGCCCGTGAAGTGATTTAAGGCGAGACACGGCAGTCAAAATTTCACTGGTCAATTTTGAGATTTTGGGCTATTTGTCTTCAATGCCTTCTTTCAGACTTTTGGTGAAATCATTTAGGTCTTTATTTTACTACATTTTGTATATTTGCGTCTGTAGATTTCTCCTAAATTCAACAAAAGTTGGCGTTCTAAATCAATATGCTGCTCCGCGATCACTGTCTGCTGCACCTGTCATCAGACAAAGCTCTCTCTCTCTCCTGTACAATGTTGTCGGATCCAAATATGGTCATTTCCTTTAATCAGCAACCAATCGTGAAAGTACAATGGGGCATTTAACTCTAAAAGCGAAATCTCATTGGCTGATGTCAATTTCTGACAACGTGATTCGTTCAGATGCATCATGTGACGTGCTCTGACATTTTGATGTGTGTTTTTGACTGGGGTTCTGTTCAGTTGAAGGCCATAAATGCTGTGTTATAAGTTTTGATGTGTTTTAGGTGGTTTGTATTGTTGTTGCTGATGATTTGATAAGATATTGTGTCTGTAAATAGTTGTTTCTACTAAAAAAGTATGATTTTTTACATTACAAATCTTTAAATGCTGTTTTCTCAAAATGAGTTGTTTGTTATTCTCCGGATCAACTGAGGAAGTTTTATAAAGTTTAATTATCTATTATTTTAAAATGTTACCCTATTCACTTGTAGTGTCTCGCCTTAAGTTAGTGGTGTGTTGTGTATAGCTTTATAGCCTTATATGCTAGCCTACATTGTTTAGTTTAAATGAGTTGCTATTTTTTTTGGCACAAAAGCTTAATTTCCACCAGGCTGATATATGGTTGATTTAACAGAAATTAGGGAGTGTGTTGTTATTTATTTCAAACCGTGCTCTGCTGATAGTTTTCATTATTTGAATTTCTTTTACTTTTAGCCTACTTTATTTTTGGGTGAACTGTCTTTGCACTGCTGACTAGCCTGAATAAAATAGACAGGTTATTGTCTATGCTGGTGGTTTGTCCAGCCTTTATTGAGCTCTGATGGTTGAACATGATGATTAGACAGTGTTTTGTTATTGCCTTTGCCCAATATTGCAAAATAAAGGTGTAACTGTTTTTGCAGTTTGTTTATTCTTTTTTCTACTATTTAAGTCATTTTTTTTTCTAGAAAAAACTATAGGCCCACTCACTTTTTAACTGGCCCGCCCAAAATACAATTTCTGCCTACGCCACTGCTTTATAAGCAGTTATATATTACTGTATTCTAAATATAATTAGCCTATGTTTTATCCCCAACTTTAAATGCTTTAATTTAGGCTATTTTGTAATAGCGCCACAGTTTAGCGCATCACGTAGAACACTCGGGAACCGCACCTGTGGCTGGCTGCACTGCTGCTTCGCGCTCAGTAAGGAATTAGTTTTGCTGTATTCATTCAGTTAGAACCAGTGCTTAATTTGTAAAGTGGGAGGTCCCGGAGCGCAAAGGAAGGGTGGATCCGGCGACTCAAAACGGGGTTGGAGGTAACGGAACAAGTAGGGAATAACTGGAATAATTGACGACAGGCCGTTGAATTATTAGAAAAATAATGCACACCCGAGGTGGTAATGCGGTCACGACGCGAAGCGGATCATTAAATTGTTTAAAATTATTATAAAATAGAACAAAGCGCAACATTCAGCATTCAATCAAATATTTTAAAAGATGTAGGCTATTATTAATAATGTTATTTCAACATAATATCTCGTTATTTCGACATATGTGTGCGTGCAACAAGCAAGATGTGCACTTGTAAATCCGGTGACGAGTGTGTTAAGTCTAGATCCAGGTAATCATGAAGACAAGAAAGTTTCTCATTTCTTCAAGGTTTATTCAAACCCACAAGCAATATAACAGTGCCAGCCATTTACATGATTAGGCAGCAGGTGCAACCACCTCCATTCTTACTCTACACCTTTTATAGGTATCAACATGTGGACTACAGCGCCATCTCCTGACAAGTACATAAACACAACATTCCCCCTTTACTCAAAACTGTAAATTCCACCCAAATTACATAGTTGGTGCAATAGGCAAAACCTATACAAAATGTACATCCAATTCAATTAGTTTAACAATATATTCTACATTCTGTAACCAGACATATTAGAACTAGAATTAATTTATCATTTAGCACAAAATAATCAATGTCTTTTGTACTAAGTAACATAATCATGCAACCAACGCGGAGGGCGTTTCACTCTTGATGAAGACCTTACAGGAACAGATGAAGAAGCAATTTGATTAGGCAAGTTCACAAGTTCATTTTTAGGCAACACCGTAGAGGAAGGAACAGACTGGAGGGGCAAGGACACCAGTTCACTCTCAATGGCATTTTCCACAGGTGCACAAGCTGGAGAAAGATGAGATGCATGCCAGTTTTTCCCATCTGATAACTGGTAAGTGCATGGACCAAGTTGATGTACAATTTTCAAAGGCTTTGTGAATCTAGGATGTCCTTTTGGAACATGAACTGGAATTTTTATACGCACCCAGTCTCCAGGTTTGAACTCAGGAGTACAGGCTCTTCGTTTGAGGTCTGTGTATGTTTTCATCTTCTTTTGAGACAATGACACTTTCTGACTCACAGCAGGATCCTTACAAGTTATAGGAAGAGGGAGAACATTTAGACGAGTACGCAATTTTCTGCCACAGAGTAACTCAGAAGGAGACCGTCCAGTAACAGCATGGGGAGTAGCACGGTAAGTTTGAAGAAAGTCTGTCACTGTTGATTTCCATGGCTTTCCAGACAGAATAGCAGATTGAATAGAACTCTTCAGTACTCGATGAAATCGCTCAATAGCTCCATTTGCAGCTGGATGATACACTGACGTATGTATGTGTTGAATGTCTCGATCTTTCAGAAATGCAGCAAACTCCACTGACTTGAACTGACATCCATTGTCAGATACAATGAAATGAGGATTTCCAAATCTGCTGAAAACTGACGTCAAGAAGTTGATCACATTTTTACTTGTGATTGAAGAAGTGAATGCCACTTCTGGCCACTTACTATGATAGTCAATCAACGTCATAATGTACCGACAATCCCAGGTAGCGGTTTCAAATGGGCCAACAATGTCAACAGCCACTTTTTCCCATGGCATAGTTGGAAAAGGTACAGGTTGTAAAGGTGCAGCACGAACAGTTGTAACCTTATCAGAAGACAAGCAAACTTCACAATTCTTGATCTGTTCCTTAACCAAGCAGTCAATACCAGGCCACCAGTAAAGTTCACGAATGCGCTGTTTCGTACGCACTATTCCTTGATGACCTTCATGGGCAAGATTCACCAAAACACGTCGCAATGCAACAGGAACAACAAGACGTGACCCTCTAAACACATAGTCCTTTTGCACAGCAAGTTCATGACGTATTTGAAAATATGGACGTAGAACAACCCCCACAGCAGCTGATGAAGAGGGCCATCCACGAACAATCTGAGCACGTAATGCAGTCATTTCTGAGCATGATGCAGAGGCAAGAGCAAATTCAGTTGGAGACACAGCAGACATTTCAGAAGACAAAAATGCAACAAACTCCGGCTCAGTACCGGAAAAATCCTCATCAGAAGCAGGCAAAGGTAGGCGTGAAAGATAATCAGCAACTTGATTTTGAGAGCCGGGATAATAATTCACCTCATAGTTAAAACACAAGAGTCGCTCTGCCCAACGTGCGATCCTCATTCCAGCGCGATCTGTGCCTTTAGAGGAGAGGAGCACTGTCAAGGCCTGATGATCCGTACGTAGAAGAAATTTTCGACCCCAGAGGTAAGTTCTCCATTTTTCAACAGCCCAGACACATGCTAAAGCTTCCTTTTCAATCGTTGAATATTTGCGTTCTGCAGTAGACAATGTTCTTGAAGCAAATGCAACAATGTGCTCTGTGTTGTTTTCATGAATTTGAGAGAATACAGCACCTAGTCCATAATCTGATGCATCCGTTGAAACGACAGTAGGCAAGTTAGGGTCAAACAATGCTAAAGCAGGGCTTTGGAGTAGCAACTCCTTTACAGTACTGAAACTCTTCTGAGCCTCATCTGACCAGCTGAACTCAGAACCTTGTCTGATGCAAACACGCAATGGTTCTACAACTGTAGCGAAATTTGGAATGAATTTATTGTACCATGACAACAATCCAAGAAGGGAACGGAGCTGATGTGCATCTTTAGGAACAGGAGCATGAAGCATTGCACTAAGATGATCCTCATCTGGGTGAATACCCTGTGCAGATACAGTATGACCAAGAAAGCGCAAACTGCTTTTATTAAAGTGACATTTTGAATCATTCAACTGTAAGCCTGCATCATGTATGCGCTGAAGAACCACTTTGAGCATGTGGTCATGGTCACTTTTTGTGTGTCCCCAGACAATGACATCATCCAAATAATTGGCTACGTTTGGCAATCCTTGTAGTACAGTTGCTAGCATTTTCTGAAATGCAGATGGAGCTGAAGCAAGGCCATAAGGTACTCGACAGAATCTGAATAGTCCTTCATGGGTGATGAATGCAGTCAGATCACGACTTTCTTCATGTAACAAAAGCTGGAAATAAGCATTCTCTAAATCAATTGTAGAAAAGACAGTTGCTCCACGCAGCATAGACATCATCTCATCAATATGGGGCAAAGGATAACTGTCCGCAACAACAGCTTTATTTGGTTCTCGCAGGTCTACACACATGCGAATACCACCGGTCTTCTTCTGAACAACTACAATTGGAGAAATCCACGGTGATGCATCCACTCGTTCAATAACACCCAAGTCAAGAAGGCGTTGAAGTTCATCACTGACAGCATTTCGAACAGATAATGGCAACCGTCTGAGTTTCTGACGTACAGGTTTCACCACTGAAGAAGTTTTTACCTTATGCACAAATCCTTTTGCACATCCTAGCTTAGTAACAGGCACAGAAGCAGAAAGTCGCATTACAGAGGCTGAAGACTGAGTCGGTCCTGGAAGTATGGAAGAACCTTCAAACTTGAGATGCAATCCATTAATTAAATCCATTCCAAGAAGAGCAGTGCCACATTCGACTATAAAGATTGAAGTATTACAGGTCATATTATCTCTGGTAACAGTAACAGGTAGACAACCAAGCACTGGTATTGGATTTCGTGAATACGTCACCAATTTAACAGCAGGAGGCAGCAAAGAGTCTTGTTTAAAGTGTTTTTCATACACAGATTTAGGCAGAATGGAAACGGAAGATCCAGAATCCACAATCAACTCCACAGGTACAGAGGCTGATGCAGTCATGATAGTAGTAGTACACTTTATCTTATTAGATACTGAATCATGCATGTAAAGAATCTGAAGCTCAGGAAGTTCAATCTCATGTACAGAATGTGTTTGCTGTGAACGACACACTCTTGAAAAATGTCCCAACTTTTGACAATTATTGCACTTTACAGAAACTGCAGGACATCTGGAATCATTTGCAAGATGTTTTGTAGATCCACATCGATAACATGCACGAGCCAAGGAAGTAGCAAAAGACTTTGAAGGCACAGGCAGAGGTTTCAAAGGTGATTGTCTTTTGTAACGATCAACAGCAGGCGCACTTGTTGCTTGTATTGCTTGCACAGGTACTGAACTCTGATTTGAAAAAAGTTTAGCTTGTTCACCAGCAGCCTCCATTTGTGTAGCAATAGTAATAGCCTTGTTAAGCGTCAAATCAGTCTCTAACAACAGACGTTCTCTAATACGATGACTGTTTACATTCTCCACTAATTGATCTCGCAACATTTCATCATTATTAGATGCAAACTCACATGTGGTGGCTAAGTCCCGAAGAGAAGCAACATACTGCAGGATTGTTTCACCTGGTGCTTGAATTCGTTTTCTGAATGCATGACGCTCAGCCACAACATTACGTCGAGGAATAAAGTGTAGTTTCAAAGTCTCAATAGCATCCTCCATTGTTTCTCCTGGGTTTGGTAAAGTATAGAATAGTCTCTGCCCTTCTGTTCCCAGGCAATGAAGAAACAAAGCTCGCTTTCTTGCAACTGGCCAGTCATCTCCTGATGCATTTATGACAAGTAATTCTCAAACATCTTTAACCAGACGCCAAAAGGAATAGACGGCTCACCCGGACATGGTAAGAATGGCGTAGGAAAAGAAGCAACAGCAGACATCTTTCATGTAGAACAGCAAAATCCTCGTCGCCAATTTGTTAAGTCTAGATCCAGGTAATCATGAAGACAAGAAAGTTTCTCATTTCTTCAAGGTTTATTCAAACCCACAAGCAATATAACAGTGCCAGCCATTTACATGATTAGGCAGCAGGTGCAACCACCTCCATTCTTACTCTACACCTTTTATAGGTATCAACATGTGGACTACAGCGCCATCTCCTGACAAGTACATAAACACAACAGAGTGCATTGATTTTTATTAATAAACTAGTGTTTTCTGACAGTGTCGGCTGCAAATATGAAGTTGACGATCGCCATCTCCGTAGTGAACGCGCCTATAGAGAGAAATGCAATGGATCATAATCAGAGAGTAGCCTATTTCTTTTTGAATTATTTCATTTAAAGACATTTCAAGCTTTGTGTATTTGATGTATTTCTCATGTCTGTGTGAGGCATATGTCACAGGTCGGGGTGGGCCAAGCCAGACTGCACCCACCCCTGGAGACCGGGTACCACCTCGAGGAGCGTGTCAAGGACCAGACGGACAAGAGAATAAAGGAGTAACAGTTTCTTTATTAAGTTAAAAGCAAATAATTTGAAAAGTCCTAATTAAAATCTTCCTTCTGGTCGCCAGTAGCAATTTGATGGCCCCCTGGGCCGTAGAGGGAAGAACGTTCGTGGCAGCCCTGCAGCTCGTTGAAGAGGGATCAGAGGGAACTCACACCGTCCAGGTAGGTCACTGGGTAAGTACTCTTTACAGGACCCTCGAGGAAGTCGTGGTTACACGGACCCCATTCGGACTGGAACCAGGAGGGGAAGCAGGTGAGTACATCCCGGCAGGTGTCCTCTGGGCCAAGCGGAACGGGGGCCTTGAGCCGGGACGGGAGAGAACCTTGGACAACCGGACGACACTTCGATCGAGGTACGTGCCGCAGCTATTCTCTTTCTCAACAGCAGCTTGCAACGCGGGCATGGAGGGCCACCAGGCAAGAGGACACTTTAAGTGAGACGCTCCCTCTCGGCTGTGCACTGCAACAATACAACAGGGTTCAACAGTCAACAGTATGCGAACGCTCGACAGTGATACTTCTCTTTCTGAACAGGGCGGAGGCTTTCAATGGGGCATGTGGAGACCACCAGGCGGAGAGGGCACTTTGAGCGAGACACTCCACTTCGACAGTGCGCTGTAACCAGGTAACAGGGTTTAACTATTCAACAGCATACGAACAGTCAGTTGAAGTACCTTCTCTCGTTCTAAACAGGGCAGAAGCTTTCGTTGGGGCGTGTGAAGACCACCAGACGGAGAGGACCCTTCGAGCCAGACCCTCCACTTCGGCTGTGCGCTGTAACCAGGTAGCACGGTTTAACTATTCAACAGCATATGGAACATTCCATTAAAGTACCTTCTCTCTTTCTGAACAGGGCAGTAGCTTTCGATGGGGCGTGTAAAGACCACCAGACGGGGAAGACACTTAGAGCGAGACACTCCACTTCAGCAGTACACTGGATCAATGTAACAGAGTTTGACTGTTCAACGGTAGATGAAATATTCAGCCGAAATACCTTCTCTCGTTCTGGACAGGGCAGCGGCTTCCAATAGGAGCATGTGGAGACCACCAGACGGGGAGGATGCTTTAAGCGAGACACTTCACTTCAGCTGTACACTGTAACAATGTAGCAGGGTTTAACAGTTCAACAGCATATAAAACATTCAGCATTAACAGAGCCGGGCTATCTCAAAATGGTAAGTTGGGCGCTTGATATATCAAAACCTTCCTTGGAGACGGCGAGTGAAAGACTGTAAGGAGAGAGTGCACAGCAGACTACTATTACTTCTCCACACGATGAACTTCACTCCATAACACAAACCGTGTGAATCGTCACTTCAGGCACTGCATTCCACTCGCACACCGTGCATTCGGGCCAGCACTCACCCACCGGTCTTTCTCCCACCAGATCGACTCTCGTCTCTCGCAAGGGCTCAACTTCTCTCCAGAGACAGCAGAAAACGGGTGCAGCGATCGTCACATTCAGCGAGGAGCGGACAAAAGTTAGAGAGATCAACAATTCACTCGGTGTACTAGTTCACTCGTGCCACACACTTTCCAAACTCTCAACACCACTTCAGTGTTAGTGCATATAAACGACGAATCCGATACTCATCACTTTACGTCTTCCCCACTGCTGACGATATTCCTTGGGTTTTCGTTGATAAATACTTCACTCTCTTCTTTCCACTTCTCAGCTTCAATCTTCACCCGCTTCTCAGCTTCAATCTTCACCCGCTTCTCAGCTTCAATCTTCACCCGCTTCTCAGCTTCAATCTTCACCCGCTTCTCAGCTTCAATCTTCACCCGCTTCACAGCCCAGCCTCAAATACAAAACAGCCCGCCTACAAACACAGTATCTCACAGGAGGAGAACCACACCGACAGTCTGTTTCCTCTCTCTTTTTAAAGCCCCATCTGAATCTGTGTTCCTCTCACAACGCTCTCTGTAATTACTCCACACCTGCTGTCAATCAGGCAATTGGCCTCGCTGCCATAGCAACAGATTCGCGGTGCAATGAGACAGGTGTCCACAGGAGGTCTCCAAATAACACTGCATTCACAAGGGCTTTAATCTCTTTTCTAATTGTTATTTGTCACACCGTGACACATACCCTTATTTTCGTTAAGTTAGGATGAGATGTATGCGCTCCAGTTAACGTGCAATGTGCAGTTAACGGGCGCCCGATTATATTGTCTGTTATACCGTATTTGCTTATTTATTACAAAACAAAACGAAAATAAACATAGGCCTTCCTTCTATACAGCCTATTATTAGGATTGTTTTTTAAGCTATTTGGGTTTTTTGTGTGTTTGTTTTAAAACGCCTAGATCGGCTGGACAAAAGTTAACCCATAGCTTTGAAAGTAAAGAAGAATATAAGTTACAGCCTGTATAAACGAGAGCTTTTGTTAGGATTTTTCATTATTTGGCAGTTTTAGCAGTTATATTTTTTGTAGCGTGTGGTGTGGTCAGGTGCGCGATTAGACTAGACCTAGGACAGAGCTCCACTTTGCAGTTAAAAAAAATCACTTAATTTTCAAAGAATTGTATTATTGTTATAGTTTTATGTATTATTGATTTTTTTTTCGTTGTTGTTTTATAAATGCTCTATGACAATTGTTTAATAAATGTTCAATCAAAATGCAAAACATCGCTTCTTTTTTTTTCTTTTTTTTTTTTTTTGTCTACTAATCGTTGCGCAGGACATGACTTTGGTCGACTAAGCATTTCTTTGGTTGACTAGAGCCCTACGTATTTCACACCCTTCTCTCGCCCCCTCCCGTTTTGTTATTTCTCCCGTGAAACTCCCTAAATCTGTATGGCCCAAACCATAGATATCGCCCAAACGTTGTTATATGAATAATCACATCCATATATTATTCCAAGGTTGTCCAGTTGCCAGATCTTGAATGAAACACATCCTATTCGCGCAATCAACACATCATACAAATTTCAACCCATTTGTGAGCTCAACCTGGCAACCTACAACCCAGTTGTGCCGTCGATATCTGCGCAGGTAGTATAGACGCGGGAAGTTGAATAAGCGTTACTGGTAGAAATGGGAAAAGACTCAGTGCCAGTGAATATTTAACGCAGCATCCGTTTTTTTTCTGTCATCATTTGGCTGCATGGCGTTACATTATTATATGATGCTTTTTATTCTTGCTAATGCTTTTAAACCATTCAAGCCATATCTTAGGCCTACTTATTTTAAAAAACTTTAAAAGCGCAAAGTCATTCATTCCCGGTAATACATTTGACATCGCAGTCTGACCTTGACGGAAATATATACGCCAAAAGTATACCAGAGAAAAAGTCTCAGCTGTGCTCAGATTTGTTACCGTTGCTTTGGTTTTTCAATCCATACCCGTTTCGCCCCGTGGCTCAAAAGGGACACAACAAAAATAGGGACACACGAGAAAGCCAAAATAGAATGCAAAATGTATTAACAAAATAGAATACAGAAAGAAAAAAACTAAAGTAACTGTGAACAAATTCATAATCCGTGCACCCCAGACAGCAACATAGTGTCACATCTGGGCCGTGTGCAGGGGCGTAGCAACCGGGGGGGACGGGGGACACACGTCCCCCTCACTTTTAGAAACCGGTGATTCTGTCCCCCGCATTGTTTTTTTTTTTTTTTCGGACAAATGCCCTGATTAAAACAATTTTTAATATAAAAATAAAAAATAACCAGGCAATCACCGAAAACGTGTGTGGATGGATGGATGCGTGTGGAGGAATGGATGATTCTGTTTTATTTCATTTGATGTAAGTGGCGATTGATAGCCTATTGATAATAATATAGGCCTAATGTGCGCCGTCGAGGCTCGTGAAGTTATAACATTTTAGAAACAATATAGCCTAGTTAAGAAACAATATATAGCCTAGGCTACACACGACCAGCTGTTTTCCTGAATGCCATCAAGATTGAAACCGTGACTGGTTTCATAACAGTTCAATAAACAAACAGTTAAAATTAACTTACATTAATTTTACTTGATGTACTCAAAAATGTACTCACTTACATTTTAGTCGCAATGACTGTTTTTGCTCTGTTTCATCAGCGAAAATAGTCCCAAACAAAGATCACAGCAGAACGCGCATCTCACAGCAACACTCGTTGCATTACTGAATGATTCAGCGTTTTGAACAAATCGGTTGAGTCAAAGATTCAATTACCCATTCATAAACTGCCTCATTCTGAATAAATCAGCCGTTTGAACGAATCGTTTGAATGAATGACTCAATGACTCGCTCATTAAGACGGTCGCCTGCCGCCTCCTACTGGCGGTTTAGTTTCATAAAGTATCATTCTTTTCAACATTCCTTATTTGTATATTCAAAAATATTTAAAATAATCTAATTTAATACAGTTATATTTTTTCAATGTAAATTATTTAATTTGATTGGTAACAGCCTAGTGTCTTATTATTTTAATTGAATATATTGATAAAATTTAAGAATTTAAAATGAAAGATGGAGCATAAAATTAGGGGGAAAATGCCTTTATAAAAGGTACAAAAAAAATTGTGTTTTCAAACAGTGATGTAATGAAACATTGACAATTTAAGTTTGAAGGGAGTAAAGCCTCTGTTTAGGCTATAAGGAAATGTAATTTTGCCAAAAGAAGAACTTTTATTTTAAATAAATGTTCATTTTAAATCAGCCTACTTCAGTGTGATATGTTACCATAATTTGAATAATTTGATACCAGAATTTGAATAATTGTAATGTGATGATCAGATGCAGATATCTAAATCAGAGAATATCATCGGGCGGTTTGTGGGTGGATTATTTATTTTTAACAGTGGATTCGGGTGACTCAAAGTGCACCAGATTAATGAATTTATCTTTAAAATGTACAAAATTTTAATTTTAACATTTGGGCCAAAATGTTGGCACTCAAAAGCGCTTCCTTCCATGTTTTCTGCTGCGCGTCGTTTATTTTTACCACACGTGAGCACCAGTTATGTGCACCCCTGATAATAGGTCCCCTTTAACATAAAGTGTAACCGTTATGACCAGTGTTGGGGAAAGTTACTTTTAAAAGTAATGCATTACAATATTGCGTTACTCCCCAAAAAAGTAACTAATTGCATTACTTAGTTACTTTTTATGAAAAGTAATGTGTTACGTTACTGTTACTTTTACGTTACTTTTTCTTCTCACCTGGGCTGGGCTTGCTTGTTTGTTTTTTTAATAACAAGACCAACAAAAAAGTTATATTTTTGGCAAATGTTAAGGCCCTTTCACACCAAAAGTGAACTGAATAAGCCTCAGGCTGAAGGAAATGTATATTTACGCTTGTACAGTAAAGGGCGCCGCTCAAACTAACCTTTCAGCTGCGCTGCTGTTCTGGATAAAAGAACAATAATATACAGGAGAAGGAAGTTCAACACTCTTATTTCTAAATCTTATAAAGTAATTTTTGCTTATTAGTATGGTTGAATTAGATCATTGAAGGTCAGCAGCAAAGACATTAATAAAGTGAGATTAAATTCACAAAGTATATTTGTGTAATTTAATAGTTAATTATAAAAGTTGAGTAAAATTCTGAGATTGCATTTTACTGTTTTTATTTATTTTGAGCAGTGAGATGAGTAAGTTCACATTTACTCTACTGTAGAACTACAATAACCATCATGTTTACACAGCGCACACACCACCACCTCACTTTGTTTCTCTCAACATGGGGACAGGAGAGCTGTCAGTCAAGAAATGTGAAAAAGTAACTAGCGTTACTTATTTGGAAAAGTAACTTAGATATTTTATTGCAAATTGAAAAAGTAATGCATTACTTTACTAGTTACTTGAAAAAGTAATCTGATTACGTAACTCAAGTTACTTGTAATGAGTTACCCCCAACACTGGTTATGACTAGGTACTAACCTTGAACCTATCCCTAAACCTATTTTATCTAATCACTCGCTACCCAATACAATACTTGGTTATATAAAGTGTTACCATTATAACCCAGTTATTGTTACATATATGTACAGGTGGAACAGGACAGTACAGTACAGGACAGTAAAATAAATTGTATTTTAACATCACATTTTTAAGATTAAATCTACAGATTTATAATGTGACAAATAAATGTTTACAATATTCTGTGTAGTCCCTTATTATGAACTGCATATGAATGTCGGAAAATAATGTTTAAAAGTTACTTCAGCTATGCAAAAATGTGTATTAAATAAAATATTTAATTTTTTTTACATAATTCTTAAATATGAACTAATAATAATAGGCTAATACTTACAGTTTTTCTCAATTACTAAAACCCATTGGCTGAACAAAGTTCTCAGTTGTCTGAACTCATTTAGCTAATTGTAGAAAGAAAGAGGAAGAGGGGGAGGAGGGCAAGAAAGGAGGAGGGACAAATATTGCTTGTGATGTCAACGAAGTGCTCTGGCCTGGCCTGGCACAGCCCAAAGACAAGAAGAAGCACATTGATCTGATGTTTAGCCTACTCCTTTGATTTTTGTCCCTTTTAGTATTGTATACTGTAGTACAGTGCATTGTAGGCTGTATACTGTACAATGAACAAATTGTATGGCCCTGAACATTGTTAACAGTACCATTGTTTACAGTACTGACTGCTCAATAGATTTTGACTGGTTGCAGGTTCATATCAACAAAGAACAAGAATTACAGTATCGCATCGACAAAGGACAAGTTTGTGAGATGCAGGGTACAGTAGGCTACTGTAAAAATAGAGGTACAAGGAGGAGGAAGAACAAAAAATCGCAAAGAGCAAAGCAGAGTAGTAATTTCTGATCAATTTTGAGCTACTATGATAGAACATGTTTTCGTTCATCAAAAGCCAATGACGGAAAAATATGAAATTTGTTTTGAGATTAAAAATGTAGGCTACTTCTCCCTGAGAACTATGTTACTTTCGAACAATTTTTTGGTGTATTGTTTAGGGACTGCTTGATAATGTAGCTTATATCATATATCAAAAAGTGTCCCAATCACTCATATATTTCATTTAACTTCAAATGACTTTATAAAATAATAACCCTTGATAATAAGATGGAGACGACCTTAAATATATGATATCGCTTATAGTAAAATGTATTTTCTTGATCCTTAATAGAAAAGTTTATATTTTCACAATCGCTTCATTTGTTAATGAACCACCTTCTATGCAAATTAGGCGACTGCGGCTTTCAAATGAGAACTTTTCTTGCCCAAAACAGAAAAAAAAAAAGGTTAAGAGATCAGCGCGAGAGGCCCAATGACTGCCAGCAGCCAGCGTGTCGTCACTCGTCCTGTAATCTGCTTTGATTTGAGCCGCTTTATTCCAGACTCCTGCTGGAGACACTGTAACAGCGATGAAGCGCTCCGGCGAATTAAGAGCCGCTTTTCACATATTCAGGAGAGACCTCCATCATCAGCACAGTGTGGGGATAATAGGTGCGCCTTTCTCTAAAGGACAGGTGAGATATAAAGGTCAAAAGGCCTTTTCTCGTTTAAAATAATGATATTCACGAATGAAAAATGATATGTTTGCATGTAAATCCACGCATGGTGCAGTATGGTGCCGGTCTAGTGCTCATGTTATTGCCTGTTACTGCAGCAGAGGGATGGTGTGCAGAGAGGAGCAGACCTCATTCGAGCTGCTGGATTGGTGCAGAAACTTAAAGGGCAAGGTGCCACTACTACACTACACCTCCTGATATTTACACTACTTAGATAGCAATCTTTCAGTACAATAAAATGCATCTAAAATATTTGAAGGAACCATTTTTTTCTTTCTTGTTTATTAAATATGCAATTTAATATCCTTATACATTCATATTAAATATGCTGAGTACCAATAAAGAGACTGCATGAAATGTTAGGTCAAATGTGATTAAAATTGATTAAAAAAATTCAATTGTGACCATCTATAGTATCTAAAAAAAATCTAGACTACTTATATGCGTTCTTTTACACTTTAGCCTAAATATTGATGTGAAAATTGTTACATTTTATTTGTCAACTACACAGTACCTATACTAATGTGTATTTTTAGAATTTAGGCTGAGTGCAGTCAATATTCATCATTGCCATTTCTGTAAAAAGAGCTTTAAATGCTTTATTTCTTCTGAGCCTATACACTCTAAAAAAAACGCAGCATTTTTTTTTCACGCATTTATAGCTCTGTGATTGCACAAATGTTTTATAACTTTAAACAGATAGCTGAAGGGACTGATGCCATGAACAGGGATAGTAGATCAGTGCTGCCATGTGTTGTCTTTATTTATTATAAGATGCCATCTCATAGGAGCAGTAACACTGACATTGTTCCACTCCCCTTTCTCTGTGTATTCAATATTGAGGACTGGGTTACTAAATAAGAGTGAAGCATGTATTTGCACATCTTAACTCAAACAAACCTATAATGTTTAATGCTGTTGGTATGGTAGATGGTAGAACGGAAAACTCTACATTTTGGAAAAGTCAAATCAGTGACAGGCTGTATTAAATGAGTAATTTATTTAGATATTCATTTCAAGATTTTTGACTCATTCATTTAATATTTGAATAAGCACACTTTTGAAACACCATAAGTCAATGTTAAATCTTCAGCTTTCCTCGTGTATATATCACATACATGTATACTGTATATATATATATATATATATATATATATATATATATATATATATATATATATACAACGGGCTAAAGGCACACCTTAAGAAAAAAAAATGCTTTTTACTACTCCCATAGTGTATGATTGCAGAAAAAATAGATATTTGTATTGAACATTTATGGAGCAACCGATTTTGTGTGAAAATAAATCATAAAAGTGGTTTATTTTGTTTAGAGATCTTATAAATGAATGAGGTGGCAGGTGGGCCTTTTACCCTTATGTACGTATGTAAATACGATTTATGTATTTCAATTGCATACAAATTTTCAGTCATGCATGAAATATAGTTATAAGATTTCTGTAGATTTTATTTATGTTTATTTTTTGGGGGAGCGCAAGTCCCCTCCCTCATTCACTTTAATTATTTGGAAAAGAGTGCATCAGTACATTTTTCCCATGTGTTGTGTAAATGATGACAGCATTTTCATGTTGGGGAGAACTATTCCTTTTAAAAGCTACTTCGTTTGAAGCCCTCTGTCCCTCCCCAGGTTGTGTAGTGAAGGATTATGGGAATCTGACATTTGAAGAAGTTCCCAATGATGAGCCCATTGGCAGGCTGAAGTCTCCGAGAGCAGTCGGCCGAGCCAATGAGCTGCTCTCTGGAGCTGTGCAGAAGATCAAAAGCGATGGCAACACTTGTGTGATGCTGGGAGGAGATCACAGGTGATTGTGTGTTTTCGGTTCTGTTAAATATGACATTTGCAAGCACCAAATCAGTATTGAACCTTTATGCATATTCGTTCTCAAAAATATGTTTTGCTGTTTCTTTCAGCTTGGCGATTGGTTCGATCGCCGGTCATGCCGCCTCAAGACATGAGTTGAGTGTTTTATGGGTGGACGCACATGCAGACATCAACACACCTTTGACCACGCCAACGGGAAACATTCACGGACAACCGCTGTCTTACCTCATCCATGAACTGCATTCTAAGGTCTTTAATCATTTCAGCAACTTGTGTTAAAGTGTGTGTAATATGTTACACAGTCAACTCCAACAGAGATGTTCAACTGTAACATCTTAATCTCCTGGCCATGGCTGGTGTCAGTATCTCTGCCTTTAGCACACTCATAACTAATAAAGGCAAGGCAAGTTTATTTACAGTATCAGCACATTCCATACACAATGGTAATTTAAAATGCTTTACATAGAAGGAATAAAAATAAAAAGGTGATGGCTACAAAGAAATCTCTAACGTTAATTTTGGTCATGGCTAGTCTTAAAAAACAAAGACAATTTGACTGTCCTCGTAGGAGAAGTCACACTGCAGGACTGGGAGTCAAATCTTCTGACACTGCCAGAATTTCGGAGGTAAAATTCGATCTCAATGGTCATTAATCGGCTGTTGGTGAACATGTCAAACTAATGATCAAAGACTTCAGATTTTAGCCTATAGGATCAGAGGAATCTTTTAGGATTTGCAAAATTTGTCTCAGACGGCCAAAATTGCGCAGTGTGCACCCGGTTTAATTCTTGTATGGAAACAAAGCATCTAATTCTTGCAATATTTTTCAGATGATAGCATGCTGATTTAGTTATTGCTTTGACATGACTACTGAAACAAAGGTCTGGCTCCAGAATCACACTGTACTAAGTCCACTGAAGGCAAGTTTGTAGAGAGCCCAAGTGCAGTTTATTTACAAAAAAATGATCAAACATAAAACAAAGGCATGGCATGAACTTGCTTACCTCAGTGGTAGGGAAATAATACTTGTGAACAGTCTCTTGCTTGGCAGGCACAACATGATCAGTATGTAGATTCCAGCATACACCAGTTCTTCCATTTTGTGGAAGATTGTGATTTTCCAGATTGTGTCCGTGAGCAGAGGTTGTTGTGGCTGCGTGGTGTTATCATTGTCCTTGTCAACCGCATGTCTATTCCGGTGCTAAAGTGAAGTCTAAGTGTTTCAAAAAGTTCACTGAAATCCCTCTTAGGAGTTCTGACTGCTCTTTGTGAATATCCTTCTTCCCCACATGGATGATAAGAAGTTTCTAACTTCATAGAAAAAAAGATAAATGAATTGCATTATGCAATTTAAAAAAAAGTTTCCAGTCTTTTAGCTTTACTTGAGATGGCATTTTATGATTTGAAACATCGATAACATTTAGCTTTTTCTAATCTTTCTCAGATTCCCATAATTCCAAATTTCTCATGGTTAAAGCCTTGTGTAGCATCTAAGGACATTGTCTACATTGGACTCAGAGATGTGGACCCAGAAGAACAGTAAGTTTTTATGCTGTTTATATGTCAACTTTTAATGTTGTTTATATGTCTCAAAAACGCGGATTGAAATTGCTGGTGTTTCTGACGTCACAAACTACCTTGTAACCAATCACATCTACATGTGATCGTCAACTGGTGGATCTTTGAGCTGGTGTGAGTGAAGGCAGGGCTAATTTGCATATTCATTGAACCGCGTATGTTAAATGATGCCAAGCTGTTTTAAGGCATGAATAATTTTTTTCAAGGAAAACTGTTTAAAAATGTAATCTTGGTGATCAAAGATGAGTTTTAAGGGATACAATTATTGACTACAGGGGGACTTTAAGTAAAACAGAGTGCATTATACCACTATTTCAGTGTTCAACTCAGTCCAACTCATACTTTACATAACAGTTATATCCTGAAGTACCTTGGAATCAAAACGTTCTCCATGACAGAAGTTGATCGACTTGGAATAGCAAAAGTTATGGAGCAGACATGTGATCACATGTTTTCAAAGTAAGTGTGTTACTTTGGGAATCTTTCCTCCTTTTTTTGTAATTATTCAAAATATCTTAAGAGTAAATATTTATTGTGGAAGTATTTACTGCTCTTTCTGGATCAGGGTGAAAAAACCTATCCACCTGAGTTTTGACATTGATGCATTGGACCCATCAGTGTCCCCTGCAACAGGCACACCTGTAGCGGGAGGTCTGACCTATAGAGAGGGGATTTACATCACTGAGCACATCTGTCAAACAGGTGAGAACACGAGGATATGTAGGTGGAGAATAAACCGTGTTGGGGAAAGTTACTTTTAAATGTAATGTGTTACAATATTGCATTGTATTATGTTTACTTGATTTTTAAAAAAAAAAAAAAAACTTTCTGGAGCTCCTCCGTGGGACTAGACCTCTGTGGCACACAGGTAATGCTCATTAGCACTCGCACCACCGGCCTTGCTCCGTACCCGCGGCTCTCTGCCCCGCTTGCCACAAAGAGATTTATGTAACCTCCAGGCTGATAAACCGGAAGGCTTTTGGGCTTTCTGAGATTATTAACCAAAAACAAAGCCCACTTGGCTGATGTGTTAGCGCCACCTTGTTTCAGTTTCAAAACGTACCAAGAGTACAACAGTGAAAATAATAAGAGTTTATTTAATTTAATGAATTATAATCAATCTACATTATACCATATATTCTAGATATCAGCATCAGCTAATAAAAAGCCAAATGACCCACTAATTACAATGTTTCTGTGTTTGGCTTTTGCTTAGCAATTTCATCATTACCATAATCATTCTTGATACTTTTACATGGACTGCTGACTTTCTTCTTGACTTTCCACCAGGACTTCTCTCTGCTGTAGACATCGTGGAAGTGAACCCAAAGCAGGGCAAAACAGAGGATGAAATCACATCAACAGTAAACACTGCTGTGGATCTGTTACTGGGCTGCTTCGGACGGGTCCGCGAGGGCTCTCATGAGCCAGATTACAAAATACCAAATCCATAAATCACAGGGTTTTTTTTCAGACTTCATTCTTGTTATTTTGGTTTCTTTTCTATGATATTTACTTACTGTCATCATTTAGACAATCATGTCGTTCTGAATTTAACTAAATTGTAATTTACATTGATTTTTTTTCTTGTATAAAAAATGAATTCCAAAGATATATGCAAATTACACCACAGTATATTTCCATAGTGAATGCAGAAAGTAAAATGCTGTATAAAAAGTATGTTTGTTATTTCCAAAAATCAAATCAAAAAGCCATTGTTGCCAGGAGGATTAACAATGTGAGAACTAAAACAAGTACAAATATATTTAACCCTATAAAGCTTACTTGCATATCATATTTGATTTGCAAATTTCTCTAAATTGTCTCTAAATTATCAACATGTTCAATACTTTGCTGAAAAAAATATGTGCACAATCTACTACATGCTTTCTTATGCAAGTAAAAGGCATTTTACCATCATTCTAAAAATGCTCCCTACCCCTCAAATATCAGCAACTGCAACAAACTGAAGATTTTTATTCTCACTACTTCAAACTATTTGAGCCATAAAAGACTGATGTATCAAATGATACAGAAAAAAAAAAACCTTTAGATTTTCTTTTGTCTAAAGTTAATAAACTGATCCATTAAAAACAAATATGTCAGGCTTTACAGGGTTAAAAAAAAAGAATCAAAATGTTTTCCTAATGTTTTTGTAACTAAATCCACAAGGGGCAAATTATATTTTATCTATTTTAATTGAAAATGTTATTTTTTAAGTTATTTTTCTTTCAATCACCAGTGTCTCTGAGACCAGTGGACAAAAACAAGGGTTTGACAATTTGCTGATTATGTGTGGCTGTATGAGAAAATCACCAAAGAATGTTCTGCAAAACCAAGACTCAGAACATCTTTGGTTTGCCTAATATTAACATGTAATAAACAGATCAGTTAATGTAAGAGCTTGACTAACAATGATTATTGTGTTTGAAATGTTTGCAACTTAAACGTCGTAAGTATATTTAAAAGTAAGAGTGTTTCGCGCTTTCTTGTTTATGTTTCAATGTAAACAATAATAGAATTTGTATGATTTATTAAAAAGGAGAGGGAATAGGCAAAATAAAGCAAAGAGATTCACTTTGGGAAAATCATTTTTATTAGACCATTCCCCAACATTCTGTGAATGCGGCGAACATGCATTCTGTGCATTTTCTGTCATGTCACTTTGGTCTGTCTGTCAGTCAGAATAAGTGTTGGAGATGTGCTGTCACTTCAGTGCTGTGATTTGATGCCATTGTACAGCTCAATAGCTAAAGGCCTGTTGTAATGGAGTGTTGTCAGAAATAGCTGCTTCCTTTGAATTGACTTGACCATAGTGTGCAATGATAAAAGGCACTAACAGAGGTAATGTAACCCAAAGGCAGGCTCACACTCTTTGATTACAAATAATGTGATGGGTCACAAGAAGGCTGCTGTCAACACAGTAGACATGAACAGCAGGGAGGATGCTGTGTTTTCCGAGTCTGTTCAGAGTCCAGGAGGAGGAGTGCATGAGGAAGACGAGTGAAGGCTTTGATCAATCTGTCTCTTTCAGGCTGCATGGTCTCCTGAATTCCTGACCTCTCTCGTGGATCCATTTATTTGACACTAACAGATAGGCAATGAGAGATTGAAAGTATGAAATTTGTCAAAAAAAAGTTGATATATGTCAATATATTTATAACCATGCCTTCAGAAAAGTAACAGGGTTGAGAGTTTAGAAAAGTTTAGGAAGCTTTAGATGGTTGATAGTTTAATTCGACACTATGAACAATTTGCTCGGGTGCATAAATTATTAAAAAACTGAATTTAATTTAATACATTATTTAACAAGGGAATTCAAGGCATTTAAATGATGTATTATGTCAACTACAATGTGCTTAAACTCTAAACCAGCAAGTAGTTTTACTAGTAAAATAAAAGTAAAGAGTTGATAGTTTAATCTAATAAATATTTGCTCAAGTGCCTAAATTATTAGATAGGAAATGTAATTTAGTTTTTCCACAAAAATACATTATAGTAACACAATTATTAAAAAAGTTTATTAAAAAAAGAGAAGACTTTTATATGTGCTTACTTGCTGAAAGAATGAAGATGTCATTAAGTGTGTTTTACTTATGGAATAATACATTATTTTAGCAATGGATAATTATGATGGTAACAGGGTTGACACATAACCAACTTCAAGACTTTTAAATGGATTACATCAACTAAAATGTGCTTATTTGTTAATACAGCATAAAATACTCATGAAGAAGGTAAAAAGCTAGATAGTTTAATTGGACATTATTAACTAGTTGCTCAAGTGCATGATAATGCTGATAGTAACAAATTAACATTTAAGATTGTAACAAACCTAACACAATAAAATATTAGTTAATAAAAGTTATTAAAAAGAGAAAATTTGTATTTGTCTTCACTTCCTGAAAGGATAATGAAGTCATTAAAAAATTGCTTTCATTTATAGAATAATACATTATTAGAATAAGCAATAATTATGATGGTAACAGGGTTGACATAACGCAACACGATTTTTAAATGATGGATTATGTCAAATAAAATGTGCTTATTTGGTAATACTGCAGGAAATACAGGCAATCCTCATAAAGAAAGAAAAATGTAAATAAAGCTGATAATGCATTGTGTCCGAGACACTCACCCCACTTGTTTCCCACCAGTACTGGACAAGCTGCGTGTCTCGTGCTGTAATCTCCCTCTCCGCTGGGAAAGAGATTATACCAGAATACAGCTGTACCCTAAACACAGACACAAAAATGTTAAGTGATAATTCTTAATAGAAAAGACAGTTGTACCTATAACCTATAATACTGTCTATTTAAACAAATAAAGCAACACCCATGACACCTTTTCTGTACCTGTTTCTATGGCTTGGTGTTTTGGCAGTATACACTGTGAAACAGCAGAGTTGTGTCGAACCGTACAGTAGAGTTACCAACGGTTACCGAGTTATGTTGCATACTAATATAAATGAAAGTGAAGCATTTAATACACATCAAATTATCCTAAATAGACTCTACTACATGGTCATCCCTAGTGAAAAAGAAGTGTGCTTAATTGTACTGAATGTGCATTTGTAGTGTACTTGAACTCTTAAAAGTATACTTAAAAAACTGCACTTGCAGATAATATAATATGAATGAAAAAAGGCCACTAAAGTGAACTTAAAGAAACACCATTTCTTAACACACTTAAGTAAACTTTTAAAAATTGCACTTTGCAATAGTCAATTTAAAAGTTTTACTTTAGTGTATTTAATAATGATTATATTTCATCTTTTGTTGTGCTTTAAAGAAGTAACCTTATTGATGTGTTGACACATAGTAAAGCATGCCAATTTACAATTTAACTGTAGTATGTATTTTGATATTACATTTAAACTTAATTTATCACAAATATTTAAATAATGAAATAAAAAAATGAATAGAAATGACATTAAAGTATATTTAAGTTTACCATAAATGCTAGTACGTTCAACAGAACTACCGTCACATTTTGCCTTTGTTTCGTTTTCATATTGGACTTTCCGTTCCCGTTTCCCGTGCTCCTCCTGTGTTCCTGTCAGTTATTATTTGCCATGGACACTAATTTAACGATCACACCTGTTGAGGCTTTGAGTTAATCATCACTGTGTATTTAAGTTCCTCAATTCTCTTCAGTTCCTTGTCTGGTATTGTTTGTGTGTTACACGCTGTTGCTTGGCTACTCGTCATTTGTGTTGTTTACTTTGTTTATAGTTATTCTGTGCTTCATCTGTTCATCTTCTTGAACCCTCTTAGGTTGCATTTAATATAAATTGAAACTATAATATATTTTCATTTAATTGTAAATAACATGCAATTAGGTATCCAAACACATTAAAGTTCACACTTATGTATATTCTTTCATTTCTGTAATAAGTACTCATTTTAAAAGTATGTTAAACGTGTACATCTTTTTCACAAGGGCAGGTAATATATAAATCATTTTGGCACAGAGTGTCTAAACTCAAACAAGCAGCACCTTCATTGGCTTTACTGCAGCTCCAACCTCTGGAAAGACAGTGGCGCCCCCTGCTGATACATCACTCATCTGCAACAAAGTGGATGTTTTACAGGGAATTTTATACCAAGTGATAGCAATAGCAGAGCCAACCCTGACAGGACAGTCACTACAAGAGTAATCGATCAAATCCTACTCACATAGAAAAGCCAGGTTGCTATACGATTCCCTGTGCCCAGCTCTTTAAAAGCATCTGGTTCATCTTTCTAGTGGAAAAAGCATATTAAAATGGTACATATTATATATAACTTGCATGCTTTGCAACATCAAATATTTAGCGTACGATTAAAGAGCTTTGTATTTACCCGTCCAAAGTCAAAGTGGGGCTCATATTGTCCTCCAACACCGTAATTCGCCACCTAAGAAGAGATAAAGATGTAAATTGAAAGAAACAGAACTGAACTATTTTCAGTCTCCTGCATTAAAGGCCTCATGAACACGACCTGTAGTTCTTCTGCTGTTTTGACATCGAGGCCTGTGATGTCTTCTATCCGCTGATTTATGTGATCCACAACCGGATGCTCATAGGCCGCCAACCACGCGCTGACAGAAAAGACAATTAATAACATATTGGCTCGATATTCCCACTGAGAACTATTTGCAACAGTATAACCTTTTTTTTCTTCTGTTTTTACATGAAAACGAATATAATGTGAGTTGTCCAGTGTAAAGCTGCAATGAAGTAATGCAATGTTTATTGTAAGATATTAGTATACATGTGATATGAAATTTTAGTATTGTTAATATGCAGAATGCAGGGGAAAAAAGTAATCAGAATTAAACTAGATTTAGGCCCGTTCACACCAAGCACGATAACTATAAAGATAACGATAAAGATAACTATATATGCGTCCACACCAACGACCGATAACGGTCTTTTTATTCTAAGCACGCGCGCGCCCGGATGATCCAGATCCATTTTAAATGCGCGAGACCTTTAAATTAGAATGGATTCTGATTGGCTGTCAGTGTTTTATCGTTCGACAGCTGGAAAAAAATCGTTCTGAAAGTGATCCCAACGATATCGTTCCTCATATCTTTATCGTTATAGTTGTGGTGTGAACTCTGTTATTCTTTCATATGGAGAACGATTTTTAGAATTATATCTTTATCGTTATCTTTATAGTTATCGTCCTTGGTGTGAACGGGCCTTAGAGTAGCGTTTGCCCACGCAAAACTTATGGATGCTTGTTTATAAATAAAAATCTGACTTTTTCCTAGAATTGTGAGATAGCTTGCAATTGCGAGGTATAAACTCACAATTGCGAGAAAATAAATCAGAATTGTGAGATAAAATGTCACAATTACTTTTTTCATTTATTTTGTGGTGGAAACAAGCTTCCATAAAAACTCGCCACCACTAAGCATGTCAAAAGTGGCCACCCTTCAAATTAGGTTAGATTAGGAGATATATGATATATTCATGAACTTGTTTATCAGTCTGTGAGTTATTGACAGAAATGAGTTGCACCTCAGTGTTTAGCTGATGTTTTGAAGTGTGTGAGCGATGGCTAGGGTTACTCAAACACTTTCAATTATTTACAAAGGCAGCATGACTTTAAATAGTTCCCTGTTAAGTAGAATTCTCTATAATGAGAGGCACCCATGCAGTCCGTAGTCTCCTTTCATCAGATATGCAACTATCATGTGTTTTCTCAATTAATATAACGGCATGTTGTATGAAATAAAATTTAACACATTCAAATAATATGAAGACAAATAAAAGACCATCATGATCCCTGAAGTATGGAAGCTTGTTTCTCACAATTTTATTTCTCGCAATTGCAAGTTTATGTTTCACAATTCTGAGAAAAACAGGCAGAATTTAAAGTTATAAACTCGCAACAGTGAGAAATAAAGTCAGAATTGCGAGATATAAACTTGTTTATAACTCGCAATTCAGACTTTTTTTCTTAGAATTGTGAGATAAAAGTCCCAATTACCTTTTTGATTTTTTATTCTGTGGCGGAAACAAGTTTCCATACTGAAGTGTGTAATTTCTATATTTCCCAAGAAAAATAAACTCACTCATTCATTTACTCACTCGAATAATGAATATCGATTTGGACCCCAATGACTTACATTGCATGGAAAAAACTCTACAGAACGTCATACAGATTTGGAACTAAAAGATTAAGTAAATGATGACAGAACATAATTTATCATCATTTATTTAACAGATCCTAGACATTATTTTGTGCTTTTTGTACATCATTTTTATACGTCTGTCTCTGCAGCCTGGTCACACTATTCCCTGTTTTATAGACTGAGGTCCACAACGAGGATTCTGGGTAAAGAGAGAAAAGGGGAGCAGACAGATGTGAACTCTGTGCTTTATCTTTGACCCCTTACCTCTTGGAGACTCTGTACTGGGCGGTGGTGAGTTTGCCAGTTTGAGGGTCATGCACGGTGGCACGCCTGAGCTAAAGAGCCAGCACAGAGAAAAAGAGAGGAAATAGAAGAGAAAGGTGAAAGGTGCTGTTGACACACAGCTTAAACTGAACTACACCAACTGCGGACTTGGACTGCATGGGTGGTTTATGTTTATGTAACATGGTGTGCAGTTTCTGCCTGAGTCGAACTGCCACAGGTAAAATTTATAAGACTAGGGTGTTCACTGATTACGTACCTCTTGTGTGTAAAGAAGCAGTGGAAGAGTAACAATCCCAAAAGCAAAACAAACAGGGATATCCATTTATTATGCATGGTATTAACGCAAACTTGTAGGGCTGGTGGATGGTATGATGGGATGAACTGTGCTACAGAACTATTGAGTCACTTTATATATAATGAAAGCACTATGCTCACAAGGCTGCATTTATTTAATCAAAAATACAGAAATATTATAACAGGTTTTTTATGTCATTTATTCCTGTGATAACAGCTGCATTTTTAGCATCATAACTCCAGTCTTCAGTGTCACATGATTCTTCAGAAATCCATATAATATGCTGATTTGATGCTCAATTCTAATTGGTTCTCAACTATTAATAATGGTTCTTATTATTATCAATGTTGACAAATTGTTTTTGTTGCTTAATATTTTTAATAAATCTTTTCAGGATTCTTTGATAACTAGAAAGTTCAAAGGTTCTCTTTTTCTTTCTAAAAAAAAAAAAAAACAAAAAAAAACACTTGCCCCCAAACGTTTGAATGGCAGTGTTTCCAAAAGATTCAGCAGCACAACTGTTTTCAACATTATTAATAATAATAATAAAAAGACACAAGGAATGTAAATAATAAGAATGTTTCTTAAGCACCAAATCATGTGACACTAAAGACTAAAGTAATGACTCAATAATCAAATAGAAAACAGTTATTTTAAATGGTTAGAATATTTCAGTTTGTAGTTTTGCTTGAATAAATGCAGCCGTAGTTAGCATAAGAGACTTACTTTTGTTGTTTTACTTGTTACAAACGTATATAATATATGTGTGTATGAATGACCATAATAAGCATGTGACAAATATCCCCTTTGTCTGGGCTCTTGTTAAAGTTGCTTTTCCAGCATGCAGTAGGGGGAACTGGTGTGTTGGCAGTTCTACAGGCCAACAGAAGCCTTACCTTTTACTGATGCGATACTGAGCCGTCTCTAGCACACCAGTAATGGGGTTGGAGATAGTGGCTCGGCGCAGCTGTTGAGCCAACCGGCCAAGAGGACACAAGTTACACAGAAGCTGTAGTCTTATAGGCTGACCACATGAACTTGAGCGCAGGCCTTCTGACTCTATATGAGCCCTTGATTAAACTCTGGACTAATAACTTGAAATGAACCTTGAATAATGGAGGTTACAATACTCTAAGAAGTTTTATCATAATACAAATACTCCAAATATAGGAGGCTTTATATGCGTATTTATATGCTCTTCAAGTATTACCAAAGAAGTGAAAATGCCTGAATTTTGGTTTATGCTTTACAGTTGTCTTTCACTTTAAATTGGAACCTACTAAAATGGATAAAGCATCAAATAAAAGCAAGGGTTTTTGCAGATATACTCTATTCACAGGCATATTTGTCATTGTTACTGAATGTTTCAGATAACAGGAAGGTTACGCAGATAAAACGAGTTGTGATAGGCTGTCATGTGTTCTCATTATGGTAGCTGCCATTAAAGGTCAACCACCATTGTGTAGAAAAATCGCACATTACCACTGATATGACTGGTGTTTTTATCTCATTCGAGGGGACATCATTTTAAACATGTTTGTCAAAAGCATTATTATTATAGACGAAATTTTGTTACAGTGGAAAAAAATTATTGTACACCTTTAAATAATTTCCAGAATGAATGTATATGTAATGTAATGGTAAATGCTACTTCAAGTATATTTTGGTAACAGTTTACAATAAGGTCTCATTTGTTAATAGATACAACTTTTAATCTTAAAAATGTATTAAAGGGGTCCTGAATGGCATTTATTTATTTATTTATTCCGGGGGGGGGGGGGCATAAATTGCTCTGTTTGAAGGGGCGTGTCTGCTGTGTGACCTCTATTGGCTAACATCTTTGTATATGAAATAAGTATTACATTTGGAACTCCCTAAATTTTTTGTATTACTGCTGTCGAGATTAACTAATCGTGAAAAGTGTTGATTGTAGCATTATATTTAGATCTTCTCCCGTCATATGAAAGGTTGCAGTGATGCGCATTATAGCCGATGACAAACATGTCTATTGAGCACGAATGCAGTGATCTTGTCATTGCAACTCGATTTCTGCACTCTCACGAATGCTGTCATCATAACTAACAGTGCAAACACAATGTAAATAAGAGATTTAAGATGAAATAAGAGATTTCATTGTACAGTTTAGACAGCGTCAATATTATATCATTTAAAATGGGAGTTTTGGCGAGAGTTTAGAACTCAGTCACTGATAAACTCGCTGTGTGATTGACAGCTCCAGAGATTATAAAGGGTGGGTTATGTGATCGCTTTCTGTATACAATTTAATCACAAATGAAAAAACAGATTATTTAGATGCTACTAAGAGAAACCATGTGAAGTAGACAGTTTAATCACTGGCTTAATTTACTGATGCATAAACAGCATGATTTTAATGACTATGAGACAATAAAGAACTGTACATGAATCATAATATTTCAGAAATCACTGATCACAGATTAGGCATTAACACTGTTTGCAAAGCCAGCTGCGAAATTGCGACTGATTTACAAAAGAATCCATAGTGAAATAAATATCCATCCAACAAATAATGCTATTGAGATATTCACATAGTTGAAAATAAATAACCACTTTCCTAGCATTAGGATCCTTTGGAAGGTAATGCAATTTTTAGTCCAGCGATCCTGCATCTCTTTTCTCTTTCTCGTCTCACTAACGTGCCAGTGGGCGGGGCCAAAGATGCTACGATGTAGAAGTAGGCACTGATTTAATTCTGCAGATGCGGTCTTTCGATGCACTATTACTTCATAATATGACAAAATCCGTAACTTGTGGTTTGAGCTTGGTTTCAATAAAAAACTAATAAGGAAGATTTGAGATCTGAAACTTACAGGATGTTTTTAATAGTACAATGACCTCTTGCATGTCACAAGATCAAGAAAAATGGATGATTTCTCAATTCATGACCCCTTTAAATGTTTAAATTAGCATTAACTAAGTTGTATAAACGCTGTACAAGTATTGTTCATTGTTAGTTTAAATTAACTAATGTAGTTAACTAATGTTAACAAAAGAAACCTTACAGTAAAGTGTAACCAATATTTTTACACACACACACACATACATATTCTTGAACCGATGCGACTGGTTTTTATTTCTCTCAACAATGCAATTTTGTCCTGGTGTGATGTTTTTTCCAGAAAATGCAGTGCATGGCCAAAAGGAAGTGGACACCTGAACACCACATCCATATTCTTGATGAACATTTAATTTAAAAACAAATAAGGTAAACAGAAGTTCAACCCTACTTGCTTGATGCGCGAGAACAAACCTCATTGGTTTCCTCACATTAAGCAAGCATGTTTGAGCTTCCAATTACTGTCCAATTTTTTATGTGCTCTATGTATGTGCATTGATCAATGTTAATTTGTAAAGCAAAGGCTAAATTAAATCGGTTCATCATAAAAAGCGACTGTGTATCTTCAGAAGACTTGTATTTTCAATTCAAATAAATCCTTTATAATGTCTTTATGAACTTTTTGATGCATGAAAGTCTGGGTTGTGAGGACTTTCAATGGATGGACAAAATGATCAGAGAAGAATTCAAAATATCTTAATTTTTGTTCCTAAGATGAACAAAAGTCAACATGAGGTTGAGGTCAACGTGAGTAAATTATGACAGAATTAGAATTTTTGGGTGAAGGGACCATCACAGAAATGACTGGACTAGGGGTGGTGTTAATGGCATTTTGCCCATTAATAGTATACGTATATTTATAAACATTTTAATGTGTATAAAAGTTGAACTCACCCTCGGTTTGGCCAGTTCCTTGACCTTCTCCATTTCTTTTTCTGTTATAATTTCATGGTAACGAATGATACGTGGACGGTCCCATTCGTCCTCTTGTTTCACCGGGCCGAGCATGTAAAATGGATGTCTGTTATTGTTGTAGTAACGGCAGAACAAACGGCTCTGTCTGCGAGGAGTCTGTAAGGATGAGATTATGCATATATTATGTACATTTAATTTATATCTTGTGCAAGACAAATAAATTAGTTAGTGTTTCATGTTCTCTCACAGCAGGAGAAGTAAGTTTCAATGTGCTGAACCAGGCACTGCCATAGCAAAACCCATTTACTGACTCCCAAAAGCTGCATAGCAGAGCATGTGGGTGTTTTTAATGAGTTTTGTATGCAATATGCATTCAGCTGTGGTGAACTGAACAGACAAAAACAGATTTGTGCCATGGCCACATTACACACCATGGTTGTGCATAACTAATTAAAAGTCCTGTCTTTAGTAATTACTTACCTCAAATACAGAAACCACTATAAATAAACATACTAGGTTACAGCAACACAGTAAAAAACAGCTGAAACTGGCTGAAAGAGATGACTGGTCCCACTTTATATTAGGTGTCTTTAATTACTATGTACTTATGTAAAAAACATACAACATACATATTGCGTTCATGTTGTATTGCAAAACACTTACTGCTATTGAGGTGGGATATGGTTTTAAGGGTAAGGGGTAAGAGAAGTGTTATTACATGCAGTTTTTTTTTAAATAAGTGCAATATAAAACATGTATTTACACAATAAGTGCATTGTATTCAATTAATTATTTACATTTTATTACATAGCAGTTAAAGACACTTAATATAAAGGGAGTGTGACATATTAAATGACTGTCATCAGCTAATGCATCAGTGTTTCGTGCTCAACATGACATTCCAGTGAATATTTATATTAATGTAGCAGTTACAGTATATTAATAATCACCATTCTGAGTCCTTCTCCTCTACATAGCTTCTCATATTTCCTCTTCTCAGGGAGATATTCCATCTTCCCAACCTCCTTTTCTTGCTCTTTCTTGCTCTCTTCCTTGGGGCTCTGCTCCTTCTCAGCCTTATTCTGTTTGGCTAGCTGGTAGTCAAAATACTTCAGGTTCCCAAGTGCTCGCTGGTGCTCAGGATCTAGAGGGCAGAGATAAATGTTAAACATTTTGTAATAGTTTAGAAAACTGATAAATACCTCAAATGGCTCAGAAATAATATTTCCACTCGCAGATCATGATATGATATTCTGGTCTCCTTTCTTCAATGGCATGTGAAAAGTATGTGTAAATATTGCATTGTAGGCCACGTCCACATTAATCCTAAAAAATGATATTTTTCTCAACATTTTGGCCCTCACACTGAGACAGCATTTTTGTCCAGCAAAAACTGAGCTTTTTGAAGACGCTCTCCCAAGTAGATAAATTTGAAAACGCTTTCTGCAATAATATTTTTTCCGCGTTGTAGTGTGGACTATGGAAGCTTGTTTTCACCATAAGAATAAAAAAGGTAATTGCAACTTTTTCTCTCACAATTCACTTTTTTTCCTCTCAGAATTGTGAGATAAACAAACAATTGCGAGTTATAAAGTCCGAAATGTGAGATACAAACTTGCAGCTGTGAGAAATAAAGTCAGAATTGTGAGTTATAAACTCATTTCTCATTTGAGAGTTTATATCTTCTTATTCTGACTTTATTTCTCTTAACTGATTTTTCCCCCCTCAGAATTGTCAGATATAAACTCGGAATTGACAGAAAAAGGTCAGAATTGTGATATAAAACGTCACAATTACCTTTTTACTCCATAGCAGAAACAAGCTTCCATTGTGACATGTGACACATATTGTACCCATATTTACCTATGGTTGTATTGGCATTTACTGTCTAGTGTTGCTAAAGATAAATGGACGCACCACAGACTAGTGGTATATTTTTCTAAAAAAATTATCATGCCAGAAGAATATTATTATACATGTTCTCTCTGCACCATCTCAGTAAGATTTTAATCAGTTTTTACACATGCACAGCAATGTGATTTAAAACATATTCAGATGTTTCAGTGTGAGCAAGCAACTTCTGGAAATATCCTTAAGATCTTAAAGATCCTAGTGTGACCAGGGAGTGTTATGAAATGAAAACGCCATTTTCAAATACATCCAGATGAATGTGGACATAGCCATAGTCTTGTAGAGCAGACTAACCCACAGTGAGCAGTCTCTTGGTATATTCCAGAGCTCTCTCCAGCTCCCCCTGCTGGTAGACGGAGTAGCTGAGGTAGTCCAGCACGGTCGCAATGTCAACACTGGATTCTTCTCCTTCATCCAGTTGCTTGAGTGCCTGGACCATCCATAGCTCTGTGTGGTAGTAGTCTGCATCGGAGTAGGCGATTTTTCCTAGTTCAAAACAGTCCTCTACTGTCAGGGTGTTTTTAAATGGCAAGCCTGTAACACCTGCAAGAACACGTGCAATTGAGATGTCATACAAATGCGAAAAATCTGAAGTATAGTTGTAAAATATTTAGTCTGATCTTTCATGTAGGTCACACTCACCAGGCAGGTTTCCAGACGAGATGGTCTGTGTGTCCAGTTGATAGGTGTCCTGCAGTCGGAGGAGAGCTTTGGCTGCACCGTTCTGGTCTTCATCATTAGGGAAATACTGACGCTGTATGGTCAGGTTTGAGATAAAGCCTAGAAGAAAATGCGGTTATCTTTTCATAAGAAAAAATATATCTAGAAGAAGAACATTTGTTTTGTTTTTACAACTGCTAAGACACATTTCTCAATACTTAGGTCACGTTTTCTTTTTCAACTCCTCACACAGTTCTCCTAACTTTTAGCTTGGCACAGCAATAATTTCACATCTAAAATGCACTAAAACGAGCAAAACACTTCATACATGTCTCAAATCATTCTTTCATAACAATAGCAAAGGTTTTCAACAAACAAACACACTTTGTCACTCATAAAACAGTGACTTGAACACTAACAACAGGTAGCACTATACAGTGTTTTCTTTTGTACATTTTCTTTACAAAACAAGAATGACACTTTTTAGTGTTTATAATTCACTGCAGTCAATTTTACATAGTCTATATTTACATTAAAGTATAAAATATTCCTGAATTTTCCTTAAGTTTCTTTTGTATAGATGGTAATGTAGCTGAACACCTACACACCTGTTAGTCTTTCAGTTTCATCTAATAGCTTTGACAGCATATCATTTTTTAGATTTGGAATATATTTCTATGTGGCATTACTGAAGAAATGTAGAAAATTGCTGTTTTATTCAGTTTTGTATTATGTTAGGTTTTGAACTTAAGTAAACATTTTGTAAAGAGTATAAAACGTGCAAACTGGCCTGTAGGTACTTTATTAAAGGAGAACTCCGGTCAATTTTAACATTGAGCTCATTTTTTTGTAAATTTGGAGTGCTGTCAGTACAGAGAACAACGACAAAAATCGGTGTTGCCTACACCGTGTTATCCTCTTTTTAAAATTTGCACCCTGTTGACTTCAATGGGGCAAGTTTTAAACCTGCTTTTTAGCCTCTTAACATCCTTGATGTGTCATTACAAGTGCATAGCCATGTGAGTGATTCCTTCAGAGTGAACACGGGTGAATCTGACTGCAGTAGATGTGCAAGATATGAATAAAAATGATAAAATTTCAGCCAGCGCAAATACCTGTATTTACATCCTGTTTTCGGCTGAAGTCCACAGTAGTCGATTGTCGAGTTCACGCGCATAGGTTTAGTACGTACGATCATGCGCCCGAACTCGACAATCGACTACTGTGGACTTCAGCCGAAAACAGGATGTAAATACAGGTATTTGCGCTGGCTGAAATTTTATCATTTTTATTCATATCTTTCACATCTACTGCAGTCAGATTGACCCGCGTTCACTCCGAAGGAATCACTCACATGACCTGTGCACTTGTAATGACACATCAAGGATGTAAAGAGGCTAAAAGCAGGTTTAAAACTTGCCCCATTGAAGTCAACAGGGTGCAAATTTTAAAAAGAGGATAACTCGGTGTAGGCAACACCGATTTTTGTCGTTGTTCTCTGTATTGACAGCACTCCAAATTTACAAAAAAATAAGCTCAATGTTAAAATTGACCGGAGTTCTCCTTTAAGAAAATAATGTTATTTGAAAAGCGTTGAATGCATTTTGTGCCAAAGCAATGTTAAACGATCCACAGTTTAGCCCATACAGACTGCTCACTGTGTAAAGGGTTTTAAAAAAGTGACCTAAGAATTGAGAAATGGGTCCTGGCGATTGTAAAATGGACTGCATTTATATAGCGCTTTCAAAGACCTATGGCCACCAAAGCGCTTTACATTTAGCCTCACATTCACCCATTCACTCACTCATTCATACACCGACGGCGGTGTCAGCCATGCAAGGCGCCATCCAGCTCGTCGGGAGCAGCTGGGGTTAGGTGTCTTGCTCATGGACACCTCGACACTTGGTCAGGTGGAACCGGGGATTGAACCACCAACCTTCCAGTTTGTAGACAACCTACATGAACCACTGAGCCACTGCCGCCCCTATTGTAAAAAACTGTCATGGGTAAAATTACAGTGATACTGACCATCAGACATGTCCTTGAGCACTAGGTCTTCCACTTCAGCCCACTCTGTGTTTAGTCTCTTCATGAGTTTAAAGGCATTGACAGGGTGACCCAAAAACCCCTCTGGGTCCTGTGTGGCTGTGGATGTTAAAACATCAAGCTTCTCAGCCCACCTGACAACACACACACAGTGTCCGATTCAGAGTGGCTTTATTGTTAGACAACACAGATGAAATAAACTAAATAAACATTTAGATTAAGTAAGAATTAAGTAAGTAAGTAAGAATTAAATAGGAACTTATTTAAGGACAAGATAAGAGTACATAAACACACAGGACTACATGCGTGCAAAAGTGTGATGCATAATGCTATGATCACAATCCTAGATAAATATCTACTGCTTTACATAAAATATGCCTACTGTGAATATCTGCTCCACACTAAGAGTGATGTAAAATTGTGTAATATGATATCAGACACGGTTAATGGAGAAGGAGATGAACCACTTGTAGAAAAATGAATATGAGAAATCATAAAGCTTAATATGGCGATTGGCAACTATAGGAAAAGATGTCCCACCTTTCAATTAAAAATATCGATCATCTTATTGGCAAAAGCATCATCTAGTCGTTTCACTCAAGATCCCACACGTGCACTGACTGGATCAGAGTGAAAATACTGTTTAGATTTTAGCTAAGAAGATAAGTTTATTATATCATTAGAGGTGTAAATCATACGTTTTATCACTATGATCTGACACCCGATACCTCGAAACATAGCACAATACAATTATGATTTGATTAGACTCAGAGGCCTGCGGTTAAGATATAGATATTACGATATTATGTTCCTTTTAGGCACAACCAGATATTTTTATTTACTCACAACACAAATGCAACCAAAATAAAACAAGAAAATTGAACTCTCTAAAAAATTGCAAATCCTGTATCTCAATTGAGACATCCACAACAAAAAAGCTTTTTAAATAAAATAGAACAATAAATAATGAAAAAAGATGTGGCAAACAAGAGAGTGTCAAAATAAAGGTGCATCTTAAAAATCTACATTGATTTTTTTACGTGTCGCATTGATACATCAAATTGTTAGTTAGTAATTTGTTTGATGCATTGATCCATACTGATGTATCATTACAAATATACTAAATATTGTCAGATTTTATTGACATACATAATTGGAATCAATGGAATGTAATCTTAGCCAACCATTTTGAAGATTTCTGTCATGTCCCTTTCATAAATCTGTTACTGCCAATTCAAACTGATATGAGTTATACTTCTTGTTAAACTTATACTTGTTATATGGGTTGATACTGTTAATAGATATTACTCACTGTTTCACTTGCTCCAGTTTGCTTTCCTCTGCTTTGATATAGTCTTTCAGTGACGTCACCAGGTCTTTTTCTGTGAACAGCAGATCTGTCATGTGACCTGCAAACAAAGGTTAAACTGAGCATCAGTGATTAAGAGAATGACCTGTCTAGTTTTCCATACCTGTCAGTTGCATGGTAAATGTTTATGCACACATGGGTTTAAAGGAATTGGTTGCCTGTTAGAAACTGTAGGAGCATTTCAATCAAAAATGTATAAAAAGTTGATAAGGTTGCATACCGATGGAAGTGAAGAAGTCATTGTGAGCAGAGGAAGACTTTAGCAGAGAGATGAGTAAAATACAGCACACACTCATAACTCCCATCTTTATCCTGTTCCACACACGGCCTAAAAGAGAGAAAATGAGATTTACATTATAAACTGTTACATAGCTCTCTGAAATGCTTGATTCTGATTGGTCAATTGTGTCATTGAGTGGGAAAGCCCAATATTTTGTATAATGACTGCGAAATTATATTTGACTGTGGCAGGGTTATTATTGTTAACTAAAACTTAAACTAAGATAGAAAATGAAATAAAATGTAATATAACACTGCAGTTTTCTTTTTATAAGTAGAATATAGATTAATCCTTAGTAAAGTTATGGAAGTTTTTTAGTCAAGATGTATATGGATCCAATATACTGTTACACAGGTTTTCTTTCTCAACTGTTTACGTTTACTTAGACATCCAACAATGTTTACAAGGACATTTTGACATAATTTTGTGTGTATTTGTCCGTTCAAGCGCAAGACACGAAAGACAACTCAATTCAGTATTCATGCACTATACTGTATGTATAGCCTAGTATGTATATGTATAGCACAGAAAACAATGTGGAGTTCACTTTCATGTCTTCTTGCGCTTGAATGGTTAAAAACCACATTAAAATACGCACACAGGAATCGATAAGCGAAAGCGAAATTTTTCATTTTAAAACAAGTATCTAATTCTAGAATTGGAATTGTTTTCAATTCCCAACCCCAGTAAAGTGTAACGTTATATACTTCAGCTTGTAACTATCAATGACAGCAAACTGACAAAACTGCCATCTTGTATGCTTTCTGATTTTCTGCACTCTACACTGTTTTTGGAAATTCTGCTGAGTTTTCACCAAAATAATGTTATCTGGCTGGCTGACTAACACAGACAAGGTTTGGTCGAATTTGCATAAATGACTTGTTTCTTGACACAAGACAAACGAATCAATCAGTAATGTTTTGCATCATATGCCATCACGTTCCAGCAGAAGTGTGCGTTTATGAATTATTGGACATGTATAATTTTACCTCGTTACATTTGTCTCTCTTTTTTTGAAAGTTTTTTTAGTTCAAATATTTTGTAAAAAACTTTTGAAGAACCTTAAAAGAACAGCCTTGATAAAGTACTGTCTACTACACATTGAGCAAGCTATGTCATTGGGAGGGGAATGACATATGTCATGGGAATATGTCATTAACCAGAATATCTACCACATTTACAGCTCAAATAACAAATCCCTATGGAAGAAGGTGTGGAAGTGGAGTTGTTAATGCAAACCCCATGGCCTAGATGGGAACATTAAGTCTGAATGAAGAATCACAATTATTTATTTTCTTGTGCCAGTAAAGTCAAATATACACACAACATACCAGAAATAGAGAAAATCAGGAACTGACAAAGAAAATCTATTGAGCTCAACAAAATATTATCACAAAAAAAGGAAGTCTATAACCCATGTGTATGTTGCGGAAGCATTCATTAAATGGACAGTCCACCCAAAAATTAAAGTTCATGTCATTTGAAAGCTGTATGCACTTCTTTCTTCTGCAGAACATAAAGATATTGTAAAAAATGTTGGGAACCAAACAAAATTGACTTCATTGACTACATCTACCAATTTTGTCATTTACTCGCCCTCAAGTTGTTTCAAACCTGAATTTCTTTCTTCTGCTGAACACAAATGAAGATATTTTGAAGTATGTCGGTAACCAAACAGTATTTTTTTCTCCGTACTATGGAAGTCAATGGGGTCCATCAACTGTTTGGTTACCCATATTCTTCAAAATATGAACTGAAGAAAGAAATTCATACAGGGGTAAACACTTGAGGGTGAGTAAATGATGAGAAAACTATTCCTTTGATATACTACATTATATTAATTTTAATTTATATTAATGTCACCCCAAAAATGTGATGCCTTCTTTACCGCTGTTTTCGAATCTGTGCATGACAGCGTCATCTGTGTACGTCACATTCAAACGTACCCTTTGGTCAAAGTGGTATAGATGCGTTTAAATTAGGGCTGTCAACCGATTAATCGCGATTAATCGCATCCAAAAAAAAAGTTTGTTTTTACATAATATATGTGTGTGTACGGTGTATAATTATTTTCTATATATAAATACACACACATGCATGTATTTAAGAAATATTTGCATGTATATACTGTGTATATATATTTATATTATATATAATTTATATTATATATAAATATTTTATATATAAATAACACATTTTTCTTAAATATATATGCATGTGTGTGTATTTATATATAGAAAATAATTATACTCCATACACACACATATATTATGTAAACACAAACTTTTATTTTGTATGCGATTAATCGCGATTAATCGTTTGACAGCCCTAGTTTAAATGTTTTCATATCAACCAATTAAAATCAGCATACGCCACATATTTTACTACAATAACTCTTATTCGCATCAATTTGATCAAAGTATTGCATTTACATGAGATAAAGTTCAAATATTGCCTAAATCTCATTATAATGGTACATGGAAACTTAGACATTGTTTGGAGAGAAAAACACAGACATTTCTCAAAATATCTTTTTTTGTGTTGCACAGAAGAAAGGTTTGGGAAAAAACATCAAATGATGACAGAACTTTCATTTTTGGGTGAACTATCACTTTAATGAACTTCCCACAGCTGCTGAATGCATTTCAGCAGTGAGGCGTAAAAGAACTTGAGGCACGACGAGTTGTTCTGTGCCAGACAGATAGTCCACTCACAACACCCCGCTGGCACTGTGAAAGAGGACAGGGCTGCCAGCAGCTTGACAGGATTCAGTTAGCCTGTACCTTCAATTTATAAATAGGGCAGAACAACGAGCAGATTGCACAATCTTCTTCCTTCGCTGCCCTTTTTTTTGGAAAGCTGCTGCATTCACCATGTCTTAATATGTCTAAATATAGGCCTATGCATTTTATCCATCTTAAATAATAATGCAAGTTTTAGAATTAGTGCATCCCAAATCAAGTGCACAGACAATAGCATGCAAAGGAATCTAGATGGTTTCATTTCTCTGGTGGATTTTCCAAGTGTTCGTATTCGTATATGCGTGTTTGTTTGTTTGTTTTTGGTGGGGGAATAATTTGCATACAAACCCTTCTGTAACAGAGGAGGAGAGGAGGCAGTTCAGTTTAAGCAGAGATCATCAATGAAGATTGTTTTCCTACTTCAGATCAGCTGGTAGTTCTGGTTTTACTTACCCTGCCATGGAAAAAAAATCTCTACATATATTTTTTTTTATATAGGCTATATACTGATGGAAAGATGTGTATGATGGAAATATGGATTTTGTTGATTCTGATTTTATTGATTGGTAACAGCCCTTTAGTGTCTTATTTAGGGGTTCAAGCACGAAGTGCTGAAACCCTATTGTGATTATTTTTCTTCTGCCGTAAAACGCATCATGCAGCTCAAACCGTAAATGCTGGAGTCTTGAAACTTGGCCAAATGGTAGTCCTCAATTTGGGGAGAACCTATCAAAGTATGACCCCGATTGGTCAATAGGTGGCGCTACAGCAAGCAAAAGTATGAAATTGCTCATAACTCCTAGACAGTTTGTCCTAGACTCAAGTGTCTTATATCACTGTGATCCTTGGCTGAAGCCGGACATAACGTATATCTCAGATTTCGATTCCGGCAGCAAAAAATTTCTGCCATCTTGAATTTTGTCCAAAACCTACTTTTGCAAACTAGTCCTAGGTTTTTCACCGTATCGGAACCAAACCAGTGCAGAAATGTTCTCTGGAGTCTGACTATCAATAATTATCGAAAAAAAGTAGAAATTTCGATTCACGGTCGCTAAGGGGCGCCAAAACGTACGTTGTGGGAGGAGCCTATTTTACTAAAATGGCTATAACTCAAGAAGTAAATGAGATATCTTCACCAAATTCGGTACACATATGTAGGAGTTCAATTTGAGAAAATCATGACGATTGAATCAATTTGTTCATTAAATACTTGCTATTATGTTAAAAACCTACTTTTGCGAACTAGTCCAAGGTTTTTTGCCCAATCGGAACCAAACCAGTGCAGTACAATTCTCTGGAATCTCTAGATCAATAATTATATAAAAAAAGTTAAACTTTACCCTTTGGGTAGCTATAACAGGATCATTTAGAAACTGGGTATGGCAAAAAACACCCAAAAGCCTGTAAATCCTAAACGAAAACTCAGACAACTCACTAAATTGCCTTATGTGCTTAAAGGCCTTAAATGCTTGAACAACCGCTAAATGCTGCTTGCAGCTTTAATACTCTAATTGAATTTATAAATATAATTTAAGAATTTGGTTCATTTTTGTTGTAAAAAAGCTATTAATTTAGTTTTTATATATATACAGTGGGGAGAACAGGTATTTGATACACTGCCGATTTTGCAGGTTTTCCTACTTACAAAGCATGTAGAGGTCTGTAATTTTTATCATAGGTACACTCTTCAACTGTGAGAGACGGAATCTAAAACAAAAATCCAGAAAATCACCTATGATAAAAATTACAGACTTCTACATGCTTTGTAAGTGGGAAAACCTGCAAAATCGGCAGTGTATCAAATACTTGTTCTCCCCACAGTATATATATACTGTATAGACGCTCTGGCGAGAACCGTGATGTCATCGTCCAGATCAGTTCAGTTCTCATATAATGGTGTCAATGCAGGCAGATCAATGATATTGTTAAATATTAAATGTCCCCAACTAAGCAAGCCAAAAGCCAAAGGCGACAACTAACTTTTTTACTCGGACAAGTGAACTGATTTACGTCCGAATGAACACTTACATGCAAAAGACACAATTTTATTTCAGCAGTGAAGTACATTTAGTGTGTAGTACATTTAGTGTGTAGTACATATAGAGTGTAGTACAAGTATGTGAATTGGGATAAAGCCACTGTTGGATAACATGCCTCTTTTGAGTATTTGCTTTTTAGAAGTGATTTGAGATTTCATGCTGAATTATTTTTCACAAGAAATCTTGAAACAGATGATTTCAAAACCATTTTATGGGGGATAATTATTAGTTGTGTTTGCTTAGCTAAGGCATTTGAACAAAACCCAAACCTTACATATAACTCATAGCATCATGGCTAAGTTTTATACATGCAAACATCGCATTCATCAGTTTCAGTTTTTCCGTTAAATTAATATGATCTCTATTCACTTTTGGTTTGAACCATAATAGACACTGCAGCAGGTTATTTAAGAACAACGCATTGTGTTTTTTAGTAGGTTATACATACAATGGGTGTAAGGTTGGGTTGAGCAGCTCACATTGTCATTCTCATTTTACCTGTTTAAAAAGCCCCAAGAAAGAGAACACAGAACTAGAAACTAAAAGCTTTATCTGTCAGGTTGTGAGCGAGTAAGAATATAGGCTTAAAAGAAAGTCAGTTTAGAACTAGGAGTCCAAAGTTATTAACCAAAACAAGACAAAAAAGCTGTTCCTCAATAAAAAACTGTGCTGACCGTCGCTTGACCTGAACTTCACTTAACTTTCTGGCGTTAAAAATCTCAGAAAAGCTAAACAAAACTAAAAAAGGTTACTAATGCAATTCCCAGCAGTTTTCAAAAACTTGACCATCTGTTGGGGGCAAAAACAGCTGCTAAAACGAGCACTACAGGAATTTACACAAACACAAATAAGACCTGAAACCAGTAGCACACAAACCATTTTAGATTGTGAAAACAAGTGCCTGTTTAAAATGCATTATCCTGATTCAAAAAGACAAGAATGTAATCAGAACATACTTGCCTAAACTTTTGAGGAACTAGTGTTGACTTGTAGAGAAGGCTTGCCTAAAATCCTGCAGTGAATACACAAAAAAAGCAATAGCCTGGGGTCACGTCAGGGAAGCTTACAGAAGGTGGACACTCATAAGGATTACACCCCATGTAGTAAGGCCTTTTCCTAACAAAAATATTGTTTTCATTATTTACATTTTAAATTATTCTTTAAAATAAATTAAGATACATATACAATAAATTGTAGCAATTTAAATATAACAATTGATTAAAATATTTTTCTAATAAATCTATTTAGGAATTTCCTTTAAACAATTCAAATTTTCAAAATATCTGTGTTATTTTAATTTCTCTTTTTTATGACAATAGTACTATTGTTGAAGTATCTCAACTAAACTATTTTTCAATTTAAAACGATTAAATTTTGTCTTTACATTTGGATTATCAAACTGAACTGTATAGCTAACCATGCACAGTACTAAAAACGTTTTGCTCACATAAAATGTGGAGCTTCTTCATATAGTAACAGCTACATTATTAGTCAAAAATATTATGACTATCAATCTGACTTTTTAGGGTCAGATTTTAAGGGTCAATCACATAGAAATACATTTTCAGTGTGCATAACATTAACAAAAAGTGCCATGGTATTAATATAGGTACCATGATTTCATATACCATGATAATACAATGATATATGGTACCATGATACTTCAAGAGTCCTTTTCTGTAAGTGTACTTGTGCAAATAGAATGGTCTTCTCTACTCTACAAAAGTAGTTCAATTATTATAATAGTTCACAACGGACGGATGACTGTTATTATTTCCATGTTTTACAGTAACCGGGATATTTGTAAACTGATGTGGATTGAGTGCCACGTCCCTTCCCCTCCCCCAGTACATGACCCAAACACTGTAACTTTACTATACTAACTTCTCACTTCACTATACTTAACTAGTGCCTTTGGAAATGCGTCTTGTGTCTCTTTTTTACCGCTGTAAATGATCTTTGACTGTCTTTAGCATGTTCATATTTTCAGAGCAGATCTACAGAGGCAAACCTCTAATTATAACGCCAATGGATTATATTAATCTAAATATTATGCTGGTGCTATGTTCTAATAAATAAGTACACACTTGACTTTATTACCATTCATGTTGCAATCAGCTAAGTTATTGATTGTAGGAATCTCTACAGTAGGAGAGGGATGGTTGTGATTTTATGAAAGCATCGATTTATTAAATCAGAACGCAAGAGTTTTTTTCGTCACCTGATCAAACCTACGCAGCAAAATCCCCGGAAAAATAGATATAGTAAAATGTCTTGAGAACCGGCGTTTTAATAGCTAGAAATGGCAGCAAGTTACACTGAACGGGAAAACTATGGAAATATGCAGGGAAATTTCTAGAGTGTCTTTGAGCATGTGCCTATGATAGAGAGAATGCTTACTGAAGCGGTTATGTTTACTGAAGCATAATGAGCAGGTCAACTTACTGTTCCTCTCTGGAATGAGTCGATAAAACAAAATCGAAAAATGTTGTTTGGTTAGCTTCTTTCCCTCTCTCTTCAGCGGTTCGTTCGCAGCAGAAATGAGGAAAAATCTACAGAGGAAAAACGATTGAGCTGCAGCGCCTTCTGCTGTTTATACAGAGCAACTAACAGTTCTAGGCTTTCACTGTCATAAAATCACACTCCTATTTTGGCATACGCATTTTTTCTAATTTTGTACTACTGTATATTCATGCATTACTTTTTATCCAAATTGATAAAGTAAATCTATCCTATCTACTTTGGACTTATGCTTTTAGTAGGTTTGTACTTGTAGGTGTTCTGTTTCTGTTTTGTAGGTGACACGGTAACGTTATACAAATATTTCACACACTACCCAGAGTGTTTCCCTTTAAGAAACTGAGTGGGTGGATGGCAGAGTAGTTTTTCTTGGTGCGTTGTTCTGGCCATAGACTGTATAAAACAAGGTTCTGGCGCATAGAAATAAAATGACTACTTGGTCTTGTGTTGCAATAATCCTGCCTCTTGTGTTTTTGATTTCTCAGAAAGCTACTGCATTTAATTTTCAGCTGACAAAGCATACTTGGTAAATAAGTACACTAACTTTTGTTGGCTGTGGTGAAAATGATAAAAAAAATAAAAATAAAAAATAAACATTTGTTATTGATTTTTGTTATAAAATGTTATGGATTTAAATGAATAAATACGGTAGTAGACAGTGATGGTAACTATCACATGCCACTTTGATTGTGATATATACGTACTATTGGTGCCAATGATCACGTATGTCACGTAAATAACATCGTATTCACATAATACATTTCTTCACTTCAAAGGTACAGGTACTTCAAAGAATGCCATAGTTTTTTTTGTCCAAAAACGTAGTATCATCACAGTATGTCCAAAAACATAGCATGACGCTTTTATCATAAAAAGCATAAATAATGCACATTTAAAAAACTATCTGTGTAGTCACACTTCTCCAACGACGGAGGGCGCTGTTTCCACATTGACTCCACAGACGCTCTTGATGACGTACGGACCTCGTACATATTACGCGCAGGCATCGTTTGCAGGAGTGCAGAAGCAAACACAAATTTTGTCTATTAATATCAGTATATTATTTAGGGTGCCATATGTTATGTAAACGGAAAGCTTCCTGGATTGGAGAGCGACAAAGTTTTACGAAACATTATCTTTGAATCAGTCGTGTTCTGTTAAAAAATATTTGTATTTTTGTGTCATTCACCTGGCTGTGCATTTTCACGAACATTATCAACGAAACTGTCATTTATAGTAAATCGTGATACTGAAAGAAGAGTCTGTACTGCCACATTACGCTTGTTACAAAGTTTCAAGGGCAAGTTCTATCTCATGACGGCTGAACTCTTTAAAGTGACATTTGGGTCGAGCAAATGTGAATGTTAAAACCTTTTTATTGAACACACAGGCAGAATATTGTGGACCTTTTAGACATGCTGAAGTCATTCAAGCTTCTCTTCAACTGTAACCTGGTGTTATCACGCTCCTGCTCTGGATATGTGTCTCGAACGAGGTCTGTCTTTTTTTAAATACAACATAAAATAGAATGCATTTTTTGGAGTACTTGAGTTAATATAATGGATTAAGATAAACCTGATTGCATTTAATCGAATATTATTTGAATGAATCTCACACACTTGTCAAGACATGTCCAGGTTGTATTTAACATCAAAAGGAAAAGAAAGAAATAATACATTATATTTTCCATAAAAAAAAATAAAGACTATTTCTAAGAATCTGCAGTTACATTTGTATAATTGATTTTTATTTAAAAAATATATATATATTCCCATGAGTTTATAGTGTAAACAGTCCTAAAACAGTTTTTTTCTTTCTGTGTTGATTTTTTGGGTGAATGGCCTAATTACCATAAATTAAAAATTCATGAAACATTGATTGGCTTGATTTCATGTGCTGTTTTTGGTATTAACTGGTATTAATTATAAAGTTTTACCTATAATAATTCCCTGCATGAATTTTGGAGAAATATTGCTCAAGAAATTGTTTCTTAAAGGGTTAATTCACCCAAAAATTAAAATTCTGTCATTAATTTCTCACCCTCATGTTGTTACAAACCTGTAAGTCTTTCGTACATCTTCGGAACACAAATGAATATATTTTTGATGAAATCTGAGAGCTTTCTGTTCCTCCATAGACAGGTACGTAACTACTAAGAGATCTTAAAACTAATCCATATGAATTGAGTGGTTTAGTCCAAATTGTCTGAAGAGACTCGATCGCTTTATATGATGAACAAATTTAATTTATGCTTTTATTCACATATAAACATGTATCACGTGAGAACAAACCTCATTGGTTCTCGCAGAAGCTCAAACGTGCTGCGTAACACGAGAATGAACCTCATTGGTTCTCGCACGTCAAGCGAACATGCTTGAGCCTCCGTTACCACAACTGATGTGTGAGATGATGAATGTTTGTGAATAAAAGCCTAAATTAAATCTGTTCATCATATAAAGAGATCGAGTCTCTTCAGAATTGTTTTACTAAACCTCTCAATTCATATGGATTAATTTTACGATCTCTTAATGAACGTTTTGAAGCGTCAGAGTGGTAGTTGCGTAGCTGTCTATGGAAAGCTCTCAGATTTCATTAAAAAAAATCTTCATTTATGTTCTGAAGATGAACGAAAGTCTTACGGGTTTGGGTGAGAAATTAATGAAATAATTTTCATTTATGGGTGAACTATCCCTTTAACATCTTAATATGAAATAAAATATTCATGTTTAGGTACCTTATGAGACTAAGAGAGGATGATGAGGCATGTCGAGAAGCACTGAGGTCTGGGAACTTTCTTTTGTATCATAAGCTTGCTCCTCTACTGCAGAAGACCAACAACGGCGTTTACAAACTGGCATGTCTGAAAACCTCAGGTCTCAATACAACACCACTTGAACTCTTCCATAACACAAATGAAAAGTTTTTGGATATAAGTTTGTATGTTTGTATGCCAATTCCTCTAGATTTGGAACATGTACTGGAGAGGGTTGGAAAGGACAAACACTTTGTTAACAAATCTTTTCTTCTGGGATGCACTGACAAGAGGGAACCACAATTCTCACTAGAAGTGGGTCAGTCAATACAGCCATTACTACACAATACTATGAAAATATTTTAAAGCTGAACACACTGCAACTGAAAACAATTATCACTATAAAATTTCAATTGCATTTATGAAAAAGTTGCATTCGTTTACAGTACATTGCTTTGGTTTTGCTAGCTCCATGCTCTACAGTTTGAGATACAGGAACGCTATAGGAATGGGAATGTGAGAAGTGTTTGATTGTTCCTGGAATTTCCATGACACTTTAACTTCTTATTTCAATTATATTCTATAAGTTTTCCAGGCCAGGAAATATGTCATATTTTCAGGTTTTCTGTGACATGTGAACCCTATACAGTACACTTTATATTACTGCATGATACACTATTTATAGATATACATTATATATCATCTCATGGAGATTTCTTCTCTATAGGTGATTTAGACCGCAGTGCATTGGAACAGGAGTGTAGAGGAATGTTTGTGGACCTCAGGAAAGCTTTCTTCATGATAACTGGACCAGAGTCTGCTCTAGTAGCCAAAGTATGTACTTTAAGTTTCTAAATGATCAGTGATGCTACTGCATTGTAACCGCTTTGAAACGTCATGTTTTTGTGCCAGATGATATGTGATTTCAGAAAACATGGGGTAAGTAAGCAGGGTGCAGGTTCAATCACAGGTTTCATCCATGAACTGACTAAGGAACTTGATCCCACTCTCTCTCTGTCCCCATTACTACTTTAGGGAATAGTTGTTGTTAAACTGGATATTTACAATTTCTAAAGTGGTAACGTGAATTGTGTTGGCTTGTACAAATTCAAGCAAACGACAAGAAGTCGTGATGTTGGAAGTTAACCTGACAATCCCTAGTATGAACACTAATATGGCGTGATGTAGCCATCTTAACTTTAGCTCAATTGATTCTTAAAGGTTGTGCTGTGTAACTGGCAAAACTTATGTATTATGTGTATTTCTTTTCAACTGTTTGTGGGATGTTTGTTGGTTGTTACATGAACTATGAATACTGACTTATCTTACTGAAGTCTGCATGAAATGAAAATACACAATTATTTTTCGAAACGCTTTATTGATCTTATTGTGAACAATTCATCCATGCGTATGTTTCATTTCTTTTGACCTCATCATTTTTAATCAAAATGTCATAACTGGATGTTCCGGTGAAACTACAGACTTCTTTCTGGTGACATATGCAGAAATTCTTCAATCATTTAGTTTGCTCAAACTAATCCTCTCCCCTTTTTTACGATCGACTGTAAGCTTGTATTCAAATCTGCCTTCATTCAATCAACAACTGACGCATAGAGCCTAGTCCTGCCCTACATTTTTTCTTTTTCTATAATCTGTTTCATTCAGATATACGACACAATATGGAAGAAAATATCTGTTGCTGCTTCCGTTACATTGTAACTTTTTTTTTTTTTTTTACGTTTTGATTTGATGCCAAATAATAAAGCAAAGAGAGCTATTAAATGAATAAAGTTGGAACCATTTGTGTGGTGACACAACTAAGATATTATCTGTATAAATACGGTTTAATTTGGTGTTTGTTTTAGGGACAGGCTCTCCTTCGATGGCATCAGACCAATGGTTTTTGCAGTGCTACGGGGCAGCCGACTGTCAGGAACCAGTCAGGAAGTTTCAGAGTTTGCCACAGCAGTGGCGTCACCTACTACCCCAAAGTAAGCAGGGGCTTTTCATGATGTCAGACGACAGGACAACTGCCACAATATGCATATACATCTGATACAAAGGAGTTTCAGACTTTTCAAATAATTTGTTTTATCTAATTTGTTTCACTGATGCTGATTTGAGTTATATTGATGAGCTGTTCTGCTACTCTGAAAAGGACCCTCTTGGTAACACTTTATTTTAAGTCATATGGTAGTTAAGCATTAACACACCTGTAGTTAATGATTAACTGACTATATAGTATAATGCCATTCTATTTGGAATATTAGGCATTATTTATGCATGAACATAACAGAAATTATCTTTAGTAGTATTACTGTATTTTATTACTGGCAACTTAACCATAACTACCGGCTTATTCTGGTGAATAAACATCACTCAATAAGTACCATACAAATCAATAATTCATTTTGAATAATACTTTTCACTTAAGAAAAGGGTACAAAACTGTAAAACCAACACTTATTAAAAATAATAGATGGTAAATCACAGAAATATAACACTATGTAAATACTAAGGGCCTTAATAGACTGTCTGCTTAATATCTGCTTACACTTTATTTTGATGCTCCAAGAGACATTCTACTGACTATAAGAAACTTTGCAAGTACACGTCAACTCATTCTACTAACACAAACCTAACCAAATGAAGTCTGAAGTGGACTATCAAAATAAAGTGTAACCCTAAAATGCATTTACTGTACATTCAGTTAACCATCAATTATTGGATTATTTCTGCTTATTTATCATTCAAATGTTTAATCTCTCAAATATTTGATGAGTTGTAAATAATGCTAATATGCTCAAAATATATGTTCAGTTAATTATAAATTACTGGTTATAGCTTAACTACTGCATAATAAATGGCTAATATTTGTCCAGTTAATTATCAAGTAGTGGTGTGTTAATGCTTAACTACCATATAATTATGGACCCTTAAAATAAAGTGTTACCAAACTCTCACAGTTTAACTAATTGAATAATGGTATTTTATCGTTTTGCCAGTAGCTAAGCTAAGTAGTTATTTAGACATTGTTTTACACTATTGTTTTGTAATGTAATTGAATGGCCACTTATTACAACCCAATCAATTCCTGATTAATACGGTTTTTCGTTGATTATCCTGTTTCGGAGTACACTGAATTGCAAATGCTGTTTCATGTTGTCTTTTACTTGCGGTTCACACTGAGAACATTAGCATAGAGCTGTTTGTCCTTGACTTGCAGATGGCACCTGTAGTGATCGTGCTGGTGTCTGACGGGAGCAGATGTCTGCTGGCTCGCCAGGCCATGTTTCCTCCAGGCATGTACAGTGCACTCTCTGGCTTCTGTGACATGGGTGAGTCACACTTTATTACAAGCTGCTGTCCACACCATATCAGTCTGTGGGGTTATTTTACCAGCTCTGTTTTATCAAATCATTTTACAGGAGAGTCTTTGGAGGAAGCCCTGCACAGAGAGGTGGCGGAAGAGGTGGGTCTGGAGGTGGAGAACCTACAGTATTCTGGATCACAGCACTGGCCATTCCCACAAAGCTCCTTTATGTTAGCCTGCCACGCAACTGTTAACCCAGACAAAACGCAGGTGAGACTTGGATGATGCCTTTAACTACTTATTGTTATGAACTGCTCTGAAACAAATCCACAATCATAATCCAGATAACATGCAGAAGGTCAAATCCACAGGGCAAACAATCCAGGTCAGAGTCCATGACAGGCAAACAGGCAGAAGATCAGTACCATAATACAGGATAAAGCACTCAGAATTTGCAAAGCCAGAGTGAAAACACAGGGCTTATATTGGCAGGGCTTAACTAGCTAATCACACACAGCTGAACCTAATCACAACACAATGAGTCCAGGCAAAGGGTTATGGGAATTGAAGTTCATGATGAGATAGCCCAGAAGTCGCTCTCTGGTGGAGATTATGGGCACAACAGTCCAAACACATAAATTCTATTATTAAAACAACTGTATAAAAAAAGAGTTACTATCACAAAACTTGTCAAGAAGATTTCCATGTGATATTTTACCCCAAAATCAAAAGAAAACTATTGGTGGGGGCAAAAATTTATTTATGGCAATAGACACATTTCATTTGTTTATTATTATTTGAGTTTTATTTACACATAATTGTGTTGCTTTTGTTTTTACTTTAAGTTATTAATATATTAGCTTATTCTTTTAGCCTGCGGGTGCTTAATTGTAAAGAAAATGTCAATGCAAAAAAAAAGAAGTTTTCTCTATGCTATTTTTTATTTTCAAGTGAAATTAGTAAAATGTTTTGGTAAAATGTATTTTCTGTCAATTATAGAACTCTGTGTGAATGAGAATTTGTTCAGTTATTAAAATGTGAATGAAGTGGATAAAGACTATTTTGATACCCTGGAAAACAATCTGGCATATCCAAATAAATGTTAAAGGGGTCATGAACTGGATTGTTTTATTATTTTATAATGTTGCCTGGGGTGCCCTTATAATGTTAGTATGATTTTTACATAAAAAATTGTCATAATTTATAAATAAAAGCCATTTTTCCAAGCCTGATTTCTGCCTCAGATTTGAACGCTCCGTTTTAAGGGGCGTGTCTGCTGTGAGACTGCAGTGCAAACGCCCACTGCTGTGATTGGCTGACATGCTTGCATATGAAATAGCTAGTATTACATGAACTCTCTCGAAAACTTTTACTACGTTTTTACTATTACAGCTATCGATATTAACAAATCGTGAAAAATATCTTTTAAAGCATTATATTTAAATCTATTCCATCACATGAAAGGTTGCAGCATGATGAGCACTGACTGAGCAGATGACAGACAGTCTGTTGATCGCGTGAATAAAGATCTTATCATTGCAACGCAATTTTTGCACTCTCACAAATGCTTACACCAAATCACAATGCAAACACGATGTGAGTACACAGTAAGAGCTTCGTTGTGTAGTGTAAGTGTCATTATTTCATCACGAGTTTGGTAAGTGTCCAGATTAGCTCTCGCGGCTCGCGCTGTGCTGTTTGATTGACAACTTGGGCGAAAGGGATCGTTCTTTGATCGCTTTCTGTAGGCTATATAATTTAATAACAGTTTAAAAAAGGATTATTTTCATAATACTACGAGAAATTATGTGAAGTTGATCGTTTAGTCACTGATGCATAAACAGTAGGCTATTGAACGATTTTAAGAGAAAGATATCTGAACCTGAATAATTACACCGAAATCACTGATCGCAGATCAGGCATTAGAATACACATGGTTACTTACATGTTGCTGGCAGATCCGTGTCGGGAAATTGTGATTGACTGATTTAATAAAGTTTAACCATGCTGGAATCCGAAGGAAGCTTATGCAGACTGTCTTCTTCCACAAACAGGCACGCACAATATTTAGTAAACAGCATGTTTATTGCTTGTAAGTAGCTCGATCCGGTAGCAATTATCATGTCGTCCTATGTTATTTAGCATGTTTGGGCGAATCGGTGGGCGGGGCTAAACAGGCCGTGTTGAAGTAGGCGTTGATCTTCTTTTGTGGAGGCGGTGTTTTATCCTCTTTGACGTCATAGTTCCCCACTTTGAAAAATGAGTCGTTTGCTGAGCCTGATGTCTATAAAAGCTTTTATTGGACTAACAAGGTAGTTTTCAGTTCTGAAACTTACAGGATATTATTATAGTTTGATGATCTCTTATATGTCAAAAGCTCAAGGAAACTTTGATTTCTCAGTTCATCACCCCTTTAATGCGTTTAATTTAAAACAGCACAGTAGAGGCTTTGCTGTTTTTATAACCTTTACCTGCTTTAACTGTTCACGGATAGGTGAATATAGACACGGCAGAGCTTGAGGATGCTCGCTGGTTCACTTTTGAAGAAATAACAGAAGCACTACAGAAACCTCCACGCAACCCTAAAGGAGAGCCACCTGTGTTCTGGGTCCCACCTCCTTATGCCATAGCCAATCAGCTCATTCGGGAATGGGCCAATCAGCAACAGCTATCAAGAAAATGACATGGACTAAAGTAACCATGCAACTATATGCATTGGATCTAGGAACTTAAAGAAAAAATAGACATGAAAACCTGAACAAAATGTATTTGCTGTTATAACCACAAGACAATGAGGTGGACTACTTGTGAAAGGATCTTCAGTAATATTCAAAGAAGGACTTTTCTTATACTTGTTCTGATTTTTTTTTAATAAATTGAGAATAATTATAGAATGAGAAGATAATTATCATTGTATAATGATTTCATAACATGAAATATATTTGTAAATGTTGATGTATTGCATCTGAATTACGAATTATCTACCTCAAATAGTACTAATCAGTTATACACTGTAACTGTTTTTGCAAAAAAAATGACTGTTATATATTTTATTACAATAAAGAGAATACCAAGAAATAGTGACAGACTACATTTCTAACATTTCACAATAGAATTGTCCCTAAAAAGGGTTGAATAACATTATATTCACACCAGGAGTAAATTTTAATCTAAAATTTTCAGTGAAATAAGGATAAGTAGAAAAATGTAATTCCTGTGTTTTTACACTGAGGGACAAAATTCATCTGATGACAGTTTCATTTTCCCTTCGGTACCTCTTGCTATTTTTTTTTTTTTTTTAAACCAAGGGTCAAAATGAAGTAAAACAAGTTCTCAGTTATTTCTTAGTTATTGGAAGTGAAAAGCAATTTGTATATTTTTATGTAACACGTATATGATTAGGCCTACATTCTTAGAAAAGGTCTAGAAAAGTAAATTTTAGAAGATGCCTAAAATATAACTACGGTAGCTATGACCTGTGCTGTGTATAATAACATTATCATAAGAGCCGACACAAAATTAAAGATGGGTTGTCATATTGGGAGAATTATGTAGAATGAAAAAAAGTTACTGTGGATTTGAGTCTTAAAATTCCAATAACTAATAAAGTAAAAGTTTGGTTTAAATCACTGCGAAGATTTTATGCAGTAAAAGCATATTAAATAAAAAATATTAAAAAGGGAGAATATTTTTAGCAAGACTGTTCTATTGTTTTCAAGGATGTGCTATTTAGTCATTTAACTTTTAAATTTAGTAATCAAACATACATGATGTATTTAAAATGTATATTAACATACATCCTCCTGTTGTGTTCTTAGTTTGTTTCGTTGACTGACTGACTGACCTCAACCCAGGGGGAATAAACTCACCGACCAATCAGATTCATTTTATTGCACCACGTGACCAATCCCGCCTCTCCTGAACACTTGGTGGCACTGAAGCACTAAATCCTGTACTAATTCGTTAGAAGAAGAATGGTAGTCAAGATGGACGCGGAGCTCTTGTTGTTTTTGGTTTCTGAGAACAAGGAATTATTTGATAAAAACCACAACGAGTACAAAAATACGAAGCGGAAAGAAGTGCTCTGGCAAGGAATAGCAGACAAAATGGGAGTCGATGGTGAGTTTTATTTGTGTAGCTTGCTATGTAGCGTTACTGTCAGCGCGTTAACAAGCTTCATCTATGGCTGTGTGTTTGTACAGTGGAAGAGGTGAAAGCTAAATGGAAAAATCTAAGAGACACATACACAAGAAAAAAGCGACTGGAGCAGGATGGTAGTCGGAGTGGACGGGCAGCTAAGAAAAAGAAGCAATGGAAATATATGCGAGTGATGGACTTTCTCGATCCCTCCACAGAACACAGAAGGTATTCGAGTGTATTTTGTATGAAGCCTGTCTTGCACCTACAACTATACTATTTTATCAGTGCTTGAACAGTTTGAAAAGTTTCCATTCCGTTAATTTCACTAAATGTTCAGTATTCAAAATCCAACTGACAGCGGTGACGTTATTGTAACATTATGTACAGTTGTGCTATTGGTCCTTTCTTTCTTAAAATATTTATATACTGGATCCTGATTGGTTCTTTCTTTCTTGCTTCATTTGCATAGCAAATTGTGTAGTATTTCAGTACATTGGTGGTATTAAAGGGATAGTTCACCCAAAGGTGAAATTGTCATTTTCTCACCCTCATGTCATTTTAAACCCAGCGTAACACAAATTAAGAGAGATATTTCTGTTCCTCCATAGACAGCTACGCAACTACTATGACGCTTCAAAAAGTTCGTAAAAATATTCCATATGAATTTAGCGGATTAGTCCAAATTTTCTGAAGAGACATGATCGCTTTATATGATGAACAGATTTAATTAAGGCTTTTATTCACATATAAACATTCATCAACTCACACATCTGTTGTGGTAAACAGAAGCTCAAGCATGCTTGCTTGATGTGTGAGAATCAGTGAGGTTCATTCTCGTGTTATGCAGCACGTTTGAGCTTTCGCATGAACCAATGAGGTTTGTTCTCCTGCCTTGAGCTTTTGTTTACAGTAGCCTATGTGATTAAAAACCTAAATTCAATCTGTTCATCATATAAAGCAATCATGTCTCTTTCGAAAATTTGGACCAAACCACTCAATTCATATGGGTTAGTTTTACGATCTCTCCATGAACTTTTTGATGTGTCAAAGTGGTAGTTTTGTAGCCGTCAATGGAGGGCTCTCAGATTTCATTAAAAATATCTTCATTTGTGTTCCGAAGATGAACGAAAGTCTTTCTGGTTTGGAACGACATGAGGGTGAGTAAAATGATGAATTTTCACTTTTGGGTGAACTAACCCTTTAAGCTATGTTCAAAATAGCATATTATCATATTACTCATACTATTTCTGCTGTATAGTTCACTTTTTATAGTAAGTGATTTTCTAAACGCAGAGCAGACTGCAATACAATGCATGCGACCTCCTATTTCCAGTGTGACCAATGTATTCTGTATGTATAACTGTATGTATTATTTTATTGTACTGGCAAGAATTTTCATTTTCGTATAAAATTGAAAAATATTAAACTTTTATAAATGAAATGCATTTTAATTTGGAGATGACAATTGGATGCTGCTTACAGAATTAAACACATGTTATAGTACATGAAAGATTAGTACACTAATAACTCGACTTGTTTATATATATATAACTATAGAGTTCTAATTCTATGAGTATAGAATAGTTGGTTCTTTTTTCTTAAATGATTTACATATTGGATTTGATTGGTTCTTTCTTGTGTCATCTTTCACTACCTTAAAGGCTCTGGTATTTTTACCAGATATTTTTATTATTACTAAAAATAGCATATTACCAAACTGCTCATACTATTTCAGCAGGATAGTAAGTACACTTTATAGTAAGGGAATTTTCTGAACTCAGAGAATAAATTATCCATTAATTCAATACACACAGACTTGTCACAAATTGATCTTTTTTTCTTATTAGATTGAACTGGCTAGAATTCAGATATTTTATTATAAAATTGAATTACATTTTTGTAAATAATTTTTATTTTGCCAGTGATAGTGTATACTGCATAAAATGCTACTATTCCTCCCCGAACATAACTGTCACATTACTTAAGTGTAATAAAAGCATGAATTCCATGTTTTTTGTAGTGTGCACTATTATATAAACTTGACGTAAAACATTTTTCCAAAGTCTTGATCTGGGCTGTATCAGACAATTAAAATCGCAACGTTATTTGTTTATACGCACAGATTTTTGTTATCTGTTACAATGTGCTTTTTTTGTGTTACAGAAATAAACATGTAAAAATGTTCTGATTCAACAGTTTACCTGCCAATTATTCTTCTATTTATTTAATCAAGTAAAATCCTTTAATCTTTGGGAAATGGTGGGAAATTTTTTATTTTAGGGTTTACACGGCAACGATGTGCTAAAAACGGAAAGGTTTTTCGTGTACAGAATGATAACGTTGTCAAAACGATCCCCGTTCACACAGATCCGTCACTTTGTAAAGAAACCCTACTTGCCTTCAGACTGAACTCGTAATACGCATGACGTCACCATTTTCACTAATTCGTGTTTTTGTCGTTTACACTGATATAATAACGGTATTGTTTTTAAAAACTTGTAGGTAAACCAGTTTGTAAGTTTGCGTTTTTTAGGTAGAACCCCAAAATGTCGTCATGTGAAATGAATAGCCAAAAAGCATAAAAAGTGTGTAGGGTAAAATGGCCCCTTAATTTCCTTTACATTTTAGCAGTGGGTTGTATCATGCATCTGTTCTGTGTTGTAATGAAGCATCCAAAACCTCATGGTTATTCACAGTGGTTTTTACTGGTGTACAGTGTTATTTTGGACAGCATTCCCGGCAAAATCGAGGATGACGAGCCAGATGAAGACAGCGGGGCCGAACCAGCCAGCACCAGTACGGGAACGTCCGTGACAAGCCCAGGAGCTATCCGGTCTGGCATTGTAAAGAGACGGCGATCAGAGACACTAGAGCTGTTGGAGAGGTATTTGGCCTCTAAAGACTCAAGAGACCGAGAGAAAGACGAACAACAGCAAGATGAAGTCGATTTATTTCTTCGGAGCTTAGCACCTGCGTTAAGACGCTTACCTGCTTCAAAGCAGTCCTTGGTGAAGCTTCAGATCCAAAAAATACTCCATGACGCAGAGTTTGGACAGCCGAGCTTTCCTCAGATTTCCTCAGTATCACCAAGTAATCAGTTGTTACTACAGTGTAGTGTTGTAAAACCCAGTTGAAATACTTTTTTATTGAAAATAAATGTCACTTTAAAAGAGTGATTTCGTGCTGGTTCTTTTGTATTTCTAATGTTGAGTGTTCTAGTCTTTATGCATAAAAAGGATAAGTATATAAATAGATTTGTCAAAACAAAAACTGAAACCTTAGACTTTCATACTGATCAAAACAAGTTTATTATACTCAGATGATCTGCTTGAACAATAATACATCCAACACTACAAAACCATGGAACGGGAAAACATATATACAAAACAACACTTGCATTCTCATTTGTTTTACAAGCTGGTATGAGCATGAAAACACGGAGCAGATTCACACTAATCTAATGCACTGTAATAAATGGATGAGAGTGTGTGTTAACTGTTGTTATTCTGGTGTCTTATGGCTATCAAATGGTCAGTATCCATTATAAAGTGTCCTTTGATTATTATGTACATTTCTAGATTAGATCACAAGATAAATGATAACATTTGGTAGAAATAGCCCAGTCTGATGAAACTTTACTTTTTCTTGCCCTTCTTTCCCGCTGATGGTTTCTTGCAATATTTAGCCTCCAGATCTGAGATGAGAGAGTTGAATCCACTTTCTTTGGACTTTTGTCTTTGCTAAATAGAAAACAATTGTCAGGATACATTTTTATTATAATTTTTTATTCATGCTTCTTAACAGGTGGTGACTTGAACACATCTGATAATAGCAGAAAAAACACCCCACACACACAAATAAATATACTGTATATTATAGAATACAATTATATTAATGAGTATGATTATGCAGCATAGTTAAAAATGATTTCCCTCTAATAAATGAGATGTAATTAAATACATTTTTAGATGATTTCACATCAGTCAAAACAGCTGAAAAATCAAATACAATCACTAGGAATATGATTTAATTGTTTATCACTTTTGACCAATAGGTGGTGCTGTTACCAAATTGATGTGGTGTGGTCAATGTGAGGTGACAATTGTCAATATGCCGAAGCTTTGCAGAATTACAGCCTCAGAATCAGCTTGGCATGATTCTGGGCAAACCGTTCAGAAGTTATCAGGAATAATAGCCATTTTCATATATCCTGACCAGTAGGTGGCGCTATGCCAAAACCCTGCAAGTAACCTCAGGTCATGCTTACGATGAGCTGTACCAAGATTCGTCTTAATACGCTAAAGCGTTGCGGAGATACAGCTTTCGATGTGCCCTTCGATAAATTTGTTTGCATGTTATGGTTTATGAAAAAGCTTTTAAAAACATTTTGCCAGGGCGGTCTAAAGATGATGTGAGGTAATTTTGGTGAAAACTGGACGAACCGTCTGGAATGAGTTCCAAAAAGTACAAAAAAAATCGGTAAAATTCAAAGGTTGTTAGCATTAACATAAGTGCAACTTTGGACAGCTGGTGGCACTTTTGCGGATTAGAGACTCAAATTGCTCTGGTTATTATTCAGACTGTCCTCTATCTGTGTGCCAAATTTCACAACTTTTTACCATACGGTTCTACAAGCAGCCATAGACTTGAGCGGAAGAAAGCTAACTGAGACCTTTGATGCTTGTCTCCTAAATATATTAAAATACAAAACGGTCATTTTAAATAATATTAAATAAAAAATATTCCTGTTTTATTGCACGCTTGATCAAATAAATGGTAGCATAAAAGATCTTACCGACCCAAAAATGTAAAACTAGCATAGTTTTGAAAGATTGATTTTCAGACATTTAGCAGATTACAGCAGCTTCGGTTACATCTCAATTGTTTTTTTACCTTTATCATAGCTACCAGGCTGTCCTCACTGTTCAAGCCCATCTCCTTCTGCATTTCCTCTGCCTCCTTGCGCTCTTTTTCTGCCTAGAAAGACAGGATAACACATTAAAAGGGCTTAAATCCTATTTCTTATTAAAACTTCAAAGCGGTCAAGTGAATCAGCACCTTTCTTTTGCGGTTGTTCTTCTTTTTGACACTCTCGTGAGTGAAGGCTTGGTAGGCCGGCACCTCTTCAGCATCAATGGCTTGCTGTAGAGCATCTCGGACACGTGGCTCATCTTCAGAAGTACAGCACAAGGCGGACTCCATGATCAGATCCATGTCGCCTTCATGTTGTAGGTACAGTCTCTTTAAGTCTTCCACCTCTTCATCAGAACCTTTATACTGCTTCTCAAAGTCCAAGATCTCTTGCAATGTGATCTACGACAGAGAAGTATGACAATCTTTTAGCAACTTCCTTTGGAAAAACCAACATATAAAACAAGCACATGAAATACCTTGGGAAACAATCTTCTCCAGTGCTCCTCCCAATTGCGATCTTGATCAAGAGAGTCTGACTCTTCGTCCACTATTCCCTGTTCGTCATAGACCGCCCTTTGGTCCTTGTCAGCCAACACTGCATAAACCTTTCCCAAGACCTGTGGAAATGATAAAAGTGTTATGTTTAAGGATGTATTTATTAGATGACAGTTTATATTTAACCTGGTGGTACTCCTCTGTCACTTGACCGAATTCTTTTTTCTTTTCTTTTTTTACTTAATCGGAATGGTATGACACTTTGTGACTTTTAGGGCACTTGCTAGTGAACACAAAAAATGTGACATGTTTAAAAAAGACCAAAATACTCCTTACTCTTAGCAGTCAAAAATGACCGCCATAGGAATGGCGCAATGGGAAATACTAAAATAATTTATCTAGTTGTTACACCATGGCATTATGTATGAATATAATTCTTCTGATGGCTTTAAAGGCCCATTCACACCAAAAAACATAACTCTGACGATAACTTTACATTTCTGATGGTTCGAAATGTAAAAAAAGCAGTTCACACCACAGTATAACAACACAGAGAAACGGTATTGTTGGAATTTTGTGGATCACCTCTTGTAGGGTCCCACCTACAGTAACCATTAGACCATTAAACATATTCTGAAAGATTATTGGGCAGTATTATAGTGTAGCATTCGAGAAACAGTGGTTACCTGAAACTTGGTGGTGGCTAACTCATCACCAGGAGCTCTATCTGGATGAACCTGCAGAGAGACTTTATAATAGCCGCGTCTGATCTCGGAGTCAGATGCTTCTTTGCAAACACCCAGAACTTCATACAGATCAGAGGTCTTGAAGAGCTCCTCACACTGCTCCAGTAAACCCATGACTGTGTGAGAGAGAAAACACACACCAAATCACCCACTGACATGTTAAAACACCCACTGACATGTTAAAACACCCACTGACAAAACAGTGCCTAGCACACAAAAGAATACATGCGACTTATTTTAACGTGACAAGTTATCACAAAAACCTTATGCTTAGAAGTTTTCTAGACAAATACAATTGTCCAGAAATACATGGATTTAACAAACTCTCGCGTATCTACCTCATCTTACAAAAACAACAGTTAACGTTAGCTGAAAGCAACTCAACGTTTTATTAACGATCTTACCGGAAACGTTGACAACTGACAGCGAACAGAAACTTGTTCAAATGTGGCAGATAGAGATTAACAACTAAATGCTTTCAGCACACAGCAGCATAGGCTTACCCTAGCAACAACAGGTCGCGCCAAAATTTTGGCGCGTTGTGTTCACGTCACAAAACGTCATGACGTAGAACAGCGCTTAGTTAAATTTAATATTCATAAGTATACATTTACCAAACAAAGATCTATTTTTTTTTCTTTTGCTATCCAAGTAATTTGAAACTACATAGATACTATAATGAGAAAAAAAGAAGAAGATTATGACAGCCAACAGTTAACTTGTATTATGTATTCTAGGACCCGGATTGTAATTGTCGCACGCTGTTGTACTTCCGTGTATACACAAATCCGCCGCGAACTCTATGGGCGCCGCCATCTTGCCTGCCGCCATTACTGCGTGCCTGCGAAGTGTGAGGGTGTGACACTTGCCGGTGTCCTCTAATGACATTTCAATGAAAGCGGATCCTGGGGCTTAAATATTATGATTGTCAAAACATTTTAGTTACTAAACTGAATTTTATTAGGTTTAGTGACAACATGTTGCAATGTTTATATTATATGGTACAATTTCTGGTACGTTTTTTTTCTTTTTTATTGCTTGAAACAATTTCAGGATTTCAATTCAGTTCAATTCTTGTGATTTGTTTTAATATTTACTAATTTGGGTAAATATTAGGTACACAAGATAGGCGTTATTTTTTTCTCAAGAAATAAAATTCTCACCTAATGCTGTAAGTTAAACATACAGAGATCCTTCAGCTGGCAGTATTATTTAAGGTTAAAAATAACTCAAATGAAATATAATGCGTTTTTCTTTATTATAATAACAACAACTTTATTTAATGCTATAAGAAAACATATAATAAATATGTAATATAGTACACATATTTAGCTAAATACTCTCTATAGCTCTTTTTTTTCTTTCCTGAGGTAAATGTTATATGTGACAATTGTTCTCCAGCTGTTTTGTTGACCCTTTCTGCGGTTAAAAAAACACTGATTGATCGATATTATGTATGATGAATATACATTTCGGTAGGTTATGCTATGTTTCTTTTAACATTGTTCATTCGTGTTTATTTACTATTAAGTTATGATCGGTTCACGTGCCATAGGGATCTGTCACGTCACATTTACAAACGCCAAAATATTTATTGTTTGAATTTCATAATAAAATTGACAGAATCTGAGAGCTGAGCTTTTTTTTATATCATAACTAACCTGCTCTGTCTAGTCAGTCTGTCGGTCTCCGTGTCCTCTTTGCTTCTCGATTTTTATGTGCGTGAGAAAGTGGATGTGTGTCAATTGCGTGTGTCTCACGGTGAAAGCGTGAGAGTTGGCAGCTTACAGGTATTCAACATTATTTGATTAATCATCTGACATGCAAGCTTCAGAACCTAAAGTACAGGGCATTGATTGAAGGTCAGAATTACATGAGCTCCGGATGGATTGGCCAGATACTGCATACCTTCGCAGATGAGCTCACTTTAAAAGGTGTCGTGCGGTTTTCACAGGCAGTGAACTCGTACCATAATGTGTCAGTAACAATATAGAGAGAAAACTGCAAAGTTCTCGAAGTAGTGTGTGACTGCATGGCCGGCCGAGGGAAGTGTTGTAGCCATACAGCAGGGCAACTGTACAAAATTAAAGATGAATAGATAAAAATAACATTTCGTACAGCTACATCTGCTACAGCCGCCTACGGGACCAACGCTACTTCCATAGCAGCAAGGCACGCAGTAATGGCGGCGCTGCTTTACTTCCGTGTTTCGCCGGATTTGTCTATAAGCTCACTGTTTCCTAAAGTATGTTTACAATCGTTTGCTCCCTTTAATGAGCTCTAAGTAAGCACAGGGCTACAGCGCGACTTCCAGGGGTGTGAGTTTTAGTTTCAGGCAGAATGTCTCGCTGTGTTGCGTTACAGACGCATCTGGCGTCAGTGGTGGAGGCGTTAGTTCACGCCGCGATCGCTGAAATGTACAAACTAATGGAAGAGGAGAGACTGTCATTATTCATTAGTGATATTGCCAGCGATCAGTGTGAAGACGAGGAGACTGGGTCAAGAATGAAGAGGGGAAAGGAGGAGAGAATGGTGAGATTGTAAGATGATGCTGTTTAGAGATCTGCGGCCTGTAACCTTAAACATGCGACGCGTTCAAAGCCATATAAGCGCGTGTGTGCATATAGTATAAAGATCAGTGCACAGTTAGCGCAAGTCTCAACGCACGTGAACGCATCACCATATCAAAGTTTTCTTTCTTGGGGGATATTACTGTGTTTATTATAAATTATTTACCCACGGACATCATTATTTAAATATAAATGAATAAATAATGTGCCTTTGTCATCTTTAATCAAAATAGCATCCCCTCCTCCTTGCAACTACATCTCATCTCTTCTCTGATGACGTGTTTAGTGGCGGGAGGGCGGGGCAACCTGTCACTCAAATGAGAACGATCCATCAGTATTACACCAAGCGCCCAGAGAAAGAATTCATGACGATACAGTATTCTTTAACTGAAATATGGCACTTAAATGTAAGACTTAGTTCATTAATACTTAAGTTGACCATTATAATTAAACAGCTGACCAACTAATAATATATTAGACTCAATCCAATGTCTAAAAATATATATAGTATTGATTTGTTTTTGTTATTAGGAAAAAAAAATAAAAAATGCAACTCTTCTACTTCTCGCAATTGCGGGTTTACATCTCGCAATTCTGTTTTTTTCCACCACAGATTAGAATAAAAAAATAATAAAGGGTTCTTTAGACTTATCTCACAAACAGTTTGAGAAGTCGCAATAATTTTTTTTACTCTGTGACAGAAACAAGCTTTCGTACATTAATAGAGACAATCTAGTTTGATAATAGCAAATAATAAATAAAAATTGTTGGAATTAACAAAAACTATTTTATTTTTATTTATTTTTTAAATCAGTTGACAATGCTGAAGATTTTGAAACTGACTAAGTAGAATGAACTGGCTAAAAATCTTTAAAAATTGCCAAATAGCGCCTAATTAATCAGCTGGTATATTGGTCTATTACTATTAATTTGTAATTATTTATTCTTTCAGAAGCAGTTTGCATCAGTCATGGAAGTATTGGGCAACGAGGCTCTTGGGAAAATAATCAAACTCGTTGATGAAACCAAATTTCTGTTGGACCTGGAGTGTAAAACATTTTCAGGCAAGAGGGCAAAACGTCCCGGCAGTATCTTGAACATTCTGTCTGTTGGAGGACTTGGTAAGAAATCACATTCACATTCTTGATAGGCATAAAGTATTATTACATTTCTGTCCAAGGGTGTATCACTTAATTTTTTTTTTTTTTTTGTTGTTTTTGTAAAATTTCCATCATTTGTACATTTTAGAAGAGGAACATTCTTATGATGGAAGTGCAAGAATCCTGGAGACAAGAACAAGAAATGAGGTAAACTGAACAACATGTACATCAAGGCTATTTAGCTTAATTTACCAAAATATAAAAATAAGGGCATGTGGGCGAGCCAGAATATTTTATCAACGGAAATCTACTATCAACAGAACACTGTTGTATAACATTTGTTTACTACATAATATTAATGTTTATAGCTTTTTTTTTTTTTTTTTTTTTTTATAAGTCGTATGAAAGATTTCCACTTAGCAGAACATTCAACCAGAAACTACATTTATGTAGGCTAGCTGATGTTTTAAAGGGGTGGTTGATTATGATTTCACTTTTCTAACTTTAGTTAGTGTGTAATGTTGCTGTTTGAGCATAAACAACATCTGCAAAGTTATGATGCTCAAAGTTCAAAGCAAAGGGAGCTATTTTATTTTAAAGAAATTGTTTTTTTAAGGACTTCGACAAACGGCTGGTAGGGACTACACAACATTCCTCCCGGATTAGTGACATCACTAACCCTAAAATTTACATAAACCCCGCCCCTGGAACACGATTTATAAGCCGTTTCTCAATGTCAAGGAAGGATCCTCGGAAGCCAGAATTTCGAGGATGCTACGTCATTGACATCCGTCGAAGGACTGTTCCAATGTCGAGGATCCTCGGATTTTCAACCAAGGACTGAGTCCTTCGTTCGAAAAATATCCCATATACAGGAAAGGATGCATATGTGTAGCCTTCGCGCTCTTCGCGCTCTCAAATCACCCACAATCCTATGCGCGCAGCTTTGCTATCTTTTTCAAAAAATTCTAAATGTCGGACGTTAACGGAGTCGGAGCATTAACGGGGCAATATGCTTTCAAATGTAAGTATATTTTACGTTACCAAACATTTGTTTTAAAAAATAATTACATCCATTATGTTATGGGTCAAATTGACCCGCACTGTTTAAATACACTTGACAGTCAAAGAATCAATATGATTAAAAAGGAGTTTATTGATTTAAAAACAATTATATTGCCTGAGTGAACAGAACTGTGTCCATAGCAACGCTCTGTTTTTTCATTTTCACTGACGTAATGATGCAATGACGTGCACTTGCTAGCCTGTTCCAGAGCCATTGAAAAACGTGTTCTCCGAATGCTAAAGAGGAGCCTCGCCTAGCCTCTGAAGGAAGTGACTTGGAAGGACCAGTCCTGCCAAGGAAGTATCCTTGACATTGAGAAACACCTATAGATTATCATGACAGAATATGCTAATTAATGACTAGAAGATAATGACATAAGCTACATAAATTCATCATCTAACCATTCACATATGTTGTCTACACATTCTTCACTTCTTCTGGAGTCTCTCCATCTTTGTCCGACTCCGTTTTGAACATAAAAGGCTAAAAGTTTTTGAAATTTTCAGTGCATGTCTGTGTGAGGTAAAAGGACACAAGCTGTTGTAGCTCCGCCCCCTGTGCTGGGAGCAGCAGCTCATTTGCATTTAAAGGGACAGACACAAAAACGGTGCGCTTTTGCTCACCCTCAAAAAGTGTCAATTTTAACATGCTATATAAAAATATCTGTGGGGTATTTTGAGCTAAAACTTCACATACACACTCTGGAGACATCAAAGACTTATTTTACATCTTGTGAAAAGGGCATTATACCACCCCTTTAACAGGAAGAGTATGGCAGGTTCGCATTGCACACCTTCACTGTGCTTACAGTCGTGTTGCATAATAAACACACCGGTATTGGTACACACAAGTACCTGTCATTCTGTTGTAGTTGAAACAGACATTTCAGTTGTCTATATGTAATTTTTTGGGGAATTATTTGATGGCATAATAAAAGGTGCCACACTGATTTTAAACAATGCCTGACAGTTGAAATGCACTGAGCAATTCACCACAGATACCTAGGAGACATGAGATATATACACATACATAAAATAGATTTTGTTCAGTTTGTTTTTAACCATAAGAAAAGTAATCAACCTCAAATAAGGCACAGAAAATTTCAAACAGGTCAGATTTAACTGTAGTCCACCAGTTGATTAGGCCTTATGTACATAAAGAGAATGTACACTTAACCCTCCTAATGCATTAAAAAATGTACACCTTTTTTAATTTCCGGGTCAGTTTTGACCTGATGGAATGTGAGCTTATAAAACAGTCAAAATGTCATTCTTTTTCACTAAAACCATATTGTATCTTCTAATTAATGAGTGAACATTAAAGTTTTGAATGCTAATGTGTTAATACTATGGTATTACTACATTTTCCCCCTTTTAATTAATAAAAAAGTTGAGAAATTCTTTGAAATTTCAAATATTACAAGAACTACAGCAAAACCACTGTGGTGCAAGAACAATGCATAATTTTATGCATAACAATTTCTATTTGAATGTATCATTATATGAGTTCACAAGAACACATGAACTGATAATAACCTGTATTTTCTCCTTTGGAATGAATGGAATGTAACTGGTGCTGATGCTGCTCAAAAACAGTCAAATTTATGAAACCTACATTTTCTTTTTCTAACAAAACAACATAATTAAACAATATTACTCCAGAATGTTTTTTTATATACTATAAATAAACTTTCACTTTCCAATTAAAAAGTCAATCAACAGCCTGAATCTGCAATGCTTCATTAAAAGGTGGCAGCAGAGTGAAATGTTGACTTCTCTTTTTTCAACTCTTTCTTTTTTTAAATTTAGACTATTTGGTCTTTGAACTTTTGCTCTGTTGTTCGCTAGATTAGCTTTAGCTTGGTTTACAGGAATAGTTCACCAAAAAAAAAAAAAATTTTGTCATCATTTAGTAATACTTACGCCTTATGATCTGTGGAACACAAAAATAACTTTTCTTGAAGAATATCCTGAAAAAGTAGTGCGTTTGATTCACTCTTTATGCACTATATTTTTGTAACATTTTGCTTCTAACTCATTCAACAATACATTTTCATAAAACCATGAAACAGAAAGTGTTATAAGTCTATAAGAGAAAAGTCACTGAATTGCTCTGCTATTTTATGATTGATTAATTACATAACTACTTTATTCTGGCAGTCTGATGAGGCCACAGAAGAACGTCCAGAATCCCCACTGACGTTGGCTGTGACGATCAGAAATGAATTTGGAAAAGTTGACTTGAAGTCCATCAGTAGTGGTACGTTAATAATGTTCATTTACAAATGAACGAGACAGTCTGTCTAATGAATCGGTCCAAAAGTTATCAATCTTATGAATAACATGCTGAATCCAGTATTTATATGGCAAAGTGCCAAAATATTTTTTGCTGTAATAAACGGATATTTAGCCAATGATTTTGATTGCTCTCCTGTCAGGTCACTTCAACACTTCTTCAGAAGACAGAGTTGCATCTGTTCTGCAAGAAGACAGCAGTGAAGATCCTCAAGACGCCGTTACTCTCTTTGGAAAGAGATCCTTTATTTGTTCCGAGTGCGGCAAGAGTTTCTCTTCTCAAAGCAACCTCAAATCACATCAGCGCATTCACACTGGAGAAAAGCCCTTCGGCTGTGTCCTCTGTGGCAAGGCTTTCGCCCACAAGCAGAGTCTGTCTGACCACCATCGAGTCCACTCAGGAGAAAAGCCATTTGTTTGTAAAGTCTGCGGCAAATGCTTCGGGAAAGCCGCGCATCTCAAAACCCACGAAATAATCCACACGGGCGAAAAGCCGTTCAGCTGCAACGTTTGCGGGAAAAGATTCAACATTGCTCAGAATCTTGCCAGGCACCAACTCACCCATACAGGTGAAAAGGAGTTTCGATGTTCGATATGTCAGAAAAGCTTCACACGGGCCATCACGCTAAAAACGCATCAACTCATCCACACGGGTCAGAAACCGTACTCCTGCGTGTCTTGCGGGAAGGCGTTCCGCCACGCCGTAAACCTTAAAAACCACGAGCGCATCCACACGGACCAGCGGCCGTTTAGTTGTGACCTGTGTGGCAAGACCTTCCGCCAGGCTGTCAATCTGAAAATCCACAAACGGATCCACACGGGGGAAAAACCTTTCAGCTGCAAGGAGTGTGGGAAGAGCTTCAGTCAGCAGAGCAGCCTCATTTCACACGGACGCACTCACTCTGGAGAGAAACCCTTCGGCTGCAATTACTGCGATAAGTGGTTCAACAATACGAACAGTCTGAAGCTGCACCAGAGGGTCCATACCGGCGAGAAGCCGTACAATTGTGAGTACTGTGGCAAGTGTTTCAGTCAAGGTAGTCACCTGCGTACTCACAAACGCCACGTGCACGGAGGGGGGAAGCAGTACATCTGCGATAAATGCGGAAAGAGATACGCAGATCCTCGTAATCTTAAATTGCACAAATGCGTTTATGCTTAAACGTGGTGTGAAGGTGATCACATTTGTCATTATAGAGATATTTTGAGGAGCCCATTTTTCTTTGGTTTATAAATCATTGATGAAGATAGCTACAATCACATAGAACGTTTTTATTTAAAATGAATATTATATTTTGTACCTTTCTTTACATGTGGATCCTAATTGAAAAAGCTCTTTATATGCCAGTCATATTTATGTTTGATGGAACACAAGATAGTTATCAGAACCACAGACAGAAAATAATGATATCTACAGTTCTGATCGTCTATAACCCCTGATATTGACGCCTTATGCAAAAGATACCAATGTTAATTATTTATTTTAGAATTCTAATTATTATATTTGTCTAATTCTAATTAGTTATTATTTACAGCTACAGATGAGCGAGGTGTTTAAAACCTTTATTAAGACAAACTATTTAAAGCATAAGATGGCATCCATATGGTCAAGTACTTTATTACTGTTGTTGCCCTGTTTTCTGTCAAATAATTTATATTTGATTCATGAAAATGTTGCCAAATACAGTTTTCAATAAAATATTGTTATTGAAGATATTGTGTGAGTACCTTCATCTGCCTTTAATTATAAATTATAATGCATTATGTTGGAGAAGACTGCAAAGACAGGAGAACTTAGTATATTGCTGCATAGTCTGCAAGTATTTTGATATGGAAAATACAGGTTTGCACAGATTGTGATTTTGGGCTCATTTGGTGTCAATTAACACATTAAAATGTTTATAAATATTTTAGGTCATTTTTGTGGGGTGTTCTTTTCCCCCTTTGATCCTAATATCTCTGAGAAAATAATGTTTTCAATGATTATTTCAGACATTTTTGGGGGTCACAGTTTATAAATTATGAAGAAACAATACTGGTATTATCCTTCTGTATTATAGTAGTTGATATGTGACATGAGGTGGTATTGGTTTTATTTTTTTTACATAAAATGTATTTCTATATCCTGAGCATTTATTTTATGTTTTAGTACACCGTTTTATTTATACATAGTGTTAATAACCATTTTGTCTACAGTAGTTCATTTTAAATGTTCCTTCAGTTCGACAAATGAATGTATAAAACACAAATATTCAGTGTTATCTCTGTTCATTTGAGACCATAAAGACCGCACGTATAATAATTATAAATGAGTTAAAAAAAAAGAAAGTTTTTAATGTTTTGTAAATGAGCATATCATCTTAATATTTTCAGGTTCTCTCGACTTTTATAAAAACCATTTGCATAGGAGTGTAACCAACCAGTAGGTAACGGTAGCTGAAGCTCGTGCATATTATTTTGAAAATTAATGTTTTTTTTTTTTTTTTTTTCTGCAGAGCTACACAATCATTATAAATACAATATAAACAATCATGTTTTTCAATTGTAACAACAACAACAACAAATCAGTCTTTTAAATCAATGTAATAATTTTAGATTGGGATCATTCATTCATTAATTTGCCAGATAAATAATTGTGTGTAGTGTGCAAGAGAGAAAGTGAGAGACATGCGCATGCGCGCTAATTTTGCACTTCCGGGTTTGTCTTTAAGTGAAATGTAACATTTCGCTTGTGATTTGTCTATGAAACTTGTTGTCCGGGCAGCGAATGAAAGGTGCTTATTTATAACTGAAGACAAAAGACACTGTGGAGGAGAATACTGTCATGCTCGGTCAATGAGACTCTCACTAGACTCGCTGTAATGGCCTGATGTTGCACTGTTGTGCCTTATGACCGGACGGACTGACAGCAGCATGACGCGCCTGATGTTTCTAGCGGCCGCGGTGTTTCTCCTGTCCGCTCCTGCGAGCGCCTCTCAGGGGGACAAAGAGCCCGTCTACCGCGACTGCGTCAAACAATGTGTCCGGACGAACTGCACGGGGGCCCGACTGCGCGGATTCCAGTCCGCTCAACCTCCATATATGGCACTCACAGGTACTATACTAACCTATTCGTATTGGGGAACGCTACTAACCTATTTGAGTGTTCTGCAAACTGCAAATCTCAATAGAAAATGTGTCTTATTATTTTTATAAATTAAAGTAAGAATTTGTATACTCAATTATTCATGGACACATTTTATTGAACAGTAGTTAATGTACATCTTGATATGAGTATTTATGAAAATATGCAAATCAAGACAAAAACTTTAAAGGGGGTTTTGGGCACTTTAGAGGGGTTTTGTCATGCTGGAGACCAGTTAAACTAAACCAGTTAAACTAGCTAGGAACAGCTTCTTTTTTTTTTGTCCTATTGAAAGAAGGACCCCCCCCACACACACACACACACACACACACACACACACACACACACACCAACACCTTCATTTTTTCTCTTGACCTTAAAGCACACAGAAAAATCCCCACACATTTAATGAAAGACTATGCTCTTCTTAATTTTGTAATTTCAACTGAATATCAACATTTTTAAGATTTAGTCAGCTGAAACAGTGAGGTTACTGATCTAATTAATATCTCTATAATAGTGAAAATAGTGATCTTTGACTTTCTATTAAATTGAATGACAATGTCTTTAGTGCCCAGTTTTTAATGAGGGATTCAGGTTTATTATCGCTAATTAAAACTGTTAAAACAATTTCTGTTAATTGGAATAAAATAAAATATAATTTTTTGTTAACTTTAACTAAACAACATTGTGAAATGTTGCTTTGGGGAATATACTGAAATAAGTTGAATCACTAAAATAATTAACTGGAGATAATTAAAAACTAAATAAATAGCAAATATACATAGCAATATTTAACAAAAAAATGCAAAAATCACATAATGAAATGACTAATACAACTAAAAGAATACTGGAGGGATTAATCTTTTTATTTGTGGATAAAAAAAAAAAAAAGGTTTTATTTTTAAGTGAAAAGATAAAAATAGAGCCTTGAATAAATTGCAAATATACATAGCAATATTTAACAAAAAAATGCAAAAATCACATAATGAAATGACTAATACAACTAAAAGAATACTGGAGGGATTAATCTTTTTATTTGTGGATAAAAAAAAAAAAAAGGTTTTATTTTTAAGTGAAAAGATAAAAATAGAGCCTTGGGGTAAGAAGAATTGGCACAGAAAGCCCTGAGCGGCTATTATATATATTTTTTAATATAAATTAAAAATTATAATATTTAATACTACCTTAATTGTAATTCATCAGGGTTTTTATTCAGTTAAATGTGCATTTTAGACATCTTCAAACCTATAGGCTAATTGAGTAGAAACATTCAGTTTGAATTCATATCATTGTGGTTAAGACATATCTTCATTTAAAGTATAAGCAATGAAATATGTATATATTATTCATATCTCTATATGTCATATTTTAAATTTATGATGCTGAAAATCCATGCTGAATAACATTTGTAATAGAGTAGTTTTATATTCCTCCATAAATTTTGGGATTGTAGTTATTTCCCTCGCTAAAACCGTGTTTTTTTTTTTTTTTTTTGTCCGATTTTCAAAAACTTGTTTGCTTCAAATCAAAGTTTGTAGTGTTGTGATTCACCTCGTATCGGATTGGCTTGATTACTGGCTCATATTATAACTCTTTAACAAAGACTATTTTAAAATCCCTATGGGTTAAATGAATGAAAATACTTCCGGAACCAGCGCTGCTGAAAAGGGTTGCTCAATCTCAAGCTCAATCGATGGAGTTTGTGTCATAATGTTGATTAGACTGTGTTCAGACTTCCAATTAATTGTGTGTATAATAAAACTTTTGATGAGATCTGATTAGTATTGTAAGTTAATGAAATGTCAGAATAAATTTAGTCCTGAAACCTTTCCTGTGCAATGGATGATTTGAAGTCCGTGATGTTTCAGGCTGGACGTGTCGTGATGACTGCAGGTATCAGTGCATGTGGACCACCGTGGGTCTGTACCAGGCAGAGGGATACAGCGTACCACAGTTTCACGGGAAGGTCAGTGTCAGAATGTCAACCAATGTGAAAGGAGACCAATTTTAGTGATCATCATCATTATGAGCCTTTAAAATAAATCTGTACTTTTTACCTTGATTCTACTTGTGTCTTTGTCTAGTGGCCGTTTGCCCGTTTCCTGTGTTTTGAGGAGCCTGCATCTGCACTGGCGTCTCTGCTCAATGGTCTGGCGTGTCTGCTGATGCTGCTGAGATACCGAAGCGCCGTCCCTCGTCAGAGCCCCATGTACCACACCATCACCGCCTTCTCACTGGTGAGACAGTGTCTGCACTAGTACCCAGAACCAGTTCTTATTCATAACTACCGGTAGTTTTTATTTTTTTCCCAAATATGTTGCAACTGAAGGACAATGATTTCCATGAATGATTCCAGAATTTCTGCATTCTTGCTCTGTTTCCTGCACTATTCAGTGGAATGGGGGAGAAATAGTGCGTTGGGCTGCACTATAAATGTATAAATGTTGTTTTATTAACATGATGATGATTGAAATACAATTAATCGAGCAGCACTAGTGGTGTGGAATAAAATAGATGACGTGTCTTCCTATTGTGATGTTCTCACTGGTTACATGCAAAGCAAACATAAAGCACAACCATTGGAATTGCATTTGCATGAACTTGTTCAATTAATGTCAAATGTCAAAATGACTCAAAAATCATTTTCAAACTCATGAGTTTCAGTTTGAATTAGTCTGATGACTCACTAAATTGGTCAAAGTGGGTGTTGACTAACACACTGGTCCATAAGACATTACTTTTGAATTGTTACTGTGTTAGGTTGTACTTAAAGTCCCTCTGTGGCGAAAATCAAGCTTTTAATGTTGTTTATATGTTTTTAATATGCTTTAAGATAAACCATGTGCAAATTCATGTCAACACCATTGCTGAATATTTTCTCCTTAAAACTGCAGTCTCAAAATCGCTGGTGTAAATAAGGGGGAAAATATTAGGATTTTTCACTATTTCTTGGTCACTAATCTAGTGGCGTTGATCCGGTGACTCTGATCATGTTGTATAGATGGTCAGATCCTCTTTGGAACATTAGGAAATGATGCTGGATCACATGATCAGTTTTGTTCATGTCATCTCCAGTGCTGCGGTCTAATACTAAAACATTCAGAAATTCATGATATATAATTTTCAGTTTATATTGTTATTGTGATAAAAAAAAAAAATCAACCAGAAAAATACAAAACACACTTTTTCTTCAAGTGAAACTGGACCCCACTGTAAATGTAAGTTGTGCTCAAGCATGTTTGTGTCTCTGTGCAGATTTCCCTGAACGCGTGGTTCTGGTCTACAGTGTTCCACACGAGAGACACCTATCTAACAGAGGTAACCTTTCAAAAAATGATTCAAAGACAAATTCAAATTTTTTTTGTTGCATTTTTGGATTAACATTAATGACAAAAATATTTGTCCAAAGCCAAAGCATTGATAGAGATTTTCTGTCTTTGTTTAATAGAAGATGGACTACTTCTGTGCGTCAGCTGTCATTCTCTACTCTATCTACTTGTGCTGCGTCAGGTGTGTGTACAGGAAATGCTCATAAACGGTCGATTGACAATATGCAGTGCTGTTGAACTCTGTTTATGATGGTGATTTGAGGATTAATATTTCTGTTTCAGGACGCTGGGCTTGCGCAGGCCTGCAATTTCCAGTATGGTGGGAGTTCTGCTCATTCTGGCCTTCACGTCTCATGTGTCATATCTGACCTTCGTCAGTTTTGACTACGGGTACAACATGGCTGCCAATGCCACTATAGGTAAGGTGTTGTGAATTCCACAGTAAGTGTGTTGACATGCATGATTTTACAGTGATTATGATAGGCTCAGCTGATAACGTGTTAGGTTATGTAAAAATGGTGCAAGTGTTTGTTTTTTGGGGGGGGGGGGGACAGGTGATGAATGGACTCTGTTTACTTAAAGTGCCTCATTATGCTTTTTCGGATATTACCTTTCATCTAGTGTGTAATAGAGCTGTTTGTGAATGTCAAAGGTCTGAAAGCTTCAAAGATCAAAGTGCACGATAAATGAAGTTATTGTCTCCCAAAATCGAACTTATGTACAGTAGGTTTGTAAAAAATGTGCATAATGCCATCCATGGTCTTCATTGGCTGCCCACGAACAACGTCTACTTTGACCCGCCCTCAAACACTAGTTGTATCTGAGGCCTAGAAGAGTTTTGTCGACATGTTGAGTAGATGCAGTTTTCTGCGCTGCGAAAGCAAATCCACTTTGCATGCACTTCCAAAGGATGAAGACTCTGGCTCAAATTGATATGGTAAAGCCAATGCCATCGTTACTGTTCGATTCACTGTGTATCAAGCGCTGAGGAAGTCTCCGGTGCCGAAATTCAGATATGATAATGGCCGTTTTATTTCTTACAAGCAGTAGACCAATCACAACAGACTGGGCCATCTGACCAATCAGAGCAGAGTAGGCTCTTGGAAAGAAGGGGTTTAGAGAGACCAGATCCTTTATCGAACCATTTTAGACACTGTAAAAAAAAAGAGGTGATGTGGATTCCCTTTTCCATTTTCATTTCAATTCAATTTAATTCAGTTCAATTCCATTTTACCTCGGATGCATGTAAACCCATTGCTGGAGACCTCCAAAACAAAATTAGGAACCTTTAAAATAGCATAACAGAGGCACTTTAATAAATTATCTTAATAAATATTTATGGTCTTATTGTGAATGATTCATCAGTGTACATCGTTCCAAATAAAAAATCAGGGGAGAAGCTTTTTTTTTTTTTTGCACAATCCACTGCAAACTTACATTCTGGAATCAAATAGGTGCTTTTCACAACCTATCAATTCCCACTGAATAAAATTAAATTAAAAATTTAAATAATTTAAAAAATGAATTAAATCAAGTCATGACCTATATTTTAAAATATTTTTTTCATTCAGAAAAATGTCACATTAATGGAGTAAAATGAATGTGGTTTCATACTGAATGTAATTAAAGCTCAGTCAATTTATTGAACAGTGCAATCTTTGCATGTAAATGCTTGTTCAGCTTTGCAACATTTTTTAAGTAGATCTATCATTTCAAAACCTCATGTAAACATGTACAGGTTTTATGCAGTGTTATTTTGATATTTACATACAAACCTTAAAAATAGTTTTTTACAGGGTGCTTATTTTGGATAATTTTTAAGCATTTTGTTGTATGTAAACACACTCAGTGTTGTGTAAATACTAGGTCTGGGTAAATACAAAAAGGTCTTCACTTGACATTTTAGATTCAGATTCAAGTAGCTTTATTTGCAAGCTTTACATTGCCAAAGCACTGATAACATTAAATTACACCATACATCTTTACACATAAAAATATTTTCCCCATTAAAATAATGAGAATGAAAAGCGAAACCAGTTCACAATATTTTTTATTACTGTATGCAATTATTTGTTTTATTATATATGCACTGTTTATGTTGTTATTTTACCTTTTACCGGATATATGTTAATAACAAAGATTGGTCGCGTCAGCTCGGTGTGATAAACTATGCATTAATAAGCACCATACAAATGTGATATTTGTGAAAAAAGGTGTTAACTTAAATGGCAGCGTTTCCAAAATAAGTGTACAGTATGACTTATATCATACTGAAAAAGTATTTTTATTTCACAGTATAACAGTTTATATTACAATATAGTCATTTTCTGGAAATTTAACTGACATATGTTTATGTATAACATAACCCTATGATGATGCCTATTTTGGTAATCCAGTTAAATTCTCTACAACAAAAATTTAATTTGATTTATATTATGTTTTTATTTGGAGCCTGATGGATGCAATCCAAACATAAAAGAATAATAATAAAAAAAAAAAAAAAAAAAAATATATATATATATATATATATATATATATATATATATATGTATATATATATATATATTCATAACACATGAATGAGTCTAGCATCAGTGCAAAACCAGCTTTACATTATGTAATACTTTAAAAACAAGATTCCAACAGTAATGGAATACAATAGGTATTAGTTTCTAACCCATGTGTCTTTCCCTCTGATCTTGTGCTTCTGTCACAGGCATGATAAACCTGTTTTGGTGGCTGTGCTGGTGTTGGCTGAACCGGAGGATTTTGCCGTACTGGTGGAAGTGTGGTATGGTGGTGCTTTTACTGCATGGCCTTGCCCTGCTTGAGCTGCTGGATTTCCCTCCACTCTTCTGGATTCTAGACGCTCATGCCGTCTGGCACCTCAGCACCGTGCCCGTCCACTTCCTCTTCTACAGGTACACATGCACGGCTTGTTTCACATTGTGTCTGGTTGTTATCTTTGTTTGTTAAATTCGTCTCCCATTCATTTCCAATGCAGTCATTTTTGACCGCGAACAATACAAGTGACAATTTTTTCAGGACCATTTAACCTTTTCAAATCATATCCATGATTTTTTTTTCTTTTGTTTGTTCACACAGCCAGTGCCAAAACCTTTACAAAGTTTCGTACCATTAGGTTAATTATTCTTAAAAAAAAAAAAACTATTTATATAGTGCTTTATACAATAGCGATTGTTTCAAAGCAGATTTACAGTAATAAACAGGAAATTAATTATCAATGATGTAAACAGAATTAAATTCTGCTGTACAGCAGCTCTAAAAAAGTCAATAGTGGCATTGTTCGGCTGAAGTCAGTTTAGTGTTGAATGTCTAGTATCACCACCACAAAGCTACTTCTTGCCTGCCCTGATTATTAAAGACTGATTTGATATTTATGAAAAGAAGAGTTAATGACTGGCATGATATTAGAAAAAAATTCTTTGACATGGATTTTATAGCTTACTTTTTCTATTTAATTTTACTTTAGATATATCTGATCACTTTGTGCTTTATTTTGTTGACAAATTTTAATTTTGATTGTTTGATTTCCTTAAATTACAGATAATATTTTTTGCCCCCATATTAAACTATTACACAGACATAGTCATGTTTCCATCCACATATTTTTATGCAAATGTTGGGATATCACAATAAAAAATGCTGGATGGAAACCCCAAGATGTGCATACATTTTAAAGATGCCCATAAAACACTTTTGGCATCCTTTTTTATCCAATAATACGACATTTGCCTAAACTACAATGGAAACACATTTACTGAATAAATCCCTCAATGCGCAACTTTGCCTCAACAAAGGATGTGATTGAATAACCGGACTAACCGGTGGATCAGTTTCAGTGCACAGCATCTCAAATGTGGCCAAAGTCTGTCATCAAAATGATTTGGTATAATGACCTCCCAGAACTGCCTCATATGATTGTGTTCACAAACACCAGGCATCCAAAAGCAAGACAACATGACAGTGTTGATTGGTTTTGTCTGCACACTATGAGGCAAAATTCCTTTATGATGTAGGATAAAAGAGCCACAGTGGCTTCCCCGATTCCAGCAACTTCCATGTTTATTACAGATATTTTGTGCCAATTTTCCAGGATGTGATGATTTTGTTCTCTTGAACACATGGGATGGAAATGGTGCTTTATTCGCTTTGGATGGAAACATATCTACTGAAAACATTTGGTGTAGGATTTACTTTGAAACAGTTTTCACTTGCTTGTAAATTTTACTAACAATTTCAAAGAAGTATGAAAGCTTGTTTCCGCCACTGAATAAAAAATAAAAAGGGCAATTGCGACTTTTTATCTCACAATTCTGACTCTTCTCTCAGAATTGGACTATTTTATATCTCACAATTCCAAGAAAAGAAGTCAGAATTGTGAGATATAAACTTGCAATTACGAGTTATAAAGTCATAATTGTGAGATATACACTCACCTAAAGGATTATTAGGAACACCTGTTCAATTTCTCATTAATGCAATTATCTAATCAACCAATCACATGGCAGTTGCTTCAATGCATTTAGGGGTGTGGTCCTGGTCAAGACAATCTCCTGAACTCCAAACTGAATGTCAGAATGGGAAAGAAAGGTGATTTAAGCAATTTTGAGCGTGGCATGGTTGTTGGTGCCAGACGGGCCGGTCTGAGTATTTCACAATCTGCTCAGTTACTGGGATTTTCACGCACAACCATTTCTAGGGTTTACAAAGAATGGAGTGAAAAGGGAAAAACATCCAGTATGCGGCAGTCCCGTGGGCGAAAATGCCTTGTTGATGCTAGAGGTCAGAGGAGAATGGGCCGACTGATTCAAGCTGATAGAAGAGCAACTTTGACTGAAATAACCACTCATTACAACTGAGGTATGCAGCAAAGCATTTGTGAAGCCACAACACACACAACCTTGAGGCGGATGGGCTACAACAGCAGAAGACCCCACCGGGTACCACTCATCTCCACTACAAATAGGAAAAAGAGGCTACAATTTGCACGAGCTCACCAAAATTGGACAGTTGAAGACTGGAAAAATGTTGCCTGGTCTGATGAGTCTCGATTTCTGTTGAGACATTCAGATGGTAGAGTCAGAATTTGGCGTAAACAGAATGAGAACAGGGATCCATCATGCCTTGTTACCACTGTGCAGGCTGGTGGTGGTGGTGTAATGGTGTGGGGGATGTTTTCTTGGCACACTTTAGGCCCCTTAGTGCCAATTGGGCATCGTTTAAATGCCACGGCCTACCTGAGCATTGTTTCTGACCATGTCCATCCCTTTATGACCACCATGTACCCATCCTCTGATGGCTACTTCCAGCAGGATAATGCACCATGTCACAAAGCTCGAATCATTTCAAATTGGTTTCTTGAACATGACAATGAGTTCACTGTACTAAAATGGCCCCCACAGTCACCAGATCTCAACCCAATAGAGCATCTTTGGGATGTGGTGGAACGGGAGCTTCGTGCCCTGGATGTGCATCCCACAAATCTCCATCAACTGCAAGATGCTATCCTATCAATATGGGCCAACATTTCTAAAGAATGCTTTCAGCACCTTGTTGAATCAATGCCACGTAGAATTAAGGCAGTTCTGAAGGCGAAAGGGGGTCATACACAGTATTAGTATGGTGTTCCTAATAATCCTTTAGGTGAGTGTACAGTCATAATTGCGAGATATAAACTCACAATTGCAAATTATAAAGTCAGAATTGCAAAATAGAGAGAAATTGAGAGAAAAAGTCAAAATTGCGAGTTTATATCTCGTGATTCTGACTTAATATCACGCAATTCTGAGTTTATATCACGCAATTCTGACTTTATAACTCGCAATTGCGAGTTTATGTTTTGCAATTAAGAGAAAAGAAGTCAGAATTGTGAGATAAAAAGTCGCAATTATCTTTTAAATTGTTTTATTCCGTGGCAGAAACAAGCTTCCATAAAGAAATGCAGAGTAGCGCATTGAATTAAACATGAAAGACTGAAAAAGTATTTTCTTGTCAAATTTGTTCCAATAATCTTTGTTATATTTACAACTTTGAAAATCTTTTTTACATTGTATGTTTTCCTTGTTTTTTTCATTCTCGTAGTTTTCTCATAGACGACAGCCTTCACCTCCTCAACACAGAGAAGCCTGGAGTGAAACTGGACTAGGAGGAAACAGTCTCAGAACCCCAACCCCTCCTCTGATATCCTTCCCATCAGGGCAAGTGCGAGCCGGACTGAGCCAGGCCTCAGCCGCTGTGGCTTCCGGCACGTGTCCTGGGGCTGAAGTTTCAAATTCGAATGTTTTTCTTGTGTTTACACTTTCTTTTTACCATAACTTTTTATTTTATTTTTGCATTGGACCGAAAGGGTTGTCGTTTGGTCAGGTTTTAAAGATGTGCCACAGTACTGTAGAACTGAAACCTGATTGATGTTTGCATTCACTGAGCTTTGCCTTCAATTAAGAAGTGAATTAGCCTTTCTACGCCACTTTATCAACACAGCATTCTTTTAAAAAGGTGCACTGATTAATAACACCACATTTGCTGATAAATATCTTCACACAAGTTATTCATATCTCCCATTCATATCCGTCTACATTTGTGTTGCGTGATTTAATGACCCTGCAGTGTATACATATTTCAGAGATATACAGAGGTAGACTGAGTTTTACTTTGAAACATCCGTTCACTATAAATGTGCTGAACACCAGCACTTAGAAGGGGTTATGAGTGAGCAGTGTGCTCTGTTTCTGAGACGCGGGACGGTTAAATTCCTAGGGTGCAATACCATGAGCTACCGGCAGATAGCGCAATGCTGATTAGTTTCCACACTGCGGGAACTTTCCCAGCATAGACTTGTGATGGATTGGACGGTTTGTTCTTGTAGCAGTGCATATCAAGTTACCCATTTTTTCTATAGTAATCACTTTAATCACTAGATTTTTAATGGATAGTCCACACTGTTGATGTTTATTCATGATGATTTTCAGTGGAACACATAAGGAGAAGGTTAGCAGAATGGTTGTACAATAAAAGTGAAAGGTGACCAGGGACTGTCACGCTTCAAAAATGACTAAAAGCACTAGATCTAGTATCTAGTATGACTTGACTCTTTATGTGAGTAACGGACCAAAATTTAGGTCATTATTTGCTGATAATATTTCACTGTAGTTCTTAACTATCATGATTTGCAAAGTATTGTGATACTGATAGTATTATGATGGTGATTTCTTGTTGCTGGTCACAGTATGCTTCTTTTGAACGGAAAAGCAGTGCAAAAACATTTTACTAAACGTCTCCTTTTATGTTCTATGGAGGAAAGTCTTGAGTAAATTTTTGGGTCAGCTACTCCTGTAATCACTTTAAGGAGAGTGTCTAATATCACCACCACAGAGCTACTTGTTGCCTGAATATAAAAGACTGACTTTATGGCAGGAAGATTTAAAGAGTGGCATGATATGAGATAGCAAAGAAATGACTTTTCCTTTGACATATTATGTTTTTTTTTTTCTATGTTGCTGCTTTATCTTTGTTTTTCATTTCCTTACACTTTTTTATATATCCGATCACTCTGTGCTTTATTTTGTTGACACATTTTCATTTTGATTGTTAGATTTTTGAGTGACTTTCATTTATTTTCACCAAGAATGCCTTTGCAATGAAAATATTACTTAGAATTGGAATTTTCCACTGAAGGGAATGGAAAGGGGATGAAGAAGGATTTGTGTGTGTGTGTGTGTGTGTGTGTGTGTAGTTGCTGTGCAATTTGAGCTTGTAGTGCATTACATTTACACACATTTATTACTACAGCAACCTGGTGGCTACCACAGCTTATATCCTTATGTTAGTAAACTCCTTTCTTTCAGAACACTTGTCACACTATGCCTTACATTTTTATCTTTTTATGTTTCATACAAGTCATCACTTCTCCACAAATCTCTCAGCCTCCACCATACTCTTACTCGCTTGTGCCAGACTATTTCTCTATTTCTTGTATCATCTTAAAATGAACTGGCACAGATTCTAGTGTTATTGTAACTGGAGCCAAAACCACATTTGATTGCCTGACATATCTTTGTTCCAAATTGTCACTTGTGCACTTTGTGTGTGTGTGCGTGTGTGTGTGTGTGCATGTTTTTCTATCCCGGTGGGGACTTCAACCTGAATGCACACAGACTCATGGGGACCTAAATTGAGGTCCCCATAATGAAACAAGCTTATAAATCATACAGAATAATTTTTTTTGAAAATGTAAAACTGCAGAAGGTTTTCTGTGATGGTAGGTTTAGGGGTAGGGTTAGTGTAAGGGGACAGAATATACTGTTTGTACAGTATAAAAACCATTACATCTATGGAGAGTCCCTTACAAAGATAGTGAACCAGTGTGTGTGTGTGTGTGTGTGTGTGTGTGTGTGTGTCAGAACAAGAGTGCAAGCATGATCAGCCTGGAGGGTAAATATAGCCGTTTAGAAAGGCTAAAAGCGGTATAGAGGGGGAGGGGACAACAAGGGTATCCAGAACAGTGATGGTGGGACCACTGATCAGACTCAACCATTCATCGCATCTGTCTTTTGAGTGTGTTAATGATTAGAAAGTCAATGCTACAGTATTTCTGAGGGAGTTTTACCACTATCTACTACTTTTTAAGTTGCAAAGAAGTTGTCACCAGAAGGTCCAGTTTGACATTTTGATTAAACATTACTTGGACAAAATTAAAGGAAAATTCCAGCTACAACTTAAGCTCTATAACCATCATCACAGAATTTTCAAAATGTGTTTGTACGATGGAAATGCTGATGGAAATCAATTGCAAAAAGGTTCAATGGGTTTCTATATAGAACCCTATAGGATTTTTGACTTAATTTTAAAGAACACTTTGTGCCAAAAATGTTCTATAAGGATAAATGTCTTAAATTATTGCATACTTTCATGTTTAACAGGCTATTTTTTTTCCTAGTGATAAAGTATGTTTACCAGCTGTTTAAGTCATAACATTTGATTAAAATTCGAAATTAATGAAAACAAAATTAATTAATTAAATCTAAATCCATATAATGATCCCATGATGGGAACCCCTAAAAGGTTGTATATGAAGCACCTGACAGAAACCTTTAAGGTTCTATATAGAATCTTTTCTTCTAAAAGTTGAACCCCTAGACTTCAGTTTTAAGTATCAAACTCAACACATCTTTTTTCTTTATTATACAATCAAAGTTCAAATAATTGTCTGTGGTGATTGACAGCACATCACACAGATGATCCTGGAATGTTCCATTAATTGAGATGACCAAGTTAAAGCAAGATAATTGTTTATGGACACAAGTGATACTAACATTTATATAATCCTTTTCAGCTTCCCTTAAAACATGTTTCATATTTTGTTCTATATATTTCTAAAACAGAACGGTAGTAGTATGTTATATTTTCTGCAATTACATGAAAATGTACCATTTGGTATGCTGATAACCTGCATGCTGAATGTAAACGTGACCTTTTTCACATTAAAGAAACTAAAAAGAAAGGGAATGAGATTTACTGTATGGCCAGACTGGTAATTGGTTGCCTTCTGAAAAGCATTTATTAGTTGTATACATTTTTGACACTGTTGTCTGTATGTAATGCAACACAATGCCAAACGCGAGAGGTGTCTTCTGGGTATTCTAATTGTTAATGTCCCACAGGAGCTCCAAATTCTCCCTCTTTTTCATTGGCCAGTTTGATTGTGGCCATCTATAGGCTCAACATGGACTTGCCCTGTATATCCCCCCACCTTCACTTTCTCTTCTCACTCTTTCTGTCCCCTTCTATTGCTCTCTTTCTTTGTCTTGGTATTGTAATGCACCTTTCTCCACCAATTGTACACAAGCCCAAATGTGTATAAAAGAACCTTGAGGAAATTAATAAAATTGTTCTGTATTAATTATTTTACTGGTACTATGTTTATTTCAGTAACACCATGAGAGGCTGTGGTGCAATGTAGTCACAATAAACCACAAGTGCCTTATTGCTTTTATGAAATGTTTAATAAAAATGTTAAGGAAAACATGACATTTTTCTTAGCAAATTCATATAATGTGTAAACTAAGGATAATAGTTGGTCCTATGGATGCTAAGGTGTAACACACAATGGCTGGCACATAGGTGTTTCATGTCATATCTGTTACAACATTATGTATTTTAGCATGACTGAAAAACGGTTTATCCCCATTCAGGACGTTGTCCAGCATGTTGTGTATTGTGTACAGATTGGACTCTCGTCTGAGCGCAGAGCAACGAGTCATCTAGATTCGGTAGAATCTGCAACCCCTGGGCCAACAGGGGAGACAGGGCAGCCTTCATACATCTTGTAAACACAGAAGAAGCTTGGGAGAGTCCAAATGGTAGAACCCTGAACTGGTCTTGTTCATGAAACTGAAACGCAGAAACTTCCTGTGATGCATGGCAATCAGAACATGGAAATATGCATCCATCAGGTCGACACGAAAACGGCCCACGAAAGGAGCCATTTTGGAAAATGGCCCAAAGGCTTTGATTTGGTAATTCAGTTGTGTTTGATTAGAGATGGAATTGCAATCCACAGGGAGGGGGGCCTCCAGGAGCGTAACTGCTCCCCCCTGTATTTAGGAGGCCTTTCCACCTGTTGAGGAGCTCCTTTAAGGCACGTAGAATTTCAACGGATTTAACTGTGGAGAAGTGAGACATGGCTACATGGCGAGAAAATGGCCCACGGAAGGTGCTTTCACAAGTTAGTGTGGCCGAGCGGCCTAAGGCACTGGATTAAGGGTCCAGTCCCTTCGCGGGTGTGGTTTCGAATACCACCGCTGCCAGCAGTGATTTTAAAGAGGGCCAGACACCTTATGTGTGCTCCAAAAAGGCACAAATGCGGCTGAAAATATGCACCCTCTTGAATCAGGGACAACAATAACTTACAATATCACTTCAAAAATGAATTTAAATATAATAACAATGTAAAGTCTATAATAATGGAGTTAGCCAATTTGACTCATTGAGAGTTTTTGGTGAACTGACAGCTACCTCATGATTTTGAGTTTAACTGCGACACAGCTGTTTACAAATCACTTTCTGCCATTGACCAAAGAATGTCGGCCACACGCAACATGCAAAACGGGAGCTTCTTTATCAGTTGATTCTCCTCAAATCTAAAATTAGATGAAAACCTCTGTCTTGCTTTGGAACCAGAAAATGTCTCCCTCTGAACTAAGGGGCAAGAGGAGGTTTGCTCTTTATCGCTCTTCTCCAACAAGCAAATAATTTCTTGAGAGAGAGCTGCTAAATGAAATGGGTCTACTACAACAGTTGAAATGTGACCCCGAAAAACTTGGGGGGCCGGTGTCGGAACTGCAGTGTATAACCATTACGCAATGTCACCAAGACCCAAGGGTCTGACACTGTAACTCAGTAACTCAGATGATGTGTCATAAAACATCTGACCACTGACCCTAGCGTCTCAGGCCTTGAAGTGTCGGCCTTTTGAGGTTGTGGGAGGACACTGATGTGGATCCCCTAGGGAACAGCGGAGAGCTGGACTACCATGAGGGTCGCGCATCTGGGCATCATTAGAACCCGGAAATCTCTTCTGGCCCTGAGGTCGATTAGAGGGCACATGGCAGTAACGTGGTTTGCACAGGCGTGTAACAGTAATGAGCAGGTGCTGTTGGCATTCTAAAATTTGGGGTACGCTGCACATGTTAGCCGGTGAGGGATTGCAGACAACTTCATGCGTCTTTCCAAAACCTCAGATACTTCAGGACCAAAATAATGTCCAGGAAGGATGAGTAGATCCCTCAAGGTCTTTTTACAATCTGAAGAGAAAAAAGCCTAAATTAATTAGCAGACAGTATTTTCAGCACGAGTGATGTAGGCAACTGATTCATACGCTTTCTTCAGAAAGGAATCTGTGCAGCCACACTGAGCACTAGGGCATCAGACGTTCTGGTGACACTACCAGTGCAGCAGCAGACTGTTCGACTTCAGGTACACTCCGCACTCCAATGTGGGGGACTCCGCTTCTGTCATTGTCAAAGTGCAAGCAGTTTTGGAATACCTTTTGGCTATACCTGGTCCTTTGAGGGCACTCAAAAAGTCTGCTATGAAGTCTTTACATGCAGGCATAACAAAGGAAACCATAGGTGAAGGTCTGCAGAAAAAACACACTAGACTGAACAGAATGTGCAGGGCATTCATCAAGGCCAAGACAGGGCATTGCCATCCGAAGCACTTACAGTGTGTCATCCACTGGGGGTGGAGCAGTCCCCGAGGAATGAAGTGTGGACTCACCAGAACCACAAGCCACCTTAGATCCCACTTCATCATCTTTATTAGGAAGATGATCTCGGAAATGGGTGTTGGAAGCACATGTAGACATAACGTCAAGGTGGGGGCTATGAGGAGTATATGGTGAAAAGGTAGGCTCTTCATTAGATGATGGTGAGTGAGCATCCTCCATGGTTTTGGTTGGAGGTTTTGCAAGAGACGTTTCATTTCCGCCATGTCTGAAGAAAGGCAAGCAACTTTCTTTGACAACAATTGCCCTGCCAAATGACTGCCACTAGAACTAGATTTCTTCTTAGCCCGGGAAGCACCAGCAGCTGCTGAGGCACGGTGCTTTTGAGCTCTCTACCGCAAAGCCAGATCTACTTGCAAACCACTAGTGTCCCGGTTTGTGGTACAGTCTTACCAAATGCAACTGTCTTTCTGACTAACTGTCATTGGCAGTAAGCTACAATGCAGTCACGGGTCCATAAGTGCTTCCTTCAGATGCTGAACACCCAGGCTTGATGGGCAGAGATCATGCCCATCATCAGGAAAAAGCTCATTAGGACAGAGCTTGCAATTCAGTAGGAAGGCAGTAGAAATTAGCTAGCCTGACGTCGTCATACTCAGATTCTAGTCAGAATATGAGTCTGATACTGTTCCATTGGGCTGTGATTATGGGGTGTGTTTCAACCATAGACTGTAGGTTTCAACCGAACCAGGAAAGAAAATGCCTCTGCACTCAATTGGATAGACCTACAACCAATCAGAGCAACGGAGTCTTCTATAACATGCAATGGTGGAATCTACACATCTCAATTCTCCAGAGGCAGCCATCTTTGTTGTAAATGAATTCAACCCAAGCGCTCTTTGGTGACGTGGATGATTACGTTACTGTTGATCATCTGTCCATCATTGTATAAAGCCCGTCCTGACAATTTGATTGGTCCGAACAGCTCTGGTTCGAACATAGTTGCTCCACAATGGATCAAGTCCAGACCGAATTTGGGCGGGGCTAAGTTCGGCTGGCATCCAGGCTAGAGATAAGCCTCAATAATTAGAAAACCTCTGGATACAACCACGAGGAGTGATAGGAAAAATTACAATAAATCCTCTTACCTCCGGATGAACCATGAGGAACAGAGAAAAGAGAGAGAGAATTCAGTCTCCTATTCAAATAATTTAATAAACACCTACGGCTATCACCATCGGGTAGATTGTACAAGACAAAATACAATGCAAACAGGGACAAAAACACAAAACTCTCTCAAAAAACTAGTCAATAGCATGGTGACACGCCTCCGGATAGAACCGTGAGGTAACTGACACCATACAGTAATAACCCGTAAGCAAAATAAAATAAAACAAACTTACCGTTGAATCCGAGTATCGTCACAGCTTGGGAGGATGACAAATTCACTGGTCCTAGAAAGCTGCACTCTGCACTCTGGCTGGCACTGCGATTATCCACTAATAACAATAATTTGTTACATTTATATAGCGCTTTTCTCTGCACTCAAAGCGCTTTATCTCCTCAACCACCACCAATGTGCAGAATCCACCTGGATGATGCAACGGCAGCCATATTGCGCCAGAACGTCCACCACACACCAGCTTATTGGTGGAAAGGGCCTCGGTTTAACGTCTCATCCGAAGGATGGTGCTTGTTACAGTATAGTGTCCCCATCACTATATGGGGCGTTAGGACCCACACAGACCACAGGGTGAGCACCCCCTGCTGGCTTTAGCAATAAAAAAGTGATTAACATATGAAGATTCGTACATATAGCCACTTTATGGTAAAAAGCAGATTTTCAGGTTTTGTATAGTAAGATTATATCACTTAATGAAATATATGGTTATTAGTTTATTAGCACCAATATACCATCCCGTAATACTGGAAAGATTGTCAAAGTTTTTTTTTTTTCATTGGGAATTTCTGGCAACCGATTCTGCCAGTTATTTTTATAGTAAATTGAACAGGATACTTTTACAGTATGTCTATTACATTTAAATGTATTTTCACATGTATTAAATTAAAAAAAAAAGTTTTTATTCTATGCATACTGCAAAAATAGATGTATATTATGCTATTCTGAATATGTACTCATGCTCTGCCTAATAGCACCTGATTGCCATACTGGAAGAAGACTGTAAAATCATTTTTCTCAAGAAATCTATATTGGTATAGCTAGATAAATGCACACTAAATATACAGCTATATGATAAACTGGAGTAAGGTTTACTCACTCTCGGGCTGTATTACGAGGGGTCATGTAGGTGACAAGACGCTTGATAGTTTTGAATGAAAGAGGTTTATTCTTCTTCCTCCTCTTTCTGCCTACTCAGAGTTTGAGCTTGGGGTACAAACACTCACTATCAATGTGAGAAAAAAAGATCACTTTTGGCAACACATGCCATTCTCTGGAATATTCCCCATGTCTATTGACTTTTGAGAAAAGCAGCCACTGCAAGTAGAAATGCATAGTGTTAACATTAAAAAAACACTCCCTGAAGAGCAAATTTGGAAACGATTTTTTAAAGATAAGTAATAAGAAATGAATTCATTAATAAATGTTCACTTTTTGTTTAAACAGTTGCATTTTCCAAGGATCAAACATTTATTCCTAAAAATTTAAAAATAGCAAAGTTATGAATTCTTCCTTTTACTAATAGCTCATCCGGTAGTGATAATATCTATTTTAGCTGTACTGTAAAAAAAACTGTCACGTTTCTGTTTGTGTTTGGACTTCCTCTGTTCGTTGTGTTCAGTTTCTAGCCACTCCTTCTTCAATAGTTCAACAGTGCTAATCATGCATTTTAAAGCCTCCTGTCCACTATCTAGCCGGGATGCAGCCTTGGCACTTCCCCATGCCGCTGTTACTGAAGCTTCACCGCAGCCACGCCTTTGGCCAAAATGGCCTGCGCCACGCTCGAGCCAGAGCCTTTGGCCAAGATGGCCGCCGCCACGCCCAAGCCAGAACCTTTGGCTAAGATGGCCACCACCACGCCTGAACCAGAGTCTTTGACCAAGATGGCTGCCACCGCGTCCCCCGAGCTGCCGGCTCCGCCCTGGTCCCCCGAACTGCAATCTTCGCCCTGGGCCCCTGAACTGCCGGCTCCGCCCTGGCCCCCTGAACTGCCGGCTCCGCCCTGGCCCCCTGAGCTGCCAGCACCTCCCTGGGTTCCTGTATCACCGGTACTGCCCTGGGGGCATCCTGTCCTACCTATACCTCTCCTAGTTAGCCTCCAGGGCACCCACCCACCCCTCTTGATTGTTTATGGCGCGAGGACGTGCCTTCCGGGAGGGGGAGGTAATGTCACGTTTCTGTTTGTGTTTGGACTTCCTCTGTTCATTGTGTTCAGTTTCTAGCCACTCCTCCTTCATTAGTTCATCCCAAGCTTGTTTGTTACTATGGTTTCTGTCATTGAGTTCATTTGTCCCAGCTGTGTCTCGTTTCCCTCATTTGCTCTGTGTATTTAAGCCCTGTGTTTTGTCCTGTTCAGTGTCTGTCAATGTTAATGTTAAGCTGGTTGTTCTGTCCTGATTCTTAGTCTCCCAAACATTTCTGTAAGTTTAAAGTTTATTGTTAGTAAAGTCTGCTGCACAGTAATCCTGTTTCCTCGTTGCTGCAACCAGAAACCTAACATTACCATTCCAGTTTTTCCAGTAACTATTTATTAGATACTAATGCTTATTCTTTTGGTCTACTATAATTACTAATAACTCTTTTGTAATTACTATAAGTGGTGAAAGTTCAATAAAAAGTCTTACTAATAAAATTGCAATAGATACTACTCAGAAGCAAATAGTTTCTGATATCTGAATGACAGTGTCCTATAGAATTTTAATTAGAAACAATTAGTTGCTAGCCATAACTGACTACTGACCAGAGTGGGGCAAGTTGTCACAAATGCGAGTAGGCTTACTGAAGTCAAAAGTCCATTGACACAAATGTGTTGTTGTTGGTTTCACCTTTTTCAAGAACTGACTTAAAGTAAAATATTTGTATGAATTCTGTCTCTAAAATTTCAGTATCATTTTTTTTTTTTGTAAGAGGCTCATCTGCTGTGTAACACACTAACATGCATTCAGACAGGAGTCAAGTTATAATAAAATTTAATGTTGAAATTTGCCTAAGGACAGGTTGGCACATTTTGGGCTTACAATGGCTGGAAATTTAGTGTTGTTGGATGGATTTTATGTGTTGTGTTATGAGTTTTTTTTTATTATTATTGTTTTATAATTGTTCTAATTTTGTTGAAAACAATATGCTTTTTATTTAAAGTCGGCAAGTAAAAAATATGACCACTTGCCATGGCCTTGTTAAAACTGATCCCGACTCCATAATTAGTCTGCATGAATCAAACCAATCAAACCAATTCAGACTAAAACGAGGATAGTCCAGAATCATTGGTACACCCCTTCCCACTCTCCAAGAACTGTACTCATCCAGAGTAAGTTAAAGGTCTGGCAAAATCACCCTGGACCCCTCACAGACCCCTACAGATCACCGAGCACTAAAGCCAGGCACAAGAAAAGTTTCTTTCCTCAGGGCCGCATGAACAGTTAAATGCCCCTACTGGGCAATAGACATGTGCAATACATAACACTCTTTTTTACTTATTGCCTATTTATTCAGCAGACCATGCTTTTTATTCACACTCCCTTGCATTTGTATAACATACGTTGTCTATTGTTTATTTTGTATTTTAATAGATCTATTTGTATTATCTGTCTTGTCGCTGTCATTCTGTCTGTGCACTGGAAGCTTCTGTGTAAGCGTACTCGGCAATAAAGCTCATTGTGACTGATTCTGAATGTGTCAGTAGAGCTGCTGAACTGCTGGGCTGGAGTCAATCTGTACTGCCACTCCTCCGCGGGAGCGCGCGCATTATGGCACACGCACACATGCACACATGCACACACTGACTGGAGAGTCGGGCGCACTCCCTTCTGCCAGGAAGTTGTTGGTATTCGGGAAATAACAAAGAAAAGAAAACAGGTATATTAAAAGCGTCGAAACTACACGAGGTGGATCTGTGTTACATATTCGAGATCTGGGTATGAATTGGAGGACTATTAACTAATGGAGGACTAATCGATGGAGGCGGACGGAAGTTTTGGGCTCGTCTGGGTCCTGTTGCTGCTGTTGGGAATTACAGACGCTACAGGGAGAGAAGGTGGGTCCTCTCCACACATTCCCAAACTATCCACAAATTCCCATATTATAGTTACTGAGCAGAAAGAGAGTTTAACAAGAACAAACAAACAGCAGCGGGGGACATTCTTGTGTTGAAACTGCTACTCAAGCGGTTGACACCCCATATCCACTGCTCAAGACGCGACGCGACCGGCGCGCGGGGCCCACTGCATTTTCACGCGACTGTTCGTCGCTTGCTTTCAGTGTGGAATTTGATTTGTTGTTTTACTAGAGTAAACAACTTTACAATTTAAACTTGTATTAATTTGACTAATTTAGGCTTATTTAAAGTGGATAAGTTTAACAACAACAACAACATAAAAATCCCGTCGGTGTTTTTTCTCGCACTGTTCTCGCATTAGTCGTAGGTTAAAGTATGTCGCACAAACTTGATTTGCAACTTTTGCATGACAATAGCGCTGAAACCTGACAGCCAAGAGTTCATGAGTTTAATGGGCACAACTCCTTATCTTAAAATTAAACCAATATACAAAAAGTAAAATTAGTTCATTTATTTTTTAAATCTTGAATTTATGAAATATTAATGACACCCTCCTGTTAACCAAAATGTAGGCTAATACTAAACAACATTTTTAAAAATATAATTATAGAATAACAATTAAATGGGTTATAATCACAGAACAACAACATGATAATGACAGTGACACACAAGTTATTATTTTAACAATAGGTCATAATACAAAAGCAATCAATTGGGTCATGAACACAGGACAACAACATCATAATGATGATGTCGGTGCTGCTAATATCAATAATAAAAATAGCAATTAATTAATATTAGTAGCAGACACGTAGGCTAGATGTACAGTGGTAGTACCATGGCACAATGGTAATTTGAGATTGTATTACTATTGTACTTTGATATCCATGGTAGTAATAACCAGGACTATAAGTGAAAAATTCTATGGTATTGCCATGATACATGCTTAAAACCATGGTATTGATATAAAACATGTCCTAGACACCAAAGTAGAGCCATGGTAATTTGTTTGTACTTTTTTGTGCATGTTATTATTATAGTAGCCTACAGATGACATGACAGAGAAGGCCAGTATACATCAGACCGTAAAACAATGGATTCAGCAATCTCAGAGATTAACACAAATTGTGTACAAAACTGAATTGATGGGAGGTTTAATACCAGTTTAAACTTTGTAGTTCTCATTCTCTGCATAACACAAAAATACCACTGTCATAAACCATTATTGTTTTTTTAACCTATATCTACACATTGAATTTCTTTTAATTTCTCTGTGTGTACGGTACATGCACTCAGTGGTGGAAGAATTCATATTTTCTTAGGAAATCATATACTCTTCTTCCTGCTCGTTGAAAGTTATTCCAAAGGTCGTTTACTTTAAAGTTCTGTGTAACTGTCAGCTTCTGATTACACATTTAACAAAACAAATGTGTTTCTGCATTTCAGTTAGATTTTTTCATGTATCTAAGGCATCTAAATTGTCGACATGACCAATGACTTTGCTGAAAAAAGTTTTGTTGTGCCTTTTAGAAAAATTGTAAAAAAAAAAAAAAAAAAAAAAAAATCAGGTCATGGTAAATGTTTTTTTTGTTTTTTTTTTGGCTGTGATATAAAGTATAAATGTGATTATAAAGTAAACATAACAATAAAAACTTTTATATTGTTAGTAATATTTTTAGATATTTTAAGAAATGGACTAAAGCAACTTAGTTACTTGATTACTTAGTTCTTAGTTACTTGATTATACATAGGCTACATCATTCTTTTTTTTATTTTTCATTTTTGAAAAATCTGTTTTTTGATAATCTCTCAATTATCATTTTATTACATTGCATTATATATTTTTGCACCCCACCATAAAAGCTACAGAGTTTTGATCTTAAAAACATTTATATTTTATGAGCTTTGATCATAAAATTAAGCATTTATATATATATATATATATATATATAGAGAGAGAGAGAGAGAGAGAGAGAGAGAGAGTGACAACTGATATTTATATGCATATGTCTGCTATACGATCTCATTTATTTACATTAATTTGCTTATTTCATCTTACTTTCTGGCTATATAAATATCAGCAGCTGCAACAAAGTGCATATTTTTTCTCAGTTTGGTCCTCTGAATAAAAAGTTTTTTTTTCTCTCCATATTCTCATATACTGAATGAGTCACAAAGGCCTCGGGTATCAAATATTGTACTCAAAAATCAAATTTTTTAAAGATTTTTTCAATATTTTTGATAAACTGTTTCATTAAAAATATATATTTTTCTGACTATTCTTTCATATGTCAGGCTTTAAAGGGTTAAACATCCTTGAGGTGCTCAAATTGTCAACAGCCTGCAAGAAGCTTTCAGTCTTGTTGACAAGCAGAATCCATAAACAATGGCATTGGGACATTTGCATGGGACATTGTTGTCATGGGACCTTTTCTAATGTGACCACGTCTCCAATTCTCAAAACTTAGCAAAACCTGTCCCTGTCAAACTTTTGCCATCTGATTCTGCATATGCATAAGTACATGTTGTGTGTGCAGTTACTAAACTAAGAGTTGGTTCACTGCTGTGCTGGGCTTGCCCTTGTTATCAGTTGTTGCGGGTGTACTACAGAGCTGTCTTAGATATGCTTTACGTGTTTCATTGTTGAGTGTTTCAGAACCTGTAATGGGGCTTTTAGCAATGCTGTTAGCTGAAAGTGTCACCACACGTTTAATGGGCTTCAGGATCTTTATCTTTAACGCTTATTATCTGAGAAAAGGCCTTTCACACCAAGGACGATGACAATAACTATAAGGTTTTAATAATCGTAATTCTACAAAAATAGAGACGCCATTGACACAGACATTCTGATATCATAACTGCAGCTCACTTATAATAAACAACACATTATTGTCAGTTGGTGTGCGCTTATATAACGTTATAGGCTAGTTATTCTTGTGAAGGTGTGAACGGGCCTTAGCAGTCAGATTTGTAACTCATTAGAGCCAGGAGGAAATTTCCTTGTCTGTGTTTTGGTGAAACACAAGTCTGTGAGTTTTGTTAAGGACTACGTCAGGATAAATAAAGACTTCAATATTAAGGATGATAAGACTGGAAAAGAGTATCAGCAGCATGTGTTTTTTTGCACTGTTCACTGTTCACTGACATGGCAAAGATGGAACATTACTGATTTTCTGAAGTAGTTTGTCTTGTGATTGTCATGCTTTTATAGGCTATATTTTTGTCTTATAGGTTCTGTTTCCCCCAACGTTTTAGATAGCATACCATTTTTGAAATACGTCTTAAAGAAATAATTTCTTCCAAAAATGACAATTCTGTCATCATTTGATTTCTCATGTTGTTTCAAACAGATTTGACTTTTTCCTTCTAAGGAACAGAAAAATATATGTTTAGCAGAATGTTTGTGCTGCTCTTTTTTTTCCCCATACAATGAAAGTGAATGGTAATTAAAATGCTGTTAAGCTCCAAAAATAGCAGAAAAGCTCCATAAAAGTGTCATCAAAGTAGTTCATTTAATTTATGTCCTAAATTCCATGGCCTTGTGCACACTAATACGTTTTTGTTTGAAAATGCTTCTTTTTGGCCTTCCATCCACAATGAGACTGCGTTTTTATGAACGAAAACAAAGCTTTTTGAAAACGCTGTCCAAAGTCCAAAGAATTTGAAAACGCGGTTTTCATGTTTATACAGGTATTGTGTCTGTTATGTGCTGTTCACTTTCACACAGTTGCTGAAATATGTTACTTTGTACACTCTTGCAAAGATGACAGATCATTTACTCACATTTGCTGTCCTGCGGCAAAACATGAGAGCAGTTGCGTTTAAGACCAAACATATAATGGTGAGTGAGTGCGACCTGGACACATCAGTGAATGGTGAGATATCTTGCTAAATAAAACGATACTGCCGAAAGAATTGCGTGAGATCTTTTTGCTCTGTCTGTATCATCTAGTGAACTTTTATGAGGGCTTACGCATGCGCAGTAAGGGGAATTTAGCACGTTTCTGTGTGGACGAAAACGCTAGTGTGACGGAAAGCATTTCAGTACGAAAACGCTGTTTTCAAATGTACTCGGATTAACGCAGATGTAACCCAAGTCTCAAAACACAATGAAAAGGACAAAAAATGCTGGATGGACACGCCAAAATGCACATTTAAAAAATTGCATAAAAAACGATGGAAACACATTTACTGAATAAATTCCTTGATGCATATCAAAAAAAGACATCTGGCAATGTCAAATGCGCAAAAAGGGTCTTAAAGAATAAATAAAAAAGTTGCTGTAAATAATGTTTTTGATGTATTTACAATCACAGCTTTGGGTCACTATGGTCTCTGTATAGGCTATAAATCCAAAACTAGATAAATATTGAAAATATTTTTCAAGAGGTTTTTACTGTGCAAAATGAACAGCTAAAGCCTCGCCACAAAAAAGATCAAACCCATATAAGAAAGAATCTAGATAAACTAGCCAAACTGATTGATGCACTCATCAACTGTCGTGCAAGCAGGCTGTTGTTGTGTGGTGTATGTTGTGTTAGATTACTTGCAGGAAAGCTTCTATATGTAAAGCATGTTCAAGGTCATTATCTCATGCTCAATGCTCGCATGCATTAGTTCAGCATACGTGCATCCCATCAGTATTTTGGTATGCGTGTAGCAATGTGTCAGAACGGAGTGATACACGCTTCACAAACACAGAGACACAAGGTCTCGTCCAAATCCTGTTCTTCCTGTCGGTTGAGTAATTCTTGTTTGTTGTGTGACTGACTATGTGCAAGAGAGCAAGAATAGAATATGCATGTAGAAAAGCACTGATATGATACATGTGTATTTGAATGAATAAGGAAAATGTATTTTTGCATACAGTATTATACTAGTGACCAACACCTGAAACTATTTTGTTTATGCCCTTGGTTCACATATTGAATTAATTTGTCATTGTGCACTTAAACGTTCCCTTTAGTTGAGTGTTTTTGTCATCGCTGTGTTATTGAAAGTGTTATCGATTTTGATGCAAATACTGCTTGTCCATTCAGTGGTATTTGAGGTCAATGCCCAGAGGACACGGTCAAAGTGATAATACCCCGTTTGGATACCCTGTTCTTGTGGGCAGTGATAAAGGGTCGGAATGGTTGTCTTGGGAAGATCTTTGGTGTTTCTCTTATTATAACCAAGGTCAGGACCTAGTAGACAGCAGTTGATCTTTGGTCGCTGTAAATGTCAGCTTGCACTCTGTTTTCTGTATTGTTGTTGTTGTCTGTGAGATCAGTCTCCGTGACAGCAGCAGTTAAAAGAATTTGGCAGCTGAAAACCTATTGAGTACACGCTTGTGAAGTAGCCTACACACTCTACTTCCTGTCTGGCCGCACACCAAGAGTAGGTGTGGTGAATTTACTCACTGCACAGGTAAAGAGCACTGATTTAAATTCAATCTGTCTCTCTTGTGTTGTTGTCGTAGAGACCAAGAGCAGCTCTTACACCGTGTGACACAACAAGTTTCCAATGACAATGAATGTGTCTATATGAGCTCTTGTTTTGCTATTACATACATCGCTTACTATGTCAGTTTGTTACTGCATGTTCTAAAGCACAGAATAAATAAAAATGTGATCCTCCAAAATATACATTTCACCACAAACACAACATTGTAAGCAGAATTTGACTGAAATTTTATTGGAGTACCTGTTATTAAAGGCATAGTTCACCCTATGCCGAACGCTTTATGATGAACAGATTTAGTTTAGGCTTTTATTCACATTGAACACCGTTCAGCGAACGTACATAGAGCACTCAAATTTGGTAAACAAACATGCTCAAAGTCAAACATGCTTGCTTGACGCGCAAGAACCAATGAGGTTCAGCTTGCAGAGCACTGAAGAGGGGGCATCTTAAAGTCCCCATGAAATCAAAATGGACCCTATTTACTTTGTTAGCGCATATTACTAGTCTTGTGGTGAACAATTAATCCGTGCAAGTAAATATATATATATTTTTTTTTTACCATGGTAATCTTTAATCAAAATCTGAAAATGGCGTCTTTTTCTGATGACGTAGGTTTGACGGCTTGGTTTGAAAACGCTTAACCACTCCCCTCAAACCGTTAGTCTGCTATGAGCGAGAGATTGAGAGGAGGAGCGCTAAGTAAAACCCTGCCCTCTGTTCAATATTCCGTTTCACTGGGAAATACGTCATAACACTGGAGAAAAGTCGTTTGCAACTTCCGGTTCACGGGGACTTTAAGTAATGAAAGGGGGCGATGCCTTAATGCAAAGTTAATTTTTTTTTCAGACTGTAAACAAACCTGTCGCCGCTACAATTACGAAACTAAAAACTACTGAGTAAATACAGATGGTAGAGAATTGAATAATATTGCTACATAAAACAAAAAGGAAAATTGCCTAGGCCAACATATTAGAAAATTCTACTTATCTATATCCATGAAATAACCATGTTTTTGACCACCAGATATAAACATGTCTTAGATACACAATTTCAGCGGCTTTACCATGAATAGACGACAGAAAGTTACCATGATACCACCACCACCACCAAAATTAATTAATTGTGTCTGCTTTTCTATAAAACACGGCGCTTCACTAACACGTAACACTAACCGATGCATATTTTTATGGTTAGTTAGAACAGCCAGAACTGCAACCGGTGACAAACAATAACAATAAAGAGAAAAAAATCTATTAACTACGTCCTCTAAACTTGAAAACAATATCTCATCATACCTTTAGCCTACTTGGTAGAGCTGCATTCTTCATGGCGTGGGAAGTTCGTTGTCAAATGTGCCAATCAATATGTGACTTTGTGAAACAGACTGTCCTTAACTAAAATGTTGCTATAGTAGCCTAATATTAATGCTAGAAAGCCTATGCACTTGGCATTTGTGATTAAAAAAAAAAAAAGTGTATTCTATTTCATCATTAAAACCCATTTTCACATTAATCTTTTCATCAATTAGGAATTTTACTGACATTTTATTGGAGTACCTGTTATTAAAGGCACAGTTCATCCAAAAATTAAAATTGCTTGACACACAAGAACCAATGAGCGTGAACCAATTTTCACACCAAACAAGTACGGTTGAGTGTCATATTTGAGTGCTCTAATGTTTTTTCACCAAAATAACACACTAGTATTGTAATTTAAATTATCATTATCATTTTACTTTCTTAAATACAGTCAATTGTTACAATATTAATAATATTTCCGTTCTGACAGTTCTGTCAACGAGCCCTGCATCTGCTCTCTCTTTCTCTCACGGTGAGTGCGCGTGCAATGAAGCAGACAATGAGATGATGTTTTATTAACGTTTCGGGAGGTTCACATTCAAATGATTTATCATAGTCCTACATATACGTTGCTGACCTATGTTCCATGACAGTTTTCAGCATCCCTCCACCACCCCGACTCCTCACTCTTGTCTGTTTTCTGTCAGAGCCAGGGATGGATAAGAGGGGAGTACTCTGGGTTCAGGCCAAAATACCGAGCTCGGAGCCATCTCTTGGACATCTCGGACAGCACGCCAAATACGCATGCTTCTTTTAATCTGATTATTTGTGTGAAACACGTGAAATTATATCTGTGCTGAACTTATTTTTGGCCTCTAACTCAATTACAGGCAACTGTAATCGTACAATTTAGCCATGGGCTAATTAAAAACATTTTTTAGTTGTCTCTCGTGAAATTTGGTCGCATATGCTCGCATTGTAGAGGGTTGCAGAGGTACTCAAAGCATGCGTGTGCGTGTGTGTAAACCTGTTGGTTTGGATGTCATTGGTGAAACATTTGAGGTGTATAATAACACTTCAACCAGTTTAAAATAAGTTTGAGTAGGAGTAAAAAATGATTATGTAGAAACAGAAGTACAATGAGAGAGAAAGAGAACAGAGCCTGCCAGAGACATGGACGAATAGAGTTGTTTTCAATTCAAGGTCCCTATACACACACATGCACAGAGACGAGGGAATGTTAGGATGATGAAAGAGGAGGAAGGGAACTTGGAAAGGAAGTGTGAACAGGAGGAAATAGTGACTTATTATCAGCATGCATACATGTTACTTATGTTACTGCACAAAACAGCTTTTTCAATAATGTCTCATACAATAGCTTATCCCCCAAAAAAGAAAAAGAAAATGAATCACCCTTATTTGCAAATTTTCATTTGCCGCAGTTGCATAAACATAACCACTGTGTTAAGACTGTGTCTTAAGAACTATTCTGATCAGCAGTTATCCACAGGGTAATCAGTCTTACTTTTAAGATTCAAATGAAACCAATCTGTGTTTTTATGTAACTGACTTTAAAAAGTTATGACCAGTCTTAAAGAAAAAAATGAGATGACTAACTTGTACAACTAGTTTAAGCAGTTTATGCGACCGGCCACTGGAATTAACTGACTTTAAACATCAAAAAATCAACAAAAAGGCTACATGAAATATGTGTGCTCATTGAACTCGTAGAGGTGTAATAGAAATTATTTTGGTCTATTGTCAGTCTATTGTCAAATGCTAGCCTGCAGTTTACAGTGCACTGAATATAGTGACTTACAATAAATCATCTGTGAATTGACACACACATGCACAAATCTCAGTACAGCGCTGCACATGTCATGACATGGACACTCAGAGTGAGTGTCAAACACATCTATTTACAGTCTCCTGCACAGAGTAGCAGTGTGATAAAGCCAAGACAGGAGGACAGTAGTCATGACTGTAAATGAAACAAATCATGTATGTGCCTTTAAGGTGTTCTTTTCCTCTACAAGACAATGTGAATAATACATGTAAAGTGAAATGGATGCAGACTTTGTAGGCAGTACTCTGAGTTTCATTTCCATTATGTTAATTTCTAAAATGATGTTAATTTATTTTATGTAGTGCTGGGTGGTATACTAGTTCATGCGGTATAACGGTTTTAGCCCGCGTATGATATGTATTTTTCAAATAGCACCATGCCGGTGCGTAGCTGAAACAACTGCTGAAACTTTTCAATGGCCATGAAGAGCTCCAAGCAGATTGTTTTGAGAGGGGACTTCTATTACATTCATACCCTTCTTACTAACGCAACAATAAACAGTGTTGGGGGAAACACATTACAAGTAACACGAGTTACATAATGAGATTACTTGAGTAACAAGTAAAATAATGCATGACTTTTAAATTTACACCAAAATATCTGAGGTACTTTTTCAAATAAATATCGCAAGTTACTTTGTTTTCCCATTTATTGACTGGCAGCTCTCCTATCCCCATGTCGAGAGGAACCGTAAGATGCAGAGTCGTTGTGTGTTCATTGTTGTTCTAGACTAAATGTGACCATGCATTTACTCATATCACTTGCACAGAAACAGATTCAGTATTCCTCAAAATTAATAAACAGTAAAATGCAAACTCAGAATATTACACAAACCTGCATTAGTTAAATATGTTAAATAATACAAATATACTTTACATATTTAATCTCACTTTATTAACCAGGGTCTTTGCTGCTGCAATGATCCAATTCAATCATACCAATAAGCAAAAATGACTTGTTTAAAATGACAGATGTTTAATTATTTTTTTATTGCTGAAGTAGCCTAAGTGTTGAACTTTATTCTCCTGTGGTGTCACTATATGAGTACATGAACGCATGAATTTCATCTGCAGAGCTGCTCTGAGAGTCACTTCATGAGCATTTCACCATTTCATTTGATAAAATCATTTGTCATATCACATACACACAGAAACTTCACAACATCATTTTATACAGTCCTGCTGATGTGTGTGTGTCTGTGTTTTACTTTTCAGTATGTCTCGGGACAGACATGAAGCTGACTTTACCCTCCAGTCTTGAGAATCATTATGAGATGCTCAGGCTGCTGTACACGGGCTGTCAAGTTGTTCATGGTAACCTGGAGATCACACATCTGCAGGGAACTCCAGACCTCTCCTTTTTGCAGGTACGGGACTGTCATGTGTTTGTGTGTGTTAGAACGGTGTCATGTTAGCAGCCCCTAAATGAATAACTAATGTTCGTTGCGACGGAAGTGAATCAATCAAAACTAACTTTAGCTGGACAATAACTTTATTCTAGAGCTGCTGTAAAGCCAAATCAATCGCTGTTACTTTAATTTCCTATTATCACTGTAAAGCTACTTTGAAACAATCTATATTGTTAAAAACGCTGTATAAATGAAGGTGGCTTGACTTGACTGTGTTAGGGTAGCTCTTTATTATACAGCAGCTAGATTTCTTTGGTGCTCAAGCATTTCCAAACTCCTGTTCATTTTCTTGCCATTGTGTAAATAATCACATTATAATGAATAATGTGTGTGTGTGCCTGAGTTTGACCAGAGCATATTTCTGAAAGTCTGCAATACCCTTTTATAGAGATACTTCGGGTTTAAATTTCATAGGCATAATCATTTTTTAAAAGTTCAAGGCTTAAAGGGTACTGCATAACAGGAATGACCCATCCTAACATCCTATTGCAAGTAAAAGTTTGCCTTTAAATGTAATTTGGTTTTAATTTGATTTAATTTGGCTCATTTTTGTCTGCAGGAGATTGTGGAGGTTCAGGGGTATGTGCTGATAGCTCACGTCTCAGTGCGTTCAGTTCCTCTGGACAATCTGCGGATCATACGAGGCAGTCAGCTGTATAACTCCAGCTATGCTCTCACAGTACATAACAACATCAACAACAGCCAGGTGGGACTCGGCCTGAGAGAACTACGCCTCAGGAGTCTTACAGGTAAGAAGTGTGGCACTTACAAGCATTAAGTCAAATTTATATTGGGTAATTATAGATTTAAGAGTGAAAGTCATATTACTGGCTACTTTTATTTTTTTCAGTCTATTTCAGTTTAAGCTATGTTAATTTAAACTCACTCACATGTCATCATCGCGTACCATGAGGCTAAGCAGAGTTGACAGACAGTCACTGAGCGCCGCAAACAAACAGCAGCCGCTTTTTACAGTTCCTCCTGAGCCAAAACAACAAGCTTATGCTGCCTTCACGCAATGTTGTAATTACCGTAATTAAGAGATGGCGACCCTCTATAATGGGACATTTTTTTCCCCCTGTCTCAAAACTCTCAATCACGTGACTTCTTATTGAATTCTTTATGCTCAGGTCCAAAATATTTCATTGACTAGAAATTACTCTTTGTGTTTGCATTCTCTATAAAATTATTTTAAAAAATTGTTGTACAGTCATGAAAACAGAAACTTGTGAGTCAAATTATTGACTGTTTCACAGAAATCCTGCTCGGCGGGGTTTATATTTGGGGAAATCCTCAACTTTGCTTTCCTCGGAATATTAATTGGAAAGACACTGTTACAACAGTTGAAAACAAACTGCTGCACCTGCAAGACATTCCAAAGAACTGTGAGTGAACTATCCTATTACACATTACACTATTCGAGGCATTATATACTTGTTATTGCTCAATAGTAATGATCTTTTTTCAGGTCCTCTTTGTTCTTCTGCTTGTGGGTCCGGTGGATGTTGGGGAGAAACAAATCAGGACTGCCAAACATGTGAGTGTCATTGACATATTTGTATTTTTTCGTGTTTGATAAAAAATGTTTGTTTTTTTTGCCATGAATTCAGTATAATTGAATCAAGATTCCCAGTCCATCTCATATTTAATAAATACATTTTCATGCCCCTAAATGCTCTAATTTATATGACAGTATTTAACCTAGTTTATACAAGAGAAAATGTCTGATCAGTTCAGTTCTGCATTCCCTATAAGAGAATAAATAGACACAGTTTGACCAAATGAAATATCTAACTATTTGTGTTTTGTCGGGAAACGTAATGGAATTCTTCCCCTGAGACAATTCTGAATCTTGTTAGACATGTATGATACACCATTGCGTGTACCTCTTTCTCTGCAGTGACGTCTGTGCAATGCTCATCTGGCTGTTCGCGCTGTAAGGGTCCGAATCCCAATGATTGCTGTCATGTGCAGTGTGCTGCTGGGTGCACGGGGCCGAAAGACTCTGATTGTCTGGTAAAAAGATCATTAATATTGCATTTATATCATTCATGTCTAACTGACATATAATAATAACTGTTTCATCCTATTTTTGCATGTTTAGGCCTGTCGTCACTTTAATGACAGTGGGACGTGTAAAGACAACTGCCCCCCTCCCACCTTCTATGACCCAACCTCCTTCCAATCCAAACCTAACAAGGACAAAAAGTTCAGCTTTGGAGCCACATGTGTTAAACAGTGTCCCCGTATGTCAAACGTTTAATTAGCTAACAATACAATATCTTGCTGTATGTCCAAAGGTCTTGCCTTTTCTTTCTCTTCATAAGTAATACTGCACTTTCTACTTCTTTAGATAACTATTTGGCCATGGAAGTGGCATGTACAATGGTCTGCCCTAAATCTAACAAGGAAGTCATCACTGTCGACCCAGATGGACAAGAATCACAGAAATGTGAAAAGTGTGAAGGAGAGTGTCCAAAAGGTCTGTATGTGTGTATGTTTTTGGCTGAAACATACTGTATACACGCTAATACATGGCCGCTACTGATTCTAGCTAGCTACACAAACTTGATTTTAAGTGTCGTTGAGTTCCAAAATCTGTGAGAAAGCCATTCATAACACAAGTTGTATTCTTAAAGTTTTTCCAAAATAGTTTATAAATACACACACTACCTGTCAAAAGTTTGGAATAATTAATATCAAAAAGGCTGCATTTATTTGATAAAAAACAGTAATATAGACAATAAACCTTTTCTATATAAATATATTTTAAAATGTAATTTATTCCTGTGATGGCAAGGATCATACTCCATATGATCATGTCACATGATCCTTCAAAAATCATTCTAATATATGCTGTTTAACATTTTTGTGGAAACCGTGATACACTACAATGCATTAAATTGATCAAAAGTTAAAAAAACATAATTATTCCAAACTTAGTAGTGTATAAATACTATGTGTGCATAATTTATTTTATTCTTATTGTAGTATTAATTTATGCATGTTCTGTCTGTTAGTGTGTTATGGGCTAGGAATGGGAAACCTTCAGGGGGTGACAGTGGTGGATACCACCAACATTGGCATGTTCATTGGCTGTGAGAAGATCTACGGCAGTTTGGCTTTTCTTTCAGACTCCTTCGAAGCGTAAGCAAGGACCTCTTTCACCTACAAATTACAATGCCGTCATCATCTACTCAGCCGTTATGTTGCTCGTCCTCTTGCTTCTGTGAAATGAAAATGAAAAAAATGAAGATAATACAAAAAATTTTTACAAAAAAAGCAGAAAGACTCATAAAAGTGGTCCATATGATACATGCGCTATAATCCAAGTCTTCTGAATACATGCGGTAGCTTTGTGTGAGGAACAGACTGAAATTTAAGTCATTATTTATTGATCATTTTCACCTCTGCTGCAGCTCTCAAACATGTTTCAATTTACGTGTGAAGAGACACTTTAGAACAATTCCATTTGCTGTCATTAGCTATGTTTGCATCCACTTATTTTATTCAAGTTTTGGGATATCGCATAAAAAACGGTGTATGGAAAATCTTAAACCTGCCCATTCGCCTCTGAACGCAAGATAGCATGAAAGCATTTGTTACTGCGGTTTCATCTGAATGCTCTGAGGCGCATGTAATTTATTATATAGGAAATAATTGCTCACAGGCTTCCCTGGCTGCAGCAACTATTTATTATTTTATTACTGATACTTTGAGCCAATTTCCCAGGAAGATTTTATTCTTGAACACATGGGATGGAAACATTGCTTTATTCCTCAATTTTTTTGCACAAGTTTAATTAGCAACTTAGCTATTGACTTCAAACTTGACACAAAGTGTCTTGACATGCAAAGTTTGAATTTGTGTATGCTTTTAGAATACTTTATGGTGCTTTTGGCCCTTTTTAGAGTTTGAATATGTGAGTCAAAGTCATATGGGTTTAGAATAACTTGAGGGTGAATAACTAACTGACCTTAAAACTTTTCTTCTTATTTCAGATTTTCCATACATGATTGATTGGTATTGTTATACCTATTGTTACACTTATAATGTTAAAGTATATTGTCTTGTCAATACAGTAATGCAGTTACCAATTCATCTGGACTGCAGTTGAGTGACCTTGAGAAGTTGAAGTCGATAAAAGAAATCACAGGTGAAGATCTCAGTTCAACTGCATTTATAAAGAAAATACAAGTCGATAGATCCAAGATCAGTGCTTTGAGAACTAAAATCTACATAGCAATATGCTACTAGCTGTACCAGTGTATCATTAAATTAATTTTGCATTTTAAATAACATTATATTTGTATTTTAGGATATCTGTACATAGATGCATGGCCAGATTATTTGCTTAATCTGAGTGTTTTTGAAAACTTGAAGGTGATCAGAGGAAGAATGCTTTACAAGTAAGTATATCTGTCTTTTTTCCCTCTTTTCCCGTTTCCTAATCCAGTCTTTAAACACATTATTTGCTAGACTGTTTACCCACTTTCTTGTTTGTCTGACGTCTAGTTAGACTTATCAAACCTGCAGTTTCTTATTAGTTGTAAAGGTTAATGATTATCCTCTACACCTGCTGCATGATGTATCTTTTTTCTTTTCTTTCAACCCCTCAAGCCAGTTCTAACTAGACAGACTGTGAGAAAGGAATGTGCCTAGTTAATCTATAAAATTGTAGGTAATTTTTCCACACTTTAGTCAAAATAAAGATTGACGCACACAAATGGGTGTATGATAGACTAGTAGCTTTAACATTTGAAACCCACCAAGAACAATTCATCATCATAGCAAGGACATTTGCACATGCAAACTGGTCATTTTTTCTGCATAAATGTATAAGTCTAGTATCTTGTTGCCTTATAATGTAGTTTTCGGTTTATCTCTCTGCAGGGGTGTTTTGTCTTTGGGAGTTCAGTCTTTGCAGATCGAGTCGCTCGGGTTGCGTTCCTTGCGCAGTGTCACTGGAGGTTTAGTACTGTTTCATAATAACTCCAGACTGTGCTACACCTCCTCTTTGCCCTGGTCCCCTATGCTCCACCCCACACAGGCACCCAACCTCATCACCAGCGGCAACCAAGACCCGCAAACATGTGGTAAAAGACCATTATATTTAACCCTGTTCGGATGGTGATTGTTTCTCATGGGGATGTAGTGTAATTTTTTATTGCTGTCTAAATCTAGAATGTCAGTGTTTTTCTCCCACCACCCACATAAAAAAATAATGGCCGAGATAGTTTTTTTTTTTTTTTTTTTAACAAACACAAAGGTTGTGTGGTAATTAAATTGCTGTCTGAATCCACATCTCTGTGTTTACAAGAAGAGTTCAATCCAAAAGTTGTTCTGCTAATCCTTTTGACCACTGCCAATCATTGTACGGTAAATGTTGCACTTTGCGGTAATGTGCACACATTTAAAATATGGACACTTTTATTAGTGAAATGCTGGAAACTGTTTACAAGAATTATATAACGTCACCGTTCCACTACAGTTATTATAGTGTGCAGTACGTTTTTTTTTTATATATATATATATGTATTATACACATTTATATAAATTAGCACTTGTCGGGTCATATAAGTGTTTTGGTAACTTATTTCTGCTAATTTCCACATTTTTAAAATTACATCCATAATTTTAAGAGATGAAAAAACAGAAAACTATTTAAACTACAGCACGTCATTTAACCTATTTTTCAATAGGAAATTTAAATGATTTAATCATTTACATTAATATTATTAAATTAAATAAGAATTCATTAATTGTCCAAGCAATAACAAGAAATGGGAGAAAACAGCGATTCACCTATCGCGATTTTTTGGTTTTACGAGTTTAAAATCGATTTTTTTTATGCTAGAATCGATATTAATACAAATTGAATTGCTTTATTTTTGTCCTTGCTTATAGACGAGGTTGACAGAAGTTAGCCACTTTTGTTCCAACAGAGGATAATATGTGTTGTTATCTATGAGGGTTTAGTGACGGAATATCTCAAGTGGGCGCGTGAAAGCGGCGCGAGACTGAATGCACTGAAAAGCCCTTGCGCTACTCATGCTGAGAGAGATATAAGACAGTAGAGCTGCACGATTCATCTTTAAAAGACTGTAATCTCGATTCAAACACCCATGCGATCTTCTTCCAATTCGTCTGTCTATTAAACCTTTGACAAAACCATATCGCAACATTCAAATCTGTGTTGCCGCTGACCAAAACAGTGTTTTCAACCTCATAGTATCATTATTTCTGTGATACAAGAGTTAAAATGATTATAAGCACTGGGATGAAAGTTTAAAGTTCAAAGATACAATCTGATGTCTACGGTAGCGATCAAAATAGAGTAAATCAGCTTTTGATAGAAACTCTGTGCTTAAAATAACGCATTTATCAATTACATCGACAAGTGACTGTTAAAAAATGTATTTTTTATTGAATCATTAATTCAAGAGAATGTAGTACTGTATGATGCTTCTGAAATAAAACTCAGAAAGATGTGATGAATTGTTTTTGTAAATATGACTCATCTTATACATCTTGTACAGTCTGTATAAGTGTATGATTTAGCTTGTCCCCATTGTCTAGTGTTTAAAAAAAATTGCAATACAAAATCCTGAAAACAGTGTGTGGCTAAGCATGGCATGCAGTAGAGCGACTATATGCAGATCATAGCCTTGAGTGTCTTGTTGTTTTTTAAAACAGTCACAACATATTTGAAATATTATGTAGACACATTCTTAATGGCATCCTTGCAGTAGTCATTGTGTAAAACTTGATTTCAAAAATGATTTAATATTTACAACTAATTTAGAAAACGCTTTATTTTGATGACCCACTTAAGACATTCTACTAACTATAAGTTACTTTGCAACTTATTCTACTAACCCTAACACCTAACCCTAATTTAACAGTCAACTTACACAAATGTAGTTTGTTCACACTTTTTAGTTTCCCATAATGAATAATATTTCATTACATGCTTGATTATGGAACCAAACTGGACATTCTTCTCTCTCTTGTGTAGTTTCAGAGGGAAGAATCTGTGACCCCCTATGTACGGATGCAGGCTGCTGGGGGCCGGGACCAAGTCAGTGTGTGTCGTGTGTGAATTACAAACGTGGGACGGAGTGTGTGGAGCAGTGTAATGTCCTGCAGGGGTGAGTACAGTATAAATAAGCAGATTTTTAATTTGTTGTTGTGCTTTGTTATGTTTACGTACATAAATACAAGTAGAGTTCATATCGATTATTGAATGTTGAATTTTGTGCACAGGGCTTTTCCACTATGTCAGTATCTGTTAAAGGTAGGGTAGGCAATTTCGGAGAGGCTAACAATAGCAAGCTTTGAAAGCATAAGATCCCACCCTCCCTTCAGAAGTTTACTTATAGTCTCAAAGCACATAACATTACAATAATAATGAATGTAAACAACTTACAGAGCTCTTACTTGTACTACCTGATTGATGCAGATTAATTTCGGCGTTGATAGTGTAGACAGAAACGCAAAAAATCTGAGTCTGAGGACGTGAACAACTCCTTAGAATGCCACGGGTTGCCATCTCGTAATTATGGTTGCGACATGGCGTGAAAGCAGCATAAGCTTGTTGTTTTGGTTTAGGAGGAAGTGTAAATGGCGGCTGCTATTTGTTTTATGGCTGCCGGTGACTTGTCTGTCCACAACTCTGCATAGCCTTACGGAATGTGCTGATGATGTGTGATGTCTGCGTGGGCATCATATCATTGCGCAACGATTGGACAAACATTTTTTGGTCCTGAGACTTCCACAGCAGATATATGTCCATTTTTAAATATTTAGACCACTTCTATTATTGATTGCTTTTAGGATTTGAAGAGAGTGTTTTAACCAGTATTACAAAAAACTGCCTACCCTACCTTTAATGTAATACAATAAAGAATGCAGATTTATATGTTGTTGTTATAGAAGTTGGTTTTAAACTCTTAATGTTTATCTCTACATCAAATGCATTTTCCACAGGTCATTCCGGGAGTTTGTGGATGGAGTTAACTGTGGTCCTTGCCATCCAGAGTGTCGACCAGTCAACGGCTCTGCCTCCTGTACAGGCCGAGTAAGATGCAAATGCAAAATTCAAAAACAAATATATATATATATATATATATATATATATATATATATACACTACCGTTCAAAAGTTTGGGGTCAGTAAGATTTTTTAATGTTTTTAAAAGAAGTATCTTCTGCTCATCAAGGCTGCATTTATTTGATAAAAAACAATAAAAAAACAGTAATATTGTGAAATATTATGACAATTTAAAATGACTGTTTTCTATTTTAATATATTTTAAACTGTAATTTATTCCTGTGATCAAAGCTGAATTTTCAGCATCATTACTCCAGTCTTCAGTGTCACATGATCCTTCAGAAATCATTCTAATATGATGATTTGATGCTTAAGAAACATTTATGATTATTATCAATGTTGAAAATAAATAAATGCAGCCTTGGTGAGCAGAAGATACTTCTTTTAAAAACATTTAAAAAATCTTACTGACCCCAAACTTTTGAACGGTAGTGTATATATAAAATATTCTACGTTTTTTTAATATTGTCACCAAAAAAATAAATAATTCATTATTTACTCACCTTTATGTCGTTTCAAACCTGTACAACTTTCTTTCTGTGGAACACAAAAGAAGTTTATCTGAACGTTGTTCACGCTGCTATTTTCCATACAGTGAAAGAAAAATGAACAAAAATGCACCATAAAAGCACCAAAAGTCAAAGTCAACTTTATTATGATTTTTAGTACATCACATGGTACTTGATAAAAGATAAACGCAGTTCCTCAGTTCCAAGAAGTGATACAAAAACAAAACATTTTTTTTTTCCTTTTGTGTTCCGTGGAAGAAAGCAAGTAATACAAGGTACATTTTTAATTTACATTTTGTACATTAAAATAAGCCATATTTCGCCCTTTTACAAATTCTTGATTTTGTTTTTCTACTAGAATAGGTTTTCATGCTTTAATAATAATTCAACAATAATAATTTTTAAAAACACATTATTTTTCACCTATTTTATATAATTGCAGCACCTAACTTTAACTAAACTAGTTTGTTTAGTTCCTGTCTCTATGAAGCCCCTCCTTCTGAAAAGTGCAGTCCACTCTGATTGGATGGCAGGACCAGTGTGTTGTGATTGGTCAACCGGTTCAAATGTGTTTTGGAAATGTTACGCCCCTTTACCATAACTGGTAGTTTTAACATTACTGACGCAACTCAACCAGGCCTCGCCATTTTCTTTGCTCATACCTTGGCGAGGAATTATTTAAATGAGGAATATTGTACCATGTACGTTCCTGGAAGAAAAATGAAGACTACAATCGAGGAGTTTCAGGAAATTCAGAAACAGTGCTTTACTGATATAGAGTCATTTCTTTTTTGAGTGACATTTTTCATGCTCAAACAGCAACATACACACTAAAGAAAGTTGAACATGTAAAGAAAGCATAATTAGGTCCCCTTTAAGGTTTTAACTGTGTTTCTTGTGCAGGGTCCAGATCAGTGTAAGGAGTGTATGCACTTTCAAGATGGAAACGTATGTGTTGAGCGCTGTCCCAGTGGAGTGAAAGAGGACCAGCACACAGTGTGGAAATACTTCAATGCTACGGGACACTGTCTGCCCTGTGAGACCAACTGCAGCGTCTCGTAAGTCCTTCACTGAGTTCATGGATTGTTATCCCACTTTTTTATATCAGGCCATGAGCAACAATTTAGGATTTGGAATTCATTTTTTGTTTTGTATTTACTGTCAGGTGTCCATTGGATGATAGGGGGTGCCCGATCCAACAGAAAACTGGGTAAGACATTATTAAATGTGTATGTATGCAGAATACTCATATTCATTAGTAGTGTTTCCCAAAGCAAGTATCACATATACTGCTCATACTTAGGGTTAGGGATTTGACCAAACCTATAATCTCAAGTTTTAAACTGCGTAACGTGCAACTTGTGAATCCTCAAATGTGTTTAAGTGAGAGGTGGACTGTTACTTTTCTAAGTGGTTGAAATTATGCTATTCGTCTGGTGGGCATTAAAACAAGGCAGAAATTTTTTATTTACTTCAAAAGAGGGACTTGAGAAAATCTAGCGATCTGAATGTAATAGGTACTGAAATGTGGTTTCATGAAATGTGGGGTGGGCTATTTAGACTTGGCAAACACTACAAAAAATGTTTATTTAGAAATCTAGTTATTAATCATAGCTATAGAGTAAAGCTTTAACTATAGACAGCACAGTCCTGCTTAAATCTAATTGTTTGTTATGAAAATCCTGCAGGGCTGGGACAACAGTCGCAATCACAATTGGTGGAGTGTTTCTCTTTTTAATTTTGCTGGCGCTGCTGGTGTTTTACCTGCGACGACAGAAACACCAGAAAAAGAAAGAAACCTTGAGGAGAATTCTACAAGAACATGAGGTCAGAACAGAGTGTTTCACTTGCATGTAGAATTTGTTTTCGAAATACTGACACTTTCATAACTCAAAATCAGTCTAAAAGGAGCATTTATTGATACTAAGAGGCAAAAATCTAATTTTGAAGTTGTGCAACTTTCTTATGTCGGCTAGATGTATGCATTAGGGTTTTTCTGCCAACATTTACACATCTAGGGCCCTATCTTGCACCCAGCGCAATTTACTTTGTACACCGACGCATGTATCATTCCTATTTTGCACCCGACGCACAGCGGACTTTTCCCTCCACAGACGCAGGTCGGTAAATTAGGGAATGAACTTGCGTTCCCGGGGGAGGTTCAGCGAAAAGAGGAGCCGTGTTCCGGAGCAAACGTTCCCTGGTGCTATTTTGCAGTTCCAGAAAACAATTCAGCACTATTCAGATGCTATTTTAAGGGCGCATGCTTGGCCATAATGTAGCGTGTGCACAACGCGCATACACTTTGCTTCTCTCATCTACATGCAGCAGTTCCCATTTTTGCAAATCATACATAATTACAAGGAAAAAATATTACCACAGAGGGAAATCATTATGGTGTCCATGAAGATGTGAAAAAAATTGGCATAAATCTAGCTTACACATTTACCCAAATTATTATACGCCTGTTTAACCGAAGCTAATTTGGGTGGGTTTCTCCCATCCCCATACAATGTCACTTCTCTGTCTTTTACGGCCCTGACGAGAACATCGGTCTGCTTGGCTGTGAACCGCTCCTGGCATGTGCCTGGCAAATCCGTCGTTATAATAGCAATCCGCCATGGAACAATCCGCCAAGCGCGCCTGATTTTTAAAGGGAATGTGAGATGACGCTCTGATTGGTTTATTGCATGTTACGCCCAAACCACACCTATGAGTAATGTAGCTACTTCAGACCAACCCATTTTAGATTTCCGTTGGATCCGCCCACAAATTTACTTGCGTTTCGCGTTTGATACTTGCGTTTCAGATCGTTAAAATAGGGCCCCTATTCTTTGTTGAAAATCAGCTGATTTTGAAATTGACGTTAGCATGTTGCAAGCTATCAACTCATTCAAGCATACAAATACATAGCACATGCAAATACTGGGTAGGATAGTGCATTTTAATTAGAATTAGATTTTTTTGGTACTTGATCTTTTTTTTTTATAATTTACATTTTACAAAATATTTACATATGAAGTTAATATTTGAATAATTAAACAACATATTAACATGGTCACGGTTGGTTCTCTGATGTTGGTCGATTGTCACATGACATGCAAATAATTAGATAAAGTGTTTAATAGTTTTTAAGTGTTTTATTTTGACTTTGTAGCTGGACTTTAAAATGAACTCAAACCTCTTTTTACTTGTGATAGTGTCTCATTCCACATCACTTTCACACTTATGTTTTGGAACAGATTTTGCATCTGCAGAGTGCCTACGATTCCATAAAAGCCTATGTAGGCAGCAAACTAGGTTGTGGAACTGAGTCTATTGTTCCTAAACATAAAGTAAATAAGAACTAATAATAAGAGTATAATATAGGAAAGTCTGCTAGACTTTGTGCTGTTCCTGGGCCCTTTAATTGTATCGAATATCGGTTGGTCATGCTAATGCATTTCTTCTGTTTATGCAGTCTGTTTGGTTTGACTACTTCACATTTAGTTTTGTAGTCTTATGGCATCTCAATTTTTCCTGAAGCTGGTGGAGCCACTGACCCCGAGCGGAGCGATGCCGAACCAGGCTCAGATGCGTATTCTCAAGGAGACAGAGCTGAAGAAACTCAGAGTGCTGGGCTCTGGAGCCTTCGGCACAGTCTATAAGGTCAGACACTGCACACAGTAAGAAAAGAGAGATATCTGTTACCCTTCCTCATCATATCAATGTTAGTTTTTTTAGCCAGTCACCTGAGCTGCTGGAAAATGACTTCGTAGACTGGCTGATGGCACCACAAAATCTCAAACTCTTCACTAGTGACTATAAAGGCAGCCTTTTATTTGATAATCGCACTAAGCTATATCAAGATTATCGCACACCCCCATGTACGTTTGATATAATTATTAGCTTTTCATCAACTCATGAACCAACCACAGTTCCCTTTGCGAACCCTGTCTGGGAAACCCTGTTCTACATTATTGTTCTTAAAGTAGTTTAACCCTATTCATGCAGAGTTTATTTCATCTCACCAGGGTATATGGGCTCCTGATGGGGAGAACGTCAAGATTCCAGTGGCCATCAAAGTTTTGCGTGAGAACACCTCGCCTAAAGCCAACAAAGAGATCTTGGATGTGAGTGTGTTGATTACATTCCTATATTTTGTTGCAATATTAATTTCCTGTTATAAACATTCAGAAGACTCTTCTTCCTAATGATGGCAAGTGTTTATTTTGTATGTGGATATGTGTGACTTTAAAGTGTTTTGTCTATGTGTGTTTATGTGTTTTATCTATATGCTATTCACAGGAGGCATATGTGATGGCGGGTGTAGGGAGCCCACATGTGTGCCGCTTGCTAGGCATCTGTCTGACATCAACGGTTCAGCTGGTTACTCAGCTTATGCCATACGGATGCTTGTTGGACTATGTCAGAGAAAACAATGACCGAATCGGCTCTCAGTACCTCCTCAGCTGGTGTGTACAGATTGCAAAGGTAAGACATCTACAGAATGTGACATGCACTGATGGTGGAAGACTCTGTGGTATGTTGTTGCAGTTTAGTGTTTCACACAGGATTTTGTGAGACTATTACATTTCTTCACTTACAAGAGTTTTTATTTCAGAGGAAAACAGTTTACAAATGTGTCTCATAAATCTAGTGACTGATGAATGGGGTTTCGCTAAGAAGCCTATCACCTTCGAGTTCTTACAAAACGATCCAATGGCAAAACAATGCCATGGGTCTGCGAAACTCCGCCCCACCTCGTGGGTGTAAAGGAAGCAGCACAGCAATCTCGCATTATGTTTTTGCTTCGGAGCCGAGTGTTCTCTTCACTCCTCTCCACTGCAAGCTGTCTACGAGATCTAGATACGAGACGAGCGACTCTTCAGCGGTGTTGGTGTGACGGCGTGTTCCAGCGAGATCTCATTCCTGCTGCTGGTCTGTGCAGTAATCTGCCAACAAGTGTGTGTTTCTCCCTGGGCGCTTCAGCACTGCTGTTGAGTTTTATCCTCTCTAAAAGAGCTGCATGCTGCGCGTCTTTTTAAAGATGTCTCGCCCGTGTATTTCTGGGTGCGGTAGACAGATTAATTCTGCTGATGGGCATGAACGTTGCCTGACGTGTTTGGGTTTAAATCACGCTCAGGCAGCATTGCCCGAGTCTGATCCACAACTGACTGCCATGCTTTCCCGGGACTTTCTAGTCGCAGGAAGGCGCCCCAGCCCGTACCAGCCCCGCAGCCTGCCGAACGCCAGGCGATTCGGCGCTCCCGTTACGGGCAGCTCAGAGATGGGTTGCAGTTCTTTCCAGAGAGTGGTTAGTCACTCCGCCTCCCACGTCTGGGCCAGTCATTCCGCCTTGCTGCCCCATCGTGGGTACGGGCACACTCCACTCGGAGTGTGGCCTCCTCTTGGGCTCTAGCGCATGACGCCTCACTAACAGACATCTGCAGGGCTACAGGCTGGGCGACACCTAACACATTCGCAAGATTCTACAATCTCCGAGTGGAGCCAGTGTCCTCTTGTGTACTCGCTTCAAGTAGCCGGTAACTAGGATCTGCTCAGGTGTCTTCACTTGCTCGCCATTCCACTCCTCGGGCTGGATACGTGCGATATTCTCCTCAGGTGAGTTTCTCCGGGAAGAATGTTGCTTTCTCCAGCACTGTTGACGTCAACGCCAGAGTTATCCCTGCGGCAGCTTTCGTGTTGACTAGTGCCTCCATGTGCATGGTTTCCCCCTTGGGCGACCCCCACATGTGTATTTCCACTGTAATCCTCTTTGAGCGTGTGTCTTTCCCTTGGCAAGCCACCTTCCCACCCTTGGGGTTGATAGATTCCACCCTGCGGGCTGGACACTCCAGTGTTCTCCATTTGCAGCCCGCTCGCGGATCATATGTGTATTCTGTAAGTCTTGGTATTCTTGTGTTAAGTAGGAGTCCTTCGTCCGTGCTAGTCTCATGAACGAAGGACTCAGACTTGCGCAGGGCACTGGAAGACAGCCGCTGTGGCGTGATTGAACTGGGATCCCATTCGTCAGTCACTGACGTAACTCAGAGTGACTGAACGAAAGGGAACGTCTCAGTTACGTATGTAACCCTCGTTCCCTGAGGAGGGAACGGAGACATTTAATAAGCAATTTAATAAGCACACAAAGCCAGATCTCGATTTTAGATGGATTGAAAGATGCTTTGCTAAAGCAATGGTGCAAAACAATGTTCGAGATCTTTTATGTTATGAGAAGTGTAAAAATACACAGTAAGGGAAAACAAAGGGAAACACTACAGTTACTCACATTAGGGCTTTTCACACTGCGCTTTAACCCAGGTTATGGTTCTTCTAAACCTTACTTTTAACCCTGGATAAAGATATATTCCACAATTGTAATTTAGAAGCGGGGCTAATCAATGAAACTGACTTTAACCCAAGAATTAGGAACCTTAAACGCAGGGATTAGGAATGTACAATGTGAAATGTCAGTTTATGAATACCCAGGATTAATTGTTAACCCCAGGTAAATTATGAAAATTTAAATTCTGTCATGACAACTGAGATTGGCATGTAATGGATGTGGAAATGCTAACGCTGCTGCTCCTGTTGATTATTGCTGCTGCTGCTGCAGAGCAAGTATAGAGACTTGGTACTGCCCATACATTCACAGACTTGCTGCTGCTACACATATAACATACATGAAATAACCCCGTAGAAGATCTATACAGGTGGAGCTGGGGAAGGTGGAGGGTTTCTGAAAGTGCGCTGCAGACTGCTAACAGCAAACAATGCCAAGTATTTGAATGTTGAGCAGCAAGCTCATTGGCTGCTGATGCCACAGCAACCAATCAGCTGCGCTATGTAGATAACGATGTGATCGCTAAAAAATTTAGTTAAGGACCCATCAGCCTGCGCCATCTAGAGTTTAATGACAGAACTTTGCATTTATGCAAATTATATTATAATTAAATTAGAAATTATATAGTGTGAAACGTGAAGCAAGTTAACACAGGATTCCATTTACCCGGGGTTTAGAATGACCCAGGGTTAACAATCTCTATTCGTTATTCTATTCCCTATTCCCCAGCCACTTGTGCTCATGTTCTCATGTTTGGTTCTTTGTGTACCCAGGGAATGAGTTACCTTGAAGAAGTGAGGCTGGTTCACAGAGACCTTGCTGCTAGGAATGTTCTAGTCAAAAACCCAAACCATGTGAAGATTACAGACTTTGGGCTTGCCAGACTGCTGGACATAGATGAGAAGGAGTACCACGCTGATGGGGGAAAGGTGTGTGTTTTACATGTTGCTTTGGTTGAACTGCCGAAACAGATTTGGAAACAGCTCGAATGTAGATAAATCTTCTATCCTGCATGTATTGAGAATAAGTCTATGTGTGTGTTGAGTAGGTGCCAATCAAATGGATGGCGCTGGAGTCCATATTACACAGGAAGTTTACTCACCAAAGTGATGTATGGAGCTATGGTCAGTATCCGCATGGGTTTACAGTTGCTCTGCTGTAATTGATAACCCTCTGGTTTAAAATAACCTTTGAGGCTTGGCTCTTTCCATCTCAGGGGTGACTGTATGGGAGTTGATGACCTTTGGCATGAAGCCATATGACCTCATACCAGCGCGGGACATTCCAGAACTACTGGAGGGGGGAGACAGACTCCCCCAGCCGTTAATCTGTACCACGGACGTCTACATGATCATGGTCAAATGTTAGTGTTAATTTCTAATGATGAATTTCCATAGTCATTTGAGTGCTTATTTGATTCAAATATGGATCTCAAATGTTAAAGTTAAGTCTGAATAACACAAAAAAAATATCATCTTTCAGTTACACTTTCCCCAAAAAGTGTACAGTAAATACTGTGGCTTTGTGGCACTTTCAGGACATTGCTGTTGGTTGTTTGATAGATTGTCTAGACACAGTAACTTTCTTCTGTGACTTCTGCATAGTGAATTTTGCTTGTTTTACAAACGAGAGACAAATCAAAATGATTTTCTCTGGCAATCAACACAATGTCACAGCAGCTGTCCATGAGGATTCATTTGTATTGAATATGTAGTCTAGAGGACTTTTTTGACCATATGACCTTATGCCAGGTTGGATGATCGATCCTGACAGTCGACCGCGATTTAAGGACCTGGTGGAGGATTTTACCATCATGTCACGTGATCCCCCACGTTTTGTAGTCATCCAAGTGCGTAAATATATAATTTTTTTTTCATTATGAACTTGTAAGGAATAATATAGGGCTGCATCGATCAACTACATTGATAAGCAATTAAATTTAATCTGTATGTAGTTACAACAAATAATCTATTTCTTCGAAAATTTTGGTATATAAAAGTTTTGTGAAAGTTCATTAACTTCCTGTTTAGATAAGATGATCTGCAAAATGGGAATATGTATAAGAATATAACAGCAAAATATAAATAAATATGGGAAATTAAAATGTTTCTCTACTTTAAAGTGCCAATGTTCTTGTGCATAGTGCAAACTGAGCAATTATGAGATATGTTGTCAACCATTTACATTATTGAGTTCAATGAGTTGTTGCAGCCCTAAAATAATATATTCCTATTTTTTTCCTGCTTTTTCCAGAATGACGATCAGATGAGTCTGTCGAATCCTGTTGATAGTGAGTTCTTCCGCATGCTGATGGCAGAGGAGGGGGGGAATGTGAAGGAGTTACTGGATGCGGAAGAATACCTGGTGCCTCAGCCCGGTGGCATCTTCAGCTCACAAGGAGAAATGAGAGCCAATGGACCCAGCAGACACCACTCTCACCGGGTCAGTGCTGATTTCAGTCCCTCAAATGCTACTATGGTTTGTCCCATTTTAAAAATCATGTTACTTTTTTTGTTTTTCTTCTTTAGAGTACAGACCAAGGTTTAGAGGTGGATGGTATGCCAAACGGGAGGGATTTGTACTCCTCCGTCAGCACGCTGGGGCAGAGTCAGTACCCAACTCTTCCTGTCGGGGCAACAGCCAATGCCATGTGGTCTGGGACACAGTACCCAACTTTAGTACGGAGCATATCACACCTTTCCGCTGGAGGCCAATCGGATTCTGTGTTTCTGGACGGTTACGTGGAGGACAACGGCCCTCCATCCAGTCCTGGTCGTTATTCTAAAGACCCCACCGTCCCTAACGGCATAGATGGAGAGCTGGAGACCTGGAGAGCTGGAGTGGATGGCCCTATTGGCTTCCTTTCAAACACACTGCCACGTGGAGCACACACACAACCAGGTGAGTGAAACATATCATTTGCAGTAAAGGCAACCCATTTTACTACCGGAATGTGACATAGGCCTATTTCTGGTTGAAATGGTATTTGGCACATTTTTTATGATGTCATCCAAAAGAAAGATTATTTTCCAAGGCAGACCAAGTTTTGATGAAATATGACAAAGACATAAATATATATATCTAGACATGCCATGCAGTCAAGACTCTCTGGTGACGTATTCAGGACTTCTCCAATCATTTTTCAACTACCCTCCAAGCTCACGTTCATTTGCCACTACTCTTGAGGGCAACAGACACATCTCCAAATCCAATCACCATCTGTTCCCTGCCCTGAATTTTTTCTTTTTCAATAATCCATATGTCACAATATATAATATATATATATATAATATATTTTGTTACTTTGGTTTCATCGCAAGCTAGGAAATGAGAGTGTATTGCAACATTGAGAACATGTTAACCAATAGCCAAATAGCAGTTTTAGACATTATAAAAAATGTCTAATATTGGCCATGGTACCACATTTATTCATTCATATTTTCGTGCTACGGTGCTAGCAATACAAAGTTTCAAATATCGTTTTGAATAGTACAAGCTAGAACAGGGAGGGATTAAAGGGGTCATCGCATTGACATTGACATTAAAATTCCTCAATGGTTGTGTAAAACAATACCCTTGTTACCTCAAATGTATGTCTCTTTAAATGATAATGAGCAATTACTCACCCCACCCCTCTCTTCCATGGGGGGTGTCGACACAAGACTGCCTTGGCGGACAGAATAGAGCTGGTAAGTCCCGCCCCCTCCGCTAACCCCGCTGGACCTCTAGGTTGAAAAATCGTCAATGCAAGTGAATGGGAGAAAATAATTATTTTCTGGTCCAGTTTGAATTTTGCCATGAATGTAAACATATGTTGTCTGTGAATTTTTTATATAATCTTTCGTGTGAAGAATGCTACAATTTAGCGGGTAGAAGTTTGATACGGTTAGACTTTGTGTGAGAGCACTTTGTGGACTACAACTCTTCGCTGCTTTCGACGCGTTTGAAACGTCACCACCACTCGCATACGGACACTAGCTCACGGATCCCGCTAAACATGGCTGTGTCCTTGGTGCACTTCACCGCCTTCTTTCAGGGAGAGGACAAAATCGTTGAGGTTGGCGAAAACCACGGGTAAGTCAACTTTATGGGGTGACGTCACATAGGCGACATGTAGTCTTTCTCGTTATGTCTTTTCCACAACTGCTAGCCGAAGAATCATACCATATACTGTCAAACTCGTAACATGAAAGATTATATAAAAAATTCACAGACAACATATGTTCACATTCATAGCACAATTCAAACGGGACCAGAAAATAATTATTTTCTCCCATTCACTTGCATTGACGATTTTTCAACCTAGAGGTCCAGCGGGGTTTTACGGAAGGGGCGGGACTTACCAGCTCTATAGGTGTGTTCGACATCGGCTGCGGCTGGATGTAACCGATCGGCGAGAGTAGCCACGTGCAGGCGGGGAGGAGCTGCAAACGGAGATGTGAAGTCAGACACTTTCTGGTTCCCGTAGTGACCGCTCACGTGGTGTTTGCATACTTTACCACAGCTGAAGTGAAATAAATGCAATATTTGCCCAATAATAGATGTTTCAGAGACATTTTCATTCAATACTTTATGTACTGCTTCATACAGCGTCTGTTTGTACAAGATTAAAGTTCAACATAAGCTACTATCAATGAAGTGGAGTCTACGTTTTTTAATCAGTTTTAATTTGATAAACATGACACAATATAACATCGCAACTACATGAAAAGACTGTTTACTGTTATAAAAAACTGATTTGTGAGCTTTAGAGGAACTAGTAATGGTGTTCGAATAAACACGAAACACGTGATCGTTGTCATGCGGTGAATGCAGCCAATCGTGGAACAGCTGTGTCGTCATCAGCCTTCGTGCAGCCACTCTTGAGAAGCTGCGCTGACTGAGTTCTCCGGCTACTCTCGAACCGCTCTCACGGTACTTTGATGGCATATGTCAGTCACGTGGCGTCGGCGCTGTATCAAGTCGGACAAAATTTCTTACCGGCATGCGCTGCTTCAAGTCAACCGCCGATCGGTCTGCGCAGAGCTGCATGAAGTCGAACAAGCCTTATACAAATGGCTGAGGGCGGATATATGCTAATACGGGACAGTCCGTCAGTGGTCGTGGGCGGAGCATGAGTAATATGACATATTGCTCAGAAAATCCAAATGGCTTGATTATTGAGAGTGTTTAGACTTTTTGAGGATTAAAAAAAAAGTTAAAAAAAATTTTTTTTTTTCATTGTATGGTGGTTGTGTCCACACACTGCAAAGACACATTTATATGCAAACACAATATAAAAGTGAATTTTGGATCCGACAACCCCTTTAAGAAAAAGTGAAATAATAGAAGGTTTTTTTTAGTAACAATAATATATTGGTATATATTTGGTACCAATACATTGTGATATATTGGTATAGATTTGGTACCAATATATTGTGCAATATTCGCTAACAATTATAAATTATTATCTTTATATTGAATATCCTGTTTCCCTGAAAAATCCATTTCACACTGACTTTATCACCTTAACAACATGATTTCAACACAATATCTTTAAATGTTTTCTTTGTTCTCAGAGTATGTGAACCAGGACGTCCCATCAGAGCGTCCCAGCACGCTTCCACGCAAAGCGAGTGAGAGGAGATTCATTAACGGTCTTTGTGCAGGGAACAGTGTGGAGAATCCAGAGTACCTGGTGCCTGTGGGCAGCATCTCACCCACTTCTCCCGCCTTCGACAACCCCTACTATCATGATATCGCAGCTAAAGCTCAGGCAGTCGCCAGGGCGTCCATAAACGGAGGTACGAATCACAGGCAGCCCAATGGCTACATGACCCCCACAGCAGAAAACCCAGAATACCTGGGCTTAGCAGAGACATGGAGTGGTCAAATGGAGTATACTTGAGAGGAATCATTCGGTACAGTTTGTGTGCAAGCGTGTGGAGATGAATGTTTTGGTGAGGTTGTGTGCATGAGCGAACGAGTGTGCAAAAGACATATTTTGTGAAGGACGTTCCCAATGGGAATGGTTTCTAATGGCTTTCTATTAAATTACAACAAAACCTATGTAGCATTCTGTGGAGTTTGACCTTGAAGATGGATGCATTTCCAGTCTTTGCCAAAAATCAGCTTTTTTTGCATCTGACAAAAAAATGGTACGTTTTTCAAGACTGCTTGAATTATTTTAACACTGGATGATGTCTGTGGATATATGTAATACACTATGGATTTTCATTTGAATTTTTACTTTTGGTCATCTCGCAAAAACTTTTTTTTCCGGAGGTTCAATTCAATTCCAAGCCAGGACCGTACACACTGCTTTACAGAGCGCTGCGTGAGAGCTGGACACAATCAAAGCTGCTCTGTTCTGTGTGTAAAGGCCCTGGGTGAGCAGCTACAGTGCCAGTGAATGAAAGACTGACATTATTGCCGTACCAAACGGATGTGGTGTGTTCAGCCATGCAACTGGCTCTGAAGATTCATCAACATTTCTTATCTGTGGTATATCCAGGTTTTCACATTTGTTTGGGTATTTTTTAATTCCTTATGTTTGAGCAATGACTATCTTCATTATATGATGGGTAACAGTTTTACAGATGTATGTAGAGCAAGAGGTGAATCTCAAATATTGTCCAGGTCATATGGAAATATTGCACAGAAAGAAAATTCTAATACCTATGTTAAGATTTTTGCTTAAAATCACACTTAATATAGGTGTACCATAGTGATTCAGGATAAGACAAAAACACGGTTTGAAAAATGGATTCATGATGTACTCGTTTATTATATACATTTTGTAAATTTTGAACACAAAAAAATTACGGCCTGCAGCTTTAAGCAGAGATGCATAATATTGGTCAAAAGTGACAGTAGACTTTTTTACAGTAAACTGTATTTCAAATAAATGCTGTTATTTTGAACATTCTTGTCATCCACAAAAACATGGAAAAAATGTGTCACGGTTTCCACAAAAATGTCAAGCAGCACAACTGTTTTCAACATTGATATTCATCAGAAATATGTCTGCAAATCAGCACATTAGAATGATTTCTAAAGGATCATGTGACGCCGAAGAATGGAGTAATGCTGAAAATTCAGCTTTGCCATCAGAGGAATAAATTACATTTTAAAATATATTACAAAACAGTTCTTTTAAATTGTTAGAATATTTCATTTTTGATCGAATAAATGCAGCCTTAGTGAGCAGAAGTTGATCCCAAACTTTTGATATATATATACAGTATATAACGACAAAAGTCTTACTGTTACTGGTAAAATTGATTTTCTTTAAGCAAAAATATGACCTGGACAGAGAGATTCATTCAAGGTGAAAAACATTTATCTCCTTGTATATTTGTGTTGTACTTTTTAATGTTATCTAACCGAGTTGCTCCTGTGCAGTGGTGTGTACAATTTGGTATGAATTGATGTGAAGGGGCCCTTATTGTCAGACTGGCTGGTTTATTTGTAAAATGATGTTGCAAGCAAGAGAGAAGATGATTTTAGATCATTGTGCATTCGTTTTGAAATCAATGTTTAATGTGATCAGTCATGTTCATAATGCCCATTATTATTATTTTATAAGGACTTTTTTAAGGCACGACACCTCCTACTCATTTAAATTTGCCTCACATATACGCAGAAAGGCAGCTAACACTAAACACAGTGTTGTGGAGTAAATACTTCACGTTTAAGAATGTGGTCTAATTTCCATATATTAGCAGCTGTGGCCTCTGGGTGGACGAACGCCCGTTCAATGCCTCCATTGTTCCAAATTACAACGTGTGCCTTTTGTTATACCCGACTCCAGCGTCCAGTTAATATGTCACTTCTTTGAGGAAAGAAGTGCACGTTTTGTCCTTGCCGTGTCAATACGCATTCTGTGGTGCCATTGCATACATTATGCAGTCCTTTTCACTAAACCACATCTCAAATTCCAGATGTTTGAAAATCAGTTGTCGATTTTCCTGATTGTGAAGTGAGAAATTTAGCTTTGGGAGTGTGTGAATCAGCAGTCACAGATGATGAACTGTGAGTGAAGTGAGAGAGTGATATTATGTGCGCTAATGGCACTCCAGTGCGTTTCCACGTCAGCCCAAACAATGACATGATTGTGTTTCAGAATATGGGATGGGGAAAAACCCTTTGTTGAATTTCTGCCTCGTCTCTGCATAGCCAACACAGTCTACACAGTCCGAGTTTTTTGGTCCAGGCTATTGGTCCAGTTGACAAATTAAAATAAATCGAAATAAAATCTGTTTGGGCTTCTTGAGCAACCCGATAGAAATTTAGGGTCAGACTACCTTTTCACTAGTTTTTCGACCAACAGGATATTATGGAAGTTTGTTTCTGCCACAGAATAAAAATTAAAAAAGGTTTTCTCACAATTCAAATGTTTTTTTGTTTATATCTCTCCATTCTAACTTTTTCACTTAGAATTGTGAGTTTATACCTCGTAATTCGGAATTTATAGCTCGCAATTGTGCAAAAGAAAGAATTGTGAGATAAAAACCTAAAATTGCAAGAATAAAAATTCAGACTATTTTCCCTCGCAATTCCACGGAGCACCTAAAGGGACATGAAGAAGAAAAAAAATGAGATGGGAGGAAATAATATTTGGCGTTCTCTCGCAAATGTTTTGCATTCCCCCGAGACACTTTGCATTCACTCGCAAGGAACACAAAAGTTTTGCTAGCGAATGCAAAAGCATTGACATTATTTTTTTTACGCACCACCATGTCCCCCTAGGGGCTCCGTACAATTCTGGCTTTATTTCTCAGAATTGTTTTTGTCTCAGAATTGTGAGAAATAAACTTGGAATTGCAAGAAAAAAAAGTCTGAATTGTGAGATATAAACTCAAAACGTTTTTCATCAAAATTCTGACCTTTTTTACAATTGCAAGTTTCTTTCTCGCAATTCGGACATAACTCGGAATTGAATTTTAATAAAAAAATAAATAAATTTTGCACAAAAAAAAAAGTCTGAATTGTGCGATTAAAAAGTCGCAATTGTCTTTTATATTTAATTTTGTCTTATTGTGGCAACAAGCTTCAATAGGATCTCTTTCCTGTCTATGAAATGTATTCTTTTAGCAATACAGAAATAAGACACTTCCCCTTTGACCTGTCCATTCTTTTAGTTGCCTTTCTTGGGTATGCGATTCTATTCTTGCATGTTTACTTTATTACTCTTCCCTAGATGCGCAAGATGTAAATTCCAGCATTCACAGTTAAGGCTGGACTACACTACACAACTTGTAAAATCTGAACAGATTTTCAAACACTAGAGATCACACACTTGTAAATGGCTACAGAGAAAAACTCTGCATCATACACTAAACGCCTGAGGATCACACACTACCAGACTCCATTCCGAACACAACAAACTGCAGAAACGTGACTCGCTGCTAGGAAACACATGACAAACGAAAAACAATGTTTTCTAAAATCAGCTGAACATATCAAACATGTTTGATATCCTCCGACTGCACGGAATCAAAGTCTGAAGCTTAAAAATCATACCCTACATGTTCTTCTATGAAATATTTCAAGTTAGACTGCCCAAAATCTCAACTTGTTCAGACTGCAAATCGAGGCAAGAATTTGTACAAAGGTTGTGTAGTGTATCCAGGCCTAAGTCAGAAAGTTTGACAATGGAATTAGGCACCAAGCATTTGAGTTTTAGTTTCAGGGCCCATTTGTAATGCCATAATAAACCAGCATCGATGCCAACTGAAATTATTTCAGGATCCAATGATATATAAAGTCTATGCAAGCACACTGAAGGAATTGTAAAATCTGTTATTGCCTTGATTTTAACGAAAATATACATTCTGAATGTTTAATATTGAATGTTGTACTTTTTATATGCATATTGTCCAGATCTGGTAATTGTTGACTTGAGTTTGATGTAATTTTGCTTTTCTTCTTGTGAGCCAACAAATTTAATTGTAAATATACTGTATAGTAATCGACTGGATGCACTGTGATCTGTACACTCAACTTTGAGAACTCTAATGGTACTAGTGTGCAAAAATCATCTTAGATATTTTTTTTAACAGTGCTTCTAGGTAACCAGACTAGTGCCAAGTGGCTTATTTTAACTCAGTTTGGTAAAAAGTTACTTGATGCCTAAAATTAGGTCGAACAATCATCTGCTCTTTCTGTTATTCTACAAAACAAAAGTCTGTTGTGAGAAAATAAAAAGAAATTAAATCAGAGAAAACTCCAATTCATGGGATTTCATGGGATCTAAAGCACCAATCCATCTTCATTTATGTAATGTTGACATTTGGCTTATGAATATGAAGTATGACTGGACGCCCCACAAAGGTAAGCAACATCAGCATAACCTATTCATACTTTTGTTTGTGTTATAAATATTCTTAGTGAGAATAAGCTTGTTTTCATAAGATTAATGTTTATAATTTGTCAGGAATACGTATAAATTATGCTTTGTTACTGTTTACTTTCACAATGAAAGGGGTCATTTTATGAAAATTTTTATGTATTTTTTATATATAAATATACAGAAGTTAGATATTCCATGAAAACATGCTGTATCAGAACTTTTCATCTCACAATCTCACGACTTTTTTCTCGCAATTCTGACTTTTTTCTCGCAAATTGCTGGTTTATATCTCCGAATTTTGAGATACAAACTTGCATTTGCAAGTTTTTATAGAAGCTTGTTTCCACAATAAAAAAATGTAAAAGATAATTGCAACTTTTTCTCACAATTCTGAATTTTTTTCTTCCAATTGCGAGACGTAAACTTGCAATTGCGAGTTATGTCGGAATTGCGAGAATTTATATCTCACAATTCTGACATTTCTCGTAATTGCAAGTTACGTCTCGCAATTCTGGATTTTTTCTAAGAATTACGAGATATAAACTCGTTGCAAAACGAGTGCATGTTATAAAGTCAGAATTGCAATATAAACTCGCAACTGTGAGGAAAAAAAGTCAGAATTGCGAGATAAAAAAAAAAAGTGGTTACCTTAGTTTTATTCAGTGGCAGAAACAAGCTTCCATAAAAATCTGTGGCCTTGTGACGTTCAAATGAAGAATTCATAAACACACGGCCATCTAGTCACAGTGAAGCAATGAGGAAGTAGAGAATGTTATTCCTAAACACCAGAAGAAGATAGATAACGTCGTTCATACTAAAGATAAGAGTAAGTTGGGGGAAGTTGGGAAAATGCTGTGCTGTTTGGCTGTATGTCATCAGCAGTTGAGGAAATATTGTGATCTTATGGAGACAGTGCCACACAGAGGCCAGTAAAGGTCCAGCAGAAACACTTCACTGAAATGAGTTTTTAATATAGAAGTGCTTAAAAAATAAGCTTAAAAAATGCAACAAAAAAACAAAACAAATGTAGACAAATTTAAATTGTGCGTTCATATGAATTTCTTTACAAAAATAACATTGGACTGGATAGTGAAAAATATGTAATACATTATATAAACATTCCTCCCTAATTACTTTTTAAAAGAATCTCAGGCTATAATGAAATTGGCTGAGAGAATGTTAGCGGAGACACAAAGACATACAGTAAGAGTTTTTTGAAAGAGATTTCATTTTTGGTCACTATATAAATCTCATACTTCTATTTATGTTGTTTCATAGCTAAACTGGGCGGGAGGAATATTTGGAATACAATACGCTGTTTTTATTTGACATTACTGGTTTTAGTGTTGCAGCATGTTTATCATGATTAATCTCCAAATGGTGTGGTCAGGTCACATAGATCATAAACTGTGTTTTCCATTTTCAACACATATTCCTTTCCAGCATTATTAGAAAGAGCCGATATACTAGCCACTGCCAGACTGAACTTACCGCTAAATTAAATATGATGATTTTATTTTAAAGTAGCCTATATATAAAAATAGGGTCTCAGATGTTAAGATGTTTGATACACTGATTTTCTCCAAATGAGGTGAATCTAGAACAGAGATAGACTGATATATTGATTTATCCAGATTTTTGATGGATAGTTACACTTAGCAAGAACAAAAACTTATTATTTTTTATTATCCGATCAGCCAATATATATCTGGTGGCGGGTCTTCAAAGAACTGTCCCAAGAATTATCATTTTTATTGAACATTGTTTTAATTACATAAAGTAAATACACAGAATATACAGAGTTCAATCCCAGTCATACAGAGACATTCTTTGGTTAGGTCTTTCCAAAGGTTTGTCGACAAGTGTTTCCTGAGTCACACTGCCTAAAGAACATGACATTGATGTCCGTGTACAACAAAAAGATTTTTCTCAAAAAGGTCGCCTTTTTTAACGCTAAAAGAGGGTTTGCACTGGCTCAAGCTGTTAGTAAATCTGGCCCATTGAATAGTGAACACACACACACACACACACACACACAAGCCACAAACCATGGACACACACACACAATTGCTCAAAGGCACCTCAGTCATTTCCTGCCGGTATTGAGAATCGAACCCGCAACCTTCAGGTTACCAGTCTGACTCGTTAAACGACTGAGGTTTGAGATGCTACTCACAACTGTGGCTTATGTTGGATTTTGTCCATTAGTGTTTCTTGTGCTTTTGTACTCTGCTGAAAGTACCAGTTTGAGTTTTCATGCTAGTTACTAGCGCTAGTTTGGAGCTGTCCTATCTGGTGGGCAGCAACATTTAGTTAACCAAGATGATGAACCGCATGATCTTCCTAGCATCCACAATACAACATAAACTGGTGACATCAGCAGGGATTTTATCGATTGAGTTTTGATGTGTGCTCATTGTTCTGTAATGAAAGCTGATTGATGGCGTGTTGTGATTTTAGCTGACTGGCAAGGAAGGATCAGACATGTGTTTTTGAATGTCTTCTGGGTGTGATGAAGTGTCCAGGTTGCCAGGCAACGAGGGGAAGCGGAGAGACGCACAGAGCCGCGGTGCATCTATAAAAATGGGCTTTAGCGCTGGAGTTGAAACAGCATTCGTTTCTAGTTTATCAGGTTCACAGTCATCTGACGCAGCTCCCATGTGAACGCCACTGGACAGAGAACCCTGGGAATTTGACTTGAACATGGATTCTGGCTGGGTTGAACTCTGGAAACACAGTTTTAAAGATTGTTCATTTGGTTTATTGTTCACTGTTGTAAAAAAAAAAAAAAAAAACACATAACGTTTACTTCAGCTTGTCATTACCTTACTGTGGATATTGCTTAGCTAAAGGTTAGTATTTGGGATCAGGATGGTTTTGGAACAACATGGAGGTGTGAGTAAGAGAGGGAAGGAGAATTTGAAACATTCAGATCAGGCAAAATGAAAAGTTCTGAGTAATTAACCCTTGTGAATGATGCAAACAGAGTTCAATTTTCCTGTACAGCAGCTCTAAAAAGAAAATGGTGTCATTGTTCTGCTGAAGAACTATGTTGATACAGTTCCGTTGTAAAGAACATTAGTTCAATTATTAGTTAAATTCGCCTATATTAATTAGTTAAATTCGGCTATAAAGCAGCTCTGCAAAAACAGTGATGACTCTGAACTGACTTCAGCTAATCCATGAAACCATTTTCTTTTTAGAGCTGCCGTACAGCCGAATTAAACTGTTTGCATCATTGAAACATTGTCCTGTTATTACTGTAAAGCTGCTTTGAAACAATCTGTATTGTATAAAACTCAAAAAAATAAAGGTGACTTGACTTGTGAAAAAGCAGTACACTTGAACATACTTTTAAAAGTATGTAATAGTATAATTAATTACTTAAGTGGCCATTAATATTATATCATCTGCAAGTACAGTTATTTCTTTTTTAAATATACTTATTAAGGCATGAAGTAAACAAACAGTGGACATTCAATACAATTAAGCACACTTCGTTTTCACAAGGGAAGTCTGGCATTGAAAAATAAAATATATATATATGTATTGGACAGCACTTTTACCTGAATGGGAGTGCTTCTACTGTCCAGTTGAATATTTGTAATGGGGAACATGCTGTGAAGTACCGGTGTGCTGCTTCCATACAGTGTCACAGGGTCAGGAATGTGGTTGTCAGGTAAAACAGAGCTATATGCTGGAGGCACAGGTGCAATCTGTCTCTGGAGAAGCTGAAGAATCACATTGATGTCTGCTGTCATTCTGGTCTCTAGCCTAAGAGAAAGGGAGCAGAAAACTGCATTTGCTGGACATCTTGCCTTAAACCATTCAAATATCAAGTTTTGTGACACGTGAGAATCAGTGGCGAGAACCAAGAGCTTGACAGCCCCTGGTCGATGTATGCGTCAGTGTAACAAAGAGAGCGGTTTGGGGCTTGGCTACTGTAGCAGGCTGAGCCAGAGGGTGTTTAGTCGCTGTGGGACCATGGCTGATGCACAGGAAAATGTAACCCCTCCGGTTCTACTCGCACTGCTCCAAGCGGGATTCGAACTGACATGGGAGGCGCTAAAGACCGCAGCCTTTAGCGTCAGTTGCTAGTGCACCACTTGAAGCCACGCGAGTGAGATTTTACCGGCACGGCTCTTACTACAAAAAGACATTCAGCTTCGGTAAGAGAAATGCAAGCCAAAAATCGCTGTATTTATACCTTTAAAGTACAGGTCATGAACACGTCAAAGTGAATGGGGCATTGCGATGCTACACGCTACAATGGATGTTTCAGTACTATACAGCATCATCATACACCCATACAGAAAGACAAATGTACCAGTTTATAATGCATACTTTGATGTGTCCAGTGTAGACAGCCTCAAAACATTTTGGTGCATCATATCAAAAAATGGGCCCGGTGTTCCCAGATAGCACACATACGTCTGCAAGATGTCTGTTAAAGATCACTTCATCTGGAAAGCATCTGCTGCTATAACATCTGATAGACGTCTTTAAGATTTTCAGTTGTATACATTCTAAATCATAAACATCTTAAAGACATTTTCTAAATGTCTATTTGACATCTGACAGGAAACGTCCTATAGACGTATTGGAGATGAGCAAACACTCTAAAAAATACATCTTCCGAATGTAAACACGCACATCAAATAGACGACTCCATGATGTACGCGTGCTGTCAGGGTTGGGTTTATTATAAGCGAGACGGTCATGTTCGGTTAACAGAGTGTTAAGTCTCACGTTCGCTGTACAGTGTTAAGTCTACTCAATTGCTTACTCATGACACATAGCAACACAGCTAAAAGTATTCCTAATATGTTGGAGCTTTTATTGAAACCTGTTGAGACATGCCTTCAGAAGCACCGTTAGAGCATTGTTTGACTTGGAGGAGGAGCACGTGCAAGCTTTATTTCTGTAATTCCGCTAAGTGCCACTAGTGTGGCAGAAACTATGTACTTCAGCCTTAACTTGTTCATATAAGATGCATCACATACCTCATAAGCTGAGTCTGCAGGAGCTCCAGTCTGGAGTCAAGTTCACTGGGATGATGATCTGCAAAGAGTGGTGGAGGACATGAGGTCCAGGCAGAGGGGAGGCACTGAGACGTTTCAGCAAAATGAGCTGCCTGGTGGTCAGTCCAGTAATGGTACAATCCAGATGGAGGAGGAGCTTGTGTTAGGAGGAGATATTGAATATTAACAAATCCAACAATTCAAGAAAAACATTCATATTTACAATATGTCATTTCAAGTTCAAGTTTGAGAGATTTTAAGGGTGCAGTAATTTTTCAACTGTGACTAAAATGACCTAAAATGACCCCAAATTCTTCAATAAATTCCTGCAGTGATGACGTATTTTTGTAGGCAAACCCAGAAGAATTTTTTATGATGGACGAAAGTTTTGGAGGCTGTGTGTAAGCGTGATTAACACAACGTGAGGTCGTATTTATTTTTTAAAGTGCAAAAAATTTGGACGAGAATTTCGGACTCAGTGTAGCAACACCCTCGTTCCCTTGATAAAAACCCAATAGGATTTTTCCATTGGATTATTGCAGAAAATAAGCTCTGTGATAACCAAAGTTTATGATACTTACACATTTTATTCATCATAATAATCTTCACAAATGAAAAAAAACTTTTATGAATTTTGAAGCCTAAATGGCCGCACGACTTTAACTAGTGAGTAGATAAGTTTTCCTGTTCGGCGAGATGACGTTTAATGTCCCCAACAACCTTTGCCTTTTTCAAGACAAGTAAAAGCTTTAAAAAAATCACAAGGGAGTATTACTGTATTTTATGTCATAGAATATAAGACTTGAGCTTCTAATATCTTGAGCTTCTGTTAACCACAGAGCTTATTTCAGGAATTTAACCAAAACCTCATTCCAAAAATCCACTGACTTCAAGAAAAATGAAACTGGAAGTGCTAAAATGCTAACCCGTTTCTGGGTTTTGGCCTACAAATATATGTCATCCCTACAGCACTCTATGGTTTGACTTCAGGACCCAGATTTTACATTTATGTAAAGCTGTATCCACACCTATAAGATAGCAGTATAAAGTCAAATAAATATTGTATGTATACCCACCCAACTGCCCCATATCCATGCCGGGCTCTCTGCTGATCCCAGAGGCACCACTCGCTGGTATTAGTCTCACAACAGGAGAGGGGTAGTCCAGATGGTCTGCCTCAGAGGTATACAGCTCACAATGGCTGATGGGAGACTTGCTGAGGCTTTCACTGGACTGCGATGTGGAGCTTGCACAGCTGCACAGCTCCTCCCAGTGCATGTGAGCAGTTAGAGAATGGTGATGACCCAGCGCCGAACACGTCCGAGATGGGTAAGAGTCATTCTGGTCCATTCCATCTAGAGTAGCAAGACAAGAGCAATAAAAAAAAGAAAAAAAGAAGGTACTTTTACAATCTATTTGCTGAATTTGTATTCATACAGTAGGTTTTTTTAGTTAGGTGATTCAAATATTTTTTTACACAATCTACAAAATTATTCTCGTCTTCTGACTTCTGTCGATAGTCAAATGTCTGGCTCTAAAATGAGGGTAGATGTGAATTGTGAACTGTGGTGAATATGTCAAGTTTTAGTTTGTTTGCTACAGTTAAAACATTTTTACTTTGTAAATGTAGACTTCTGGACACAACTTCACAATATTAAGTCTCAATGGGTATTTTGGTGTTTGTTTGTGAGTGTTCTACTCACCTGGCCGGTTGCGCCTGTCTATTGAGTTTTGTCTGTGTCGTATTTGGCTTTCATGGTAACCGCAGTCCAAATTTTCACTTTCCATCATCTGTTCAGCCTGGTTACATACCAATTAAAACAATGATTACTGTACAGAGAGGATTAATTTATATTATATTAATAATGTGTTATGTGTTGTGGAAAAACTACACTTTAGCATGCTTTTCAAAAGTGTTATTATTACAGAAATAATATACTATAAAAGAATAGACTTAAGTGCGAAATGAATGTGATGTTTTCAGACAGTTACCGTAATTGCATGTTAATTGTAATTAAATCAAAATGCTTTATAGTTTAAATTTATATTAAGTGCAATTAGCTGAACTATAGAGTGCTTTTTCACTCAAGTAGGACTAAATTACATCTTCATGGCCTGGTTTCACAGACAGGGCTTCGATTAAAAAACAATACTGATGTGCATCTTGAGACAGTGTCACTGAAATATTTTAAGACATGCCAGTGCAAGTTGCTTTCAGTTAAAACAGTTAAAACATGCATTTTAGTCTGGGACTAGCTTAAGCCTTGTCTGTGAAACCGGGCATGTACTTAGTATTGTATGTCATGTATTTAAATATATTTGTAATTGCACATTTGTAATGAAGATGCAGTGTAATACATTTAAAATATATTAACTTTAAAAGTTTAATCAAATAAAACACTAAAAGATTATTAACACAAGACTTAAAAGTGAGCTAAAAAACAGTTACTCTAAGCAAACATGCACATTCAGTAATATTACGCGCACTTCTTTTTCACAAGGCATATCAAATAATTAAAATAATTGTGCTTATTATTTCAGTCATAATAATGACTTCAAATCCATCACACAAACTGTAAAGAAATTGTTTAGAAAATTGGTTTGAATCCATCCTATATAAATTCATTCATTCTTAACTGTGAATGCTAGATTTATCAATGTTTATAATATACATTTACTTTTGTGAGAATTTTTTTTATTAACATTAATTAATCCAATTAATAATTATTTCCTTGGAAGATAAATGTTTATGCTTTATGTTTTTTTTTTACCTCAGTATTTAATAACCAGTGAGGGGTATGTATAAATGTGTTTGGGACGTTGAGTTTACACACGTCTCGTAGGTTAAAGGTGATTTCTAGTTTCCTCCAAAAGCTCTCTCCAAAAGCAGGGTACATGTCCAGCACCTCTATAAGGTCGTCTCTTTGGATACGGTGAAGGTCACAGTAGGTAAGTGCAGTAACATCAGCATTACAGCGACCAGGATCTGCATACAGATTTATGGGCTCGCCAAAGATGTCGTTCTTTCCTGTACATGAAACAGGAAGTACTTTTTATTATGTCTCAAACCACCAATGGATCAGAACGCTGTTTGCTCAGGTGTAATATAAATCTCACCCAGTATGGCCAGCACAGTGTTATGTTGCGACACTTGAATGGAACCCCGGGAGATGAAGTGGAGAGCTTTGAGCATGTCTCCGTGATGATAGAGTGTGTCTCCAGGTGGGGAGTGGGTGGTTTTGAAGTGCATGGCGAGAGCTCTCAGACACGCTTTACTTGCCCCACGAAACGCTTTACAGCTCTGCAGCAGACTACGATTCAGATGCAGGCAAATGTCAGCTTGCAAACACTCTGGAAAACCTCTCAGGACCTATAATTAGAAAATAAGCGGTATGATTGGGTTTTTATTATATAGATTAACCTATACAGGAGTAGACAACAATGATATATGGGTTATTGATTCCAGATCAGTATAACCTACTCCATTCATATTAATGCCATTGGTGTAGGACCAGGCATGTTGGAAATATTCCTCCAGTCTCTGCCTCAGATCTCCAGGTATCTGATGGAAGCGGATGAACTCTTTAACCCGCAGCAACTGAGTGTGATAGCGTGTCGTTCCAGAATAAAGCCTCTGAATTATTGCTGAGACATTCCCAAATATGCTGGCATACATGAGAGCTAAAACAAAAAGTCAATAGGAGAATATTTAGTCAACAGTGCCAATTTTTTTTCACAAGGGTTATTAAAGGTGCATTAAGCAATTTCTGAAAAATGCTGTTGAAAATTTAAATCAACACCCAAACAAACTATTTAGTGAATATTTGCTAGATGTCTGTTATGTGTGTGTGTGCTGAAAAAAATATTGTTTGTACAATGTACATAGTACTGGCAGTGAAAATAGGAGAAAAAAGTGGATCGGACTGAACAAAACACTCTTGTAGCCAATTGTGCTCCTGATGGGGAAGGAGAAAGGCTGTGTTTAAAGGCCCATTGAAATGTCTTGAAACGTGCAGGATTATTCAATGTGGTGACGTAATTTTCACTGAAAAAGGAAGATAGGGCAGGACATATCTATCAGATCCTCTCCTTTTTTAAAGTAGCCAATAGTGTTTTGTTTATATTACAGCTCGACCAGAGCCATTGAGCTCGATAAAGCCGCAGTTTCCTCCTAACATCCAACAGTTTTCCAACTAATCTCCTCCACATCCCTTTAAAATATAGCATTCTGTGCAGAATTCAAATGGGTCCGATACGTTTTGTAGTCTGCGCCGACTCGCGCAAATGATCTGCTCTGTGCTATTATGTCTCTGGACTTGAGCAAACTGTGTGGGCACTGTGGCATTTCACGTGACACTAACGTAAAACCAGACTTCATTCGTCCCAATGGAAAGCATTGTTGGAAACTTTATTCCTTCATCGAAGCAAGACCAGGAGGCTTGGGTTGTATCTTTTAAGCAGAAGAGATTTATTCTTCCAAGTCTGTAGTTCATCAAGTCTGACTAAGGGAACGTTCTCTTACAATTTATATACATTTAGGGGCGGGAACCAAAACTTTGTGATGAGACAGGTTTAGGAACCTGTTCTAGACTGAGAGTGTTGCCAATCCTAATCCACTCAGCATATCTATTCAAATGCTGAGACTCGAGTACAGGACTGGCAGGACTCTCTTGCTAAAACACGAGCTCCAAGAGCCATTAAGAGTTTCAGTAATCTTACAAATACAGAAAACAGGACTGGCCGGAGTCTCTTGCTAGAAACTCTGATAATCATAACATGCTAAATTCAATGTAAACCTAAATTAAACATTTAATAAATTTGTAATACAACAGCATATTTAGGGGCCGTTCACACAGAATGCGTTGTTGCCTTGAAAAATGCCAGACACGGGCAGTGGGATGGGGAAAACCGCAAGGTCTTAATCATTCCCTATACCCTATATAGTGCACTATGTGCCATTCACCATGTAAATAATAGTAAATGTGTGAACAAGTGACCAGTTTTAGCTGCAGATTCAGTGTCTATTTGGTGGCGGGACGCTGTAGATTCTAGAGAGAATTTGATTGGACAGAAAATCTGATGAGAAGCAGAAGTGCAGCGTGATGTCACCAAAACCATATTGTTTTGGAGCACACTAGCTTATAGATAACAGTAAGACTAACATATTCATACCAAAAGCCAAAAAACTTCAAGATACTTAAAAGACTTTAAGTAAAAAAATGTATACCCTTCTCTCTGTCTCGTACATCAGAGTACATTATTGCTTCCGATGCACGAGTGCCCACTACTGGCGGAACCCTTGCAATGTGTTTAAATGGAACACTCTAAGCTTTTTTTTTCCCCATAATAAATTTGTTTTACTCATCATTCTATAGGCCTGTATGTGTGCTTGGGCTGTTGAAGTAAATTTAAAAAAATTACAAATGAAAAATGAAAACAATACAATAAACTATAACAGTCAGCTTAAGGTAGCTACAAGTATTATCCTCTTAAATGTCAAAATAACTCCAATATCATACACTAGAGTTGTGTGGGGTGGGGGTAAGCGTGATTTGCTGACGTCACAATTATGTTGCATTGTATTCTATGGATCTGCCTGAAGTGCACGTTGAGTAGCTCCCTCTGTCAAAATCGAGGGGTCGAGTGTCTGTCCAAATAAACTTCTCTCACCCACTTGAAGAAGATGAAGGCACTTCAAAACGGAAAAGGGGATTCCCCCGAGGGGAAGTGCTTAGGGAAGTTTGTGATTGTATGTGTAAAAGTGGAGTTAAATGCAACCAAAAAAAGAAAGATGGCTAAGATATTCCAAAAGAGGATAAGGTCAGTGTGGCGAGCAGGACGAGGCTGAGGGCCGTGGGAGAACGGCGCGAGGCCGGTGGCGTGATTGCTAATGAGCGACACCTGTGAGACGCACCGGTCTCGTATCTCTCACGGAGGAGCGACGACAGTGGAGATCGAGAGAGGCCAGGCCTGGATTTTATTTGTGTTTAGTTATATGTGACAGCAGTCGTCCGTGAGGGGTTGCTGCTGTCTTTTACTTCCATTTTGTATTAGTTTTATTTTTGATATTAAAGTTTGTTGAATGTTCGCCGGTTCCCGCCTCCTCCTTCCCACAACATCTAACTGCGTTACAGTCAATTATAACCGGAAAAATTAATGGTTACAATTAGGCAAGAGCTAGGACCTGTGTTAAAATTGGAAAAGCTTTCCAGTGCTGGAGTGACGTTAGAGAGTGGGAAGGCCTGAAAACGGATGCTGAGGTTTCTTTGGTTTCTTTCTTTGTTTCAGCTCGATATGAGTAATATTGTTTTTTGCTGTTTCACGTAACTAAGATCCAGTATGCGGTTGATGTTGAATCACAGCTGATGTTGATTCATCCATACTTAAGCGAGCTGGCTGATGTGCCAGCTGTAGTTGCCTGTGTTGCATAGCGTGTTCCTTATTTTTGGGGGCGGAGCAATGAAGGGAGGGTTGTGTTTCTTTTGAGTAGGGGTGTGTTTGCTTGGGTGTCGATTTCAAATATCAACAGTGTTTCTCAGAAATTGCTTACTGCAACTTTAAAACTGAAACTAAAAGTAAAACCATAACCATCTGGTTTACAGCATTTGCCCACGTCATATACATTCCCACTGTGCTTAAAAGCTAAAGGACTAATGGAGCCTTCACGTGCTATGGAAAAGATGATATTTTCCACTTGTGAACTGGTATTTACCAGTGTGTTGTGTTCAAGTGCTTTTGTTGTCGTAATGTGTAGTACCCGCAAGGTCTGTGTCAGTAGAGTATCTTTTTTATCTTTACACAAAAAAAAAAAAAAAAAAACACATAAATGTGGTGCTTTCTGATGATTAAAACATAATTAATAATTAAAAAAATAAAACATGACATAAAATGATTAAATATGAACCAAGAAAATTGCGGCGAAGTTGAAAATTGAGTGTTAACGCATTATATTACAATTGTTAAAGGAGAACTCCGGTCAATTTTAACATTGAGCTCATTTTTTTGTAAATTTGGAGTGCTGTCAATACAGAGAACAACGACAAAAATCGGTGTTGCCTACACCGTGTTATCCTCTTTTTAAAATTTGCACCCTGTTGACTTCAATGGGGCAATATTTAAACCTGCTTTTAGCCTCTTTACATCCTTGATGTGTCATTACAAGTGCACAGGTCATGTGAGTGATTCCTTCAGAGTGAACGCGGGTGAATCTGACTGCAGTAGATGTGAAAGATATGGATAAAAATGATGTTATTTAAAGGGACACTTCACCCATTTGCATTAAGCTTTGCATTGTTAGAAACCCAGTCATACTATTGAATGGTCGTGCAACACTCTCTCATTTTCCCCTGAGACGGGAGAAATCCGTTATTTACCTTTTACACTTCCTCCTACAATGACGCAAAAATCGTCATTTTGCGTCATTGTAGGAGGAAGTGAAAGAGGGGGGGATTTCTGTTGAGACTACAAGCACTAGTTCCTCATCTTTCCCAGGGGGCGGGACCCGCTCACGCTACAGACCTATTACAGATCAGTGGGTGGGACTTTACTCTCTGAAACTGAAAGCAATATCCTCCATCTTGTTTGAAGCTAAGCTAACAGGCGCTGTGGAGACAGATGTAAAGTAATGACAATAGCGGAGGAGAGTGCTCAATATGATATAGAAGAAGAGGATTTCGGAAGTCTGATGCTTGAATCAGGTGTTTGTGGCTACCTTTACAAGCCGCATTATAGCGAAGAGCAGCCAAGGCAGAAGACCTGCCTGCCGCGGACGAGGAGCCCGGACTGGCTCGAGTTAGGGCGGACTGGTGGCGCCGGTGATCTCACTATGCAACTCATAGACTGTAAGATGCAACTACGAACACAGAGATAGAGTCCGTCTGCGGCAAAGAATTTCAACGATGACAATTTCTCCTGGACGAAATCTCTGAATCAGACGAGGACACGGACGTTTGTGTTGAGAACTATCCTAGTTTCGCACCGCATATGTTCTGACTGAACATCCAGGTACCATGCAATAATTCACCTTTTCGAAAGAAATACAAACGAGGAGTAATGCACTAATGAGTTCGCCAACTAACTAGACATTTTGTGTGAATGTGAAATGAATTTCAAGCTCTGGTGGTAGCTAGCCTTGTAGACAGAAGAGTGATTTCTCTTATAGGCAGATATGCGCTTTCTGGATTAGTGGGAGTGGCTTGCGGAGCTGTGCAATGTGGTGCATTGTGGGAGTTGTTGTCTTTCAAACAAATGCGTCCTGAAGTTATTTTTTGTCTTTCCTCGGTCACGAAGGCACCAAATTCAAAATTTATTTTACATTTCGACTACATATATGACCCACTTTAAATAAAAAACAATGTTCAAATGGGTGGAATGCCCCTTTAAGCCAGCGCAAATACCTGTGTTTACATCCTGTTTTCGGTTGAAGTCCAAAGTAGTCGATTGTCGAGTTCACGCGCATAGGTTTAGTTACCTATGAACACGCGCGTGAACTCGGCAATCGACTACTTTGGACTTCAACCGAAAACAGGATGTAAACACGGGTATTTGCGCTGGCTTAAATAACATCATTTTTATCCATATTTTTCACATCTACTGCAGAGATTTTTGCGTCATTGTAGGAGGAAGTGTAAAAGGTAAATAACGGATTTCTGCCGTCTCAGGGGAAAATGAGAGAGTGTTGCACGACCATTCAATAGTATGACTGGGTTTCTAACAATGCAAAGCTCAATGCAAATGGGTGAAGTGTCCCTTTAAATAACATCATTTTTATCCATATCTTTCACATCTACTGCAGTCAGATTCACCCGCGTTCACTCTGAAGGAATCACTCACATGACCTGTGCACTTGTAATGACACATCAAGGATGTAAAGAGGCTAAAAGCAGGTTTAAATATTGCCCCATTGAAGTCAACAGGGTGCAAATTTTAAAAAGAGGATAACACGGTGTAGGCAACACCGATTTTTGTCGTTGTTCTCTGTATTGACAGCACTCCAAATTGACAAAAAAATGAGCTCAATGTTAAAATTGACCGGAGTTCTCCTTTAATGACACAACATTGTATAGGCTACAAAAACTATCAGCTAACAGTAGCAAAAAACGTTTAGTTGTGTACTAATGTACCATTCACGACTCTTGCGTTGCTCTCCGCCATTTTGAAAAGGTCAAAGGTTATCTCATCTCGGCAACTCGTGCATCAAAATATTCTACGAGCTGCCAAGTGGAAAATACCACATGAGGGGGTGTTCATGTGCATTTTCCACGTCGGCTTTTGGTATTTACCATAATTACCATAGCACGTGAAGGCTCCATAAGACTCAAAATAGCAAGTGTTTCAATATTTTACTGACAGATGAAAACTGTCAATCTTTTAAGAGAATTGTTCAGATTCCCCTTAACTCTGGTTACACTCTTAAAAATAAATAAGGTTCCAAAAGCAGCAGCAATGTCATTAAAAAAACATTTTGGGTTCCCAAAAGAACCTTTCAAGGAACGATCCATTTTTTTTCTTATTGTGAAGAACTTTTTTTATAATCTGTAGAATTTGTGCAATGGAAAGGTTCCATGGATGTTTAAGCTTCTTCATGGAACCAAATATGCCAATAAAGACCTTTTATAGTGTAGTTCACCAACATTAGCTTTTTAGGTCTAAATGTTACTAGCCAAGTAGTCTAAAGAAGGGATTGAAGAAGTGTTCAGGACAGTGGGACAGAAATGGCATATTTCAGTGTGAAATAAAAAGCTTTTTACAGTTACTTACAGCCAATGAGCATGACACAGATTGAGAAAATCTTCTCAGAGTTGGTGTTTGGAGAGACGTTCCCAAAGCCCACACTGGTCAGACTACTGATGGTGAAATAGAGTGCAGTGATGTATTTATCCTGATTGGAGGGTCCTGAGCTGGCATCGCTGTCGTTGTAAAGCTTTCCCAGTTGATCAGCCAGGTTATCAAGCCAACCTGTCTTCATGTAAGGCCTCTCCACATGGCCAATGGCATACCAGATACAAGCCAACCAATGAGCAATCAGCAAAAAGGTGCACATGAGCAAAAAGAGAACCGCAGCTCCATACTCTGAGTATCGATCTAATTTTCTGGCCACACGGACCAACCGCAGCAGACGAGCTGTCTTCAACAGGCCAATGAGAGTGGCTGTCGTCTGCAAATTGGATGATGGAAGGTCAAAGAAAGAATAGTGAGCATCATGACACAAATAGTGAGTCCCAGTCTGATATCCCTTGTGAAACCGAAATACTTTTAAAATGAGTGCCTATTACAGAAATAATATACTTTAAAAGAAGTTAATTGCAAACTGAATGCAATGTTTTCAGGGCATTGAGTTGAAATTTAGTTTGCTTAATATATATTTAGTTTGTAAATGTAATATTGAATAATACACTACTGTTAATCTGACTTAGGTTAGATACAGATGCCCTTCCCATAGGCGGATCTCTTGTTTTGAATGACGTTGATATAAAGGTAACTGCTTTGAAATATCCCTTATACATTTATATCTATATTTATATCTACTGTTTTCAAGATTTATTCTACAAAATGCTTCTTAAAAAGATAACAAAACACATCACTGTGTCTTATCGGTATCACAAATAAGACACAAATAAAACATTCAGTAGAAGTTCATACCTCATCTGATCCAGATCTGAAGATGAGCAGATCAAATGGAATTGCGGCCACCATGTCAATGAGAAACCAGCCTTTGATATAATGGATAGCGATGCGCTTGGGATGGGTCACCACCTCGTTATTTTGATTCACGTACGTCGTCCTGAAGGTAATCACAATGTCTATGATGAACAGAATGTCCACTATCCCGTCCACAACATTTAAAGGGTTACAGGTGTAACCACAGGTGTGTCTCCTCTCCTCCTCGAGCTCATTGAGGAGGAAAGCAGCAGAGTACGGAGTAAAGACCGCTGTGTAGAGCACTAGCAGGAGGATGATCCAGTCCCACATGGCTTTAAAAGGACTGTAGTGCAACATGATCCACTTGTGGACGTCTGGAGCCTGGAGCTTGTACTCGGGCAAGACATCAGCACCAAGAGACAGTACCTGTGCATGGAAAGAGATCATCAGTTTTAGCAAGAATGTCTTAACAAATTGAAGTCAGGTGCTATTGCTCAAAGCTAAACAAGAAATAATAAGATGGGATTTCATTGAGCCTAAGCTGATGTTCTAAAATGAATATTTTGGGTTTAATGCAAGCTCAAATTAAAGTCATCATAAAAACATTGACAGTTCTTATTTTTTTATGGAATATTAGTGTTTATCATAAATTATTTATTTATTTATAATTTATTTTTATTCATGTGCCCTTGTAACCTTTAATCAAATTAACGTCTTGCAGCATCATCTTTTTCTCTTTGTTGATGATGTGTTTGGTGTGAGGCTGGGAAAACCTGTCACTCAAATGAAATCGACCAATAGCAAACCACAACCATCCAACAATCCATTCAATTCCCGATGTACAAAATCAAGTCCCATCCTAATTTTTTTCTCGTTCGAGAAGCCGTTTCACTCAGATATATGTCCAAACTTGACAGCTTGTCTCTGTCAGCTTGGTCATTTGTGGTGTTTGGCTCTAGGCTTTGTAATGCTGCTTTGGAACAATATGTTTTGTGAAATAAACAGTGGTGTATCCAATGGGCATTGTTTATATTTAATGGTCACCATGATTTTGCCAAATAAGACATGTTCCTGGATCAACATAATTTATTGATCCTGGAACAACATTCCTTTCCAAAAATGTTGTCATATCCCCAAACCTAAACCTACCCATAACATATCCATAAAAACAGAGTGAAATGATATGTGAATAACATGGATGTAGAAGCACCAAAGGTTTGTGTTCTCTTCGGAAATAGAAAGAGGAAATGAAGGGAGAATTAGGGGAAAAGGCACTCAGAATTTGGGCAGACTGATACATTAAGGTTTCGTTAAATAATCTAAACAATATGTGGTGTGAGACCTTATATCTTCAACTACATGATGATACTCTACAGTTTTGGAACAGGGGCCACAGGGGTTATGGATTTTTGCCATGGCAAAGAGCCATTTCTCTTGCACTAAAGGTTCATGTGTCTGTCCTAACGATCTTTCCACGAGTGGTTTTTGGCCACATTGTTTTCCATGTGCCAAGTGCTTTTTATTATTCAGACATTAACTATCAAGTGCTCGACTATTTTGATGTGAGAGGATCTGAATATGTACAGCAACACAATAGCCAGAAGTTTTTACAAAAACAGTTTCAATATCAAGATATAAAGCAAGCCTAACAATGCATCCCACCTGCGTGAACTTCTCTGTCACGTACTGTGTGCGCTCCTTCACCTTTGGCGTAACAAGCTCAATGTTGCAGTTTGCCGTGGAGTGATTGGATCGACGCAAGTTTAGATTGAATGAAGGGAATCGGTTTAAAGCTTTCATCCGTTCAGAGCTGGAGGTAGAGTTCCACAAACTTGTCTTCAAGCCTTTATGATAAAAGAAAAAAAATGGATTGAATTCAGAGCAGTGATTTAATGTATGACATTTTACTAAAGATATATATATATATATATATATGTAAACAGAAAATACAGTAATTTTATTTATAAATTATTTAAAAATGTTTTATAAATATCAGTTAAATATATTGAATTTATATTATGTACAATTCAAAAAAAGATAATGCCCCCAATATTACATTTTGATACATACATTTTATATAAAGAACTATATTAAAATATGAGAACAAGGCAGAGTTAAAATGAGTTCGGTCAGGAGACAAAATGAGTTCACATTTGTTTCATTTAAGTATCAACTTTGTCTCAGATATTTCCCCAGAAATCTCTTGGGAGAAAAAAAACAGTACAGTCGACACACGAGTCAATTGCTGATATTCAGGTGTAGTATATTAATGTAGATAGCGTGGCTCAGATAATGATCTTGGAAGGATTTGATGAGATGCTAGATGTTCTTCAGGAGACTACATTTGCACTTTTAATTTCATTGGTGTCAAGAAAAAAACATTTAAGATATTAAGGAGATCTCTTAGTGATTTTTATTTTCTATAGATATGAAATGACCTATAGCCACAATTTTTTTTTTTTAAATATGTATTTGAAGAACCAGGCTACTCCCCTTAACAAAAGAAAATCTACTTACTACTGTTTTGTAACCAGAGTAGTTGCGGTTTGTCCCAAATAGTGTTAACTTCACATTAAATAATAATAGAACAATAATATCATCTACTCATGAAAGCAAATTCTGTATCAGAAATTCCTGGTATCCAGAGAAGTAGCTTCATGTGACCATCCATCCAGAAAAATGAGCAAAATCACATCTTTAACAGTTTTAATATCCCGTTCTGGTGCAATTAATGTTCCTCCTGTAGTCTTGTTCTAAACCAGCTTTCCTGATGTTCTGATGCAAATCTGTGTCTAAATTAAAGTGTCTGTTGCTTTTATTAATCAGTTATTATGTCCATTTATTGGAATGACAAGCAGATTTTCTATTAGTGGTCATTGTATGAATGATTTTTTTTTTTTTTTGCTATGAGTTTTCAAAACATACCTAAAATCAGTTGTAAATCCTTCAAAGAAACTGTGTCTTCACGAGTGGAAGCTCCTCCTACGTCACTGTTGGTGTCTCCGTTCTACATCTGACCTTAACTGAGAGACACTCCACTGTACAGTAAAGTTATATAATAAACTCTCTCTTACCGTGGAAGTGTTGCATTTTGTCAGTTCTCGCCGTTACCCGCCAGGGCAATCTGTTACAGACCCAGCCTCATATGGTACATAATCCACATGCCCTTCCTGTACAAACACATTGAAATCTCTGATAGGGTCGTCCTCTCGTGACTCGACCCAGAACATCGACAAACAAACCCTCACATGGACAAAAACCTGTCAGTGTGAACCAGTTAGCTGCATGCTGCGGCAGCGGCTCTGTTGAATCAACAGAATGTTTTTGCCTTCAGGACCAACCTCTTACCAGAAAAAAATGAATATGCGAATGGGAAGAGACTCGGTGTTGGATCAATATTCACATCACATATAGATTGAACTCTAGGCCTTTGATGGGGCTTTACATTGACCTATTGATAATTCATCATTATTAAATCACTAAAGACAGGAAGTGGCCTTGATTAGTGAAACAGGATTTTCTGAGAACTGACTGGCCATGATTTGGGTTGTGCACGGGACGCCAAGTCTGTATTACTACTGTATATGCATATTTATTGCTATATTCATAGTTATGTCTGATAATGAGGTCCCAAACAAAGGCCATTAATTATGATATAAAGTCGAATATCTTCATAGATGGAAGAACTTAAGTTTCGTTCAAGTTATCCAGGGAATTTCGTATTTATGACATCTGGTGTGTCACTTAAGTCGGAGCACAATCACAATGAATATTTTCTACAAAACTTTTAACTCTACTTTTACAAAATGATGAATAAAGAATCTCTATGTTTTCGGTGTTTTGGTGTTATGAAGGTGCTTTAAATTGAATTGTAATTGTACAATACTGTTGTATTTTGTACATGCAACTTAGATAGTTTTATTTGAAATTAAACTAAATATAATTTCATTAATTTCAACTAATTTACCATTAATACACATGCTATTGCATCCCCCATATTTTCTCACTGCCACGGTTCCAACGTAATTACGACATTGTGGTGCCTATCATGTGTTTTCAACTCGCAAATACAATCTCTCCGACATGACTTGAACACACCATTACCATTTAAAACACAGCTTGTATGTAATTTATTTTTGTTTTTTAATAAGGAGCAATATATGGCCTTTGGATTTGAATTTTATATATATAAAAAAGAAATTCTAACCTTATCAAAAACACAAAATTAAAATTTAATTATCATCAAATACAAAAGTTGCTGGCTTGGAGCCAGAGGGGCGTAAGTGGCATTTTGGGCGAATATGAGTTCTTGATATCAAAATAAAGGTATTGATGAGCTCTATCCAATGGTGCCAAAAATACCTATCTGAGATCAAACTGTATTGAATAAAGCAACAAAACAATAAAGACCTAACACTAAAGTGTGAGTAATGTTTGGAGCCAGAAGGGCGCAAGTCCACTTACTCTGAAAAATACATGTAGGACCCACATTTTTGTTCAGAGCCAGGGTGTCTACTCACCCTGTGCAGCAATGGGAGTGTTCCTCACACATACGCAGAGCTCTACAATGCTCTGACAGTGGACAGTGAGTAGAACTAAAAAAAACTAGTGAACAGAAAAGATGACATGATTCTTTGGATGTGGTCCATGACTCATAGATCAATTGAAATGGTTGAACAAAAAAGAAAAGTGAAATGAGTAAAAAGAACATGAGAGAACTGCCACTTGTATAGAGTATTTGAAAAAAAATGAATGAATGTAATGAAATAAATTGAACAACTCATGAATTGCCAATCAGAAGTGTGTTTAGCAAGTTCAGTGACTTTTATTACAGTCTGTACTGTTCAGCAGATGCCCAGAATGGAAAAGTGAAATGAGAAAAAATAAATAAAATAAATAAATGAATGAGTTAAATGAAAATGAATTACTTGTTAAAGTGTTATTCAAGTGTTAATTATTCAATCAATTCCCCTTTTGACCAATTATTTTCTGCATTGTTCAGCAGATACGCCCAATATGTCCATAGAAGACTTGGAAATGTTTGGTGCCAAAAAGGCATATCTGACGTTTTTTGACATATTGTTTTTATTTGAAAATGTTTTAGAACATAGAACAGAAGTTCATTGTGTTAATATGCCATATAGTCCATGAGCCAGGGGGGTCCATCGGTATCAACGGGGGGGCAAATGCTATCATTGTTTTTTGGCAAGGTATACACCCCTAGTATTAGAAAAATCACGATAGCAGTGCAGCGGTGGTAGCGAAATCACTTTTTTGAGCTCATGAAGTTACTAACCCCCTAAAATAAATTCCGTTTTTGAAATCTGGTGTATATCTGGTTTAGGCTCATGCTAGGGATATTATCAATATTCTATAATATGGTGCTTGGTATCGTTGGAAAGGGGACCTTTTAGGCTTTCATTTAAGCCCAGTACTGAATCTGTCTGACAAACACAGAGGTCACAAGACTTCTTTAAACCAGAAATAACACACATTTTTTCACAATTTCCGCCTAAACTGTATGCTTTCTTTTATCCCTGTGGCATGAAAGAACAACATGGACACAAAACTCAACAACTTCAATACTCAAGGCACTCTGATGACTCAGAAAATGTATAATATACCCATACTATTTATTTGTGAGAGCCTTAAATTAGACTTGTGCAGCCAGCACAAGTCTTCAAAATAGAATAGAGCCAATAGAATGGACAAATAGAATACCCTATTAGTCCAGGGCCAAATGGCCTATTTATTCATGTACAGTTGTAATAAAAAGTAATTGTTTCAATAGTGTAGTCAATGGTGTTGTAAACATAACACTTGTAAGTGGTTTAACAAAATGTTTCTATCATGTATTTTGATATTCAGATATGATGTCAGAAAGTAGCTCATGCACGGAATGTTGATGGATTTTGACAGTTTGACGAGGTTTTGTCAGTTTTGTGAAAAGATTGTTGGTTCAGTTGACTGGTTATAACAACACTACCAACTATGTCATCTTCAAACAACTTCCATTGAGTTCCAGGGGTATTAAATGTAAGTACAAAATACTTTTTCTCTTGTGCTTGTGAATTGGTGGGGAATAGTAGCAGTAGCTAATGTAAGCTTGGTGTTTTTAGCAGGCTAGCTATCTAGCAGGCTAGCTAGCTTGCAGGTTAAACAGTGTAACAGTAACTGCTACAGTGCAGTCAGGGCTCTCAAGTGTCACGTGACAGTCACTCATTTCGGTCTTTTGTCACGCCCTCTCGCCACACATTGTATTTCTAACGCGGAAAAACTATTTATAATATATTTAATATGCCGCAGTGCCCAAAATGTCTCTGGCCACGCCAGTCTCATTATGGAACCGGCAGGAATCAATCGCTGTAAAAATCTATTATTGTCTATCCATTATAAAAGTGCATCTATCCATTATCCATTATAAAAGTGCATCTATCCACTATAAAAGTGCATCTATCCATTATAAAAGTGCATCTATCCATTATAAAAGAGCATCTATCAATCATAAAAGTGCATCTATCCATCATAAAAGAGCATCTATCCATTATAAAAGAGCATCTGTCCATCATAAAAGTGCATCTATCCATCATAAAAGAGCATCTACCCATCAAAAAAGGGCATCTATCCATCATAAAAGTGCATCTATCCATTATAAAAGTGCATCTGTCCATTATAAAAGTCCATCTATCCATTATAAAAGAGCATCTATCCATCAAAAAAGTACATCTATCCATCATAAAAGTACATCTATCCATCATAAAAGGGCATCTGTCCATCATAAAAGTGCATCTATCCATTATAAAAGTCCATCTATTCATTATAAAAGTGCATGTATCCATTATAAAAGTGCATCTATCCATTATAAAAGTGCATCTGTCCATTATAAAAGTGCATCTGTCCATTATAAAAGAGCATCTGTCCATCATAAAAGTGCATCTGTCCATCATAAAAGTGCATCTATCCATTATAAAAGTGCATCTGTCCATTATAAAAGTCCATCTATCCATTATAAAAGTGCATCTATCCATTATAAAAGTCCATCTATCCATTATAAAAGTGCATCTATCCATTATAAAAGTCCATCTATCCATTATAAAAGTGCATGTATCCATTATAAAAGTGCATCTATCCATTATAAAAGTGCATCTGTCCATTATAAAAGTCCATCTGTCCATTATAAAAGTGCATCTGTCCATTATAAAAGAGCATCTGTCCATCATAAAAGTGCATCTGTCCATCATAAAAGTGCATCTATCCATTAGAAAAGTCCATCTGTCCATTATAAAAGTGCATCTATCCATTATAAAAGTCCATCTATCCATTATAAAAGTGCATCTATCATTATAAAAGTCCATCTATCCATTATAAAAGTGCATCTATCCATCAAAAAAGTACATCTATCCATCATAAAAGTACATCTATCCATCATAAAAGGGCATCTGTCCATCATAAAAGTGCATCTATCCATTATAAAAGTCCATCTATTCATTATAAAAGTGCATGTATCCATTATAAAAGTGCATCTATCCATTATAAAAGTGCATCTGTCCATTATAAAAGTGCATCTGTCCATTATAAAAGAGCATCTGTCCATCATAAAAGTGCATCTGTCCATCATAAAAGTGCATCTATCCATTATAAAAGTGCATCTGTCCATTATAAAAGTCCATCTATCCATTATAAAAGTGCATCTATCCATTATAAAAGTCCATCTATCCATTATAAAAGTGCATCTATCCATTATAAAAGTCCATCTATCCATTATAAAAGTGCATGTATCCATTATAAAAGTGCATCTATCCATTATAAAAGTGCATCTGTCCATTATAAAAGTCCATCTGTCCATTATAAAAGTGCATCTGTCCATTATAAAAGAGCATCTGTCCATCATAAAAGTGCATCTGTCCATCATAAAAGTGCATCTATCCATTAGAAAAGTCCATCTGTCCATTATAAAAGTGCATCTATCCATTATAAAAGTCCATCTATCCATTATAAAAGTGCATCTATCATTATAAAAGTCCATCTATCCATTATAAAAGTGCATCTATCCATTATAAAAGTGCATCTATCCATCATAAGTGTATCTATCCATTATAAAAGAGCATCTGTCCATCATAAAAGTGCATCTATCCATTATAAAAGAGCATCTATCCGTCAAAAAAGGCATCTATCCATCATAAAAGTGCATCTATCTATTATAAAAGAGCATCTATCCATCAAAAAAGGGCATCTATCCATCATAACAGTGCATCTATCCATTATAAAAGTGCATCTGTCCATCATAAAAGTACATCTGTCCATCATAAATGTGCATCTATCCATCATAAAAGTGCATCTATCCATCATAAGTGCATCTATCCATCATAAAAGTGCATGTCTTCATGTTCATTTTATGAAGTATATTTAAGTAATTTTCAAGTATATTTTTAAAGTATACTTTATGTTGTAAGTATACTAATAATGTGTACTTGTAGTAAACGTGTGTACTATTTCAATACTGCTTGGGACTAAATAGGCCCACTTTTAGTATTTTTAGTATTTGTAAGAGTAAACTAAGTACACAACTAGTTTTCTCATTTGTAATGCATCTGTACTACAAGTGAACTTATAAGTATACTAGTAGTTTACTATTTTAATACAAGTAGTACATTTTTTAGTTTATGAAAGTACAAACTGATGTGTGCTCTCAGTAAACTACTAGTTTCGTAGTTTATACTACAAGTATACTTGTAAGTTTTCTTTAATTGAACATAACGTTATACTTATAGTTTACTATTTATATATTATTTTTGCACTTGAAAAATACCTTTAACTGTTCTTTAATTTTAAAAACATTTTATTAGCTTCATGCATCCTTTTTTAATCAACACTTGAATGTCAGTAAGTTTCATAAAGAAAGGCAACATTTTAAACAAAAAAGTAGAATTAGAGTAAATTGCTATACACTACCAGTGGACTAGCCTACACAAAAATTCAGATATGCAGAATTAGAAACATATCTGTTTTATATCAATATTCTAATCAATATTTTCAAACAATGTAAGTTTCATAAGACTGTATATGAAAAACTATGTAAAAAAAGTATATTTAATTGACTACTCAATCAAAAGAGTTAACACAACTACAAGACAAGTATACTTTGTTACTTAATTATTCTTTTAAGTATATCTGGATCAAAAGATTGAGTTCAAGTACAGGCCAAATATACCTGGGCCCGTATTCATAAATAATCTAATGCAAAGAGTAGCTCCTAGTGACAAAATTCTAAGAAAATTCTTAGAAATGTGGGCGTTTACTCTTAAAATTAAAGAAAAAATCCCAGTAAAGAAAAAAGTAATTCAGAAAGCATCTTAACCCTTAAAAGAAGTCTTAAGGTCAAAATTGTAAGGAGTACGGACGAGGACTTTTCAGAGGCTGAAGAGATTCTTTAGCAGAGGAGAACATGGCAGAAAGACGAAGAGGGAGAAAAAATGTGTTGCAGACAATGGATGACAGTGAGTTAATAAGACGCTATAGATTAGATCGTGCAGGGATCATGTTTGTGACTGATCTTAGAGACGCGCTAACATCTCCGACACAGTGCAGAAATGCCATAGCGCCAGAAATGAAAGTAATCACTACATTACGATATTTGGCAACTGGGAAAATGCAACAATGCAGCAGTGTGTAATGTACACAGTCACATGTCATTTCAAAGTGAAGGCTTAGAATAGACCCTATACTTTTCACTCTTTTTTTCCTTCTTGGACAACCAGCCAATCACAGTCTTCAAAAGATTGTGTCATACATAGCAACGGGGTCAGCCCCGCCTCCTCACTAAGATGAAAGTTTTTGTCTTTTCCTTGCTCAGAGTTGCTCTCAGATTGGCCCCGAATCGCTCTTAAGCTAAGACTCTTATGTAAAAGTTTTTAAGCTAAATTAAAGGACAAGTTCGGTATTTTACACTTAAAGCCCTGTTTTCAGATCGTTTCTGATGAAATAGAACAGTTAAGATTTCGGTTTAAAATTTTAAAATTTAAAATTTTCGGTTTCTGGGGTAGCACCCCCCCACCTCCACAATGGCTGCATAGGTTCACTGGAACAATCCTTCCTAAAACGCATTAAACAAAAATTGCAGCAAAAGATGCATAGTGCACCTATGCAGCCATTGTGGAGGTGGGGGGGTGCTACCATAGAAACCGAAAATTCTCGGGACAGCAACATGTGTCCAAATTTCAATCTTAACCATTCTATTTCATCAGAAACGATCTGTAAACAGGGCTTTAAGTGTAAAATACCGAACTTGTCCTTTAAGAGTTTTCTGAGAGGATTCTTAGAATCTTTATGAATACGGGCCCTGGACTTTTCTCTCAGTATAAATCAAGTACATAAAAAGTAGACTGAAAGTATACTTTCTTATTTTAAGTTTAAAAGAAGTATACTAAGTGTGAAAAACACCAAGCTTACATTAGCTACTTCTACTATTCCCCACCAATTCACAAGCACAAGAGAAAAAGTATTTTGTACTTACATTTAATACCCCTGGAACTCAATGGAAGTTGTTTGAAGATCATAGTTGGTAGTGTTGTCATAACCAGTCAACTGAACCAACAATCTTTTCACAAAACTGACAAAACCTCGTCAAACTGTCAAAATCCATCAACATTCCGTGCATGAGCTACTTTCTGACATCATATCTGAATATCAAAATACATGATAGAAACATTTTGTTAAACCACTTACAAGTGTTATGTTTACAACACCATTGACTACACTATTGAAACAATTACTTTTTATTACAACTGTACATGAATAAATAGGCCATTTGGCCCTGGACTAATAGGGTATTCTATTTGTCCATTCTATTGGCTCTATTCTATTTTGAAGACTTGTGCTGGCTGCACAAGTCTAATTTAAGGCTCTCACAAATAAATAGTATGGGTATATTATACATTTTCTGAGTCATCAGAGTGCCTTGAGTATTGAAGTTGTTGAGTTTTGTGTCCATGTTGTTCTTTCATGCCACAGGGATAAAAGAAAGCATACAGTTTAGGCGGAAATTGTGAAAAAATGTGTGTTATTTCTGGTTTAAAGAAGTCTTGTGACCTCTGTGTTTGTCAGACAGATTCAGTACTGGGCTTAAATGAAAGCCTAAAAGGTCCCCTTTCCAACGATACCAAGCACCATATTATAGAATATTGATAATATCCTTAGCATGAGCCTAAACCAGATATACACCAGATTTCAAAAACGGAATTTATTTTAGGGGGTTAGTAACTTCATGAGCTCAAAAAAGTGATTTCGCTACCACCGCTGCACTGCTATCGTGATTTTTCTAATACTAGGGGTGTATACCTTGCCAAAAAACAATGATAGCATTTGCCCCCCCGTTGATACCGATGGACCAAATTTGGGGCCCTGGCTCATGGACTAATAAGTTTATTACTTAAATACTCATGCATGTAAGTATGCCTGTGGTTGCAATGTTTGTGGTTTAAGGTTAATAATACAGGTGATTGAAGTGTGGTCTCTCCTGTAAAGTTTGTCAAAAGCCACTTACACCCCTCTGGCTCCAAGCCCTCAAATGTAACGCTCTGCTAGAATACATTTGAAACAATTGTCTGATTCCAGTTTTATAGGTTTTGATGTAATTTCAAAACACGTGGTGTCAGGTTTTGGAATTATTTGGATTTTTTCCCCATTAGCTCATCAAAAAACACTTCATAGTAGTAATACATCCGACAACATTCGTCTCTGAAACAGTGAATACAGATATTAATGCAGTGTCTTTGCTGAGGTACTAAACCCATAACTATACGGGCCAAGAATATTAAGAAAACTATCAAATGTTTAAATGAGAAATTCAGCCCGAATTTTAAATATCTGGGGCAGTTTTGTTTTCACTTTCATTCACTGTCATTTTTGCCCCAAGCCACGGTTAATTCCTGACCCTGATTCTCACTGTTCAATAAACGTTTGCATAGAGCAGCTTTGTTTTTCCTTTTTTTTTTCAGATTCTGGGAAAAAGTCATTGCTAGTTGCCTTTCTAGCTCTTTTTATACAGAACTGATTTTCAAAAATACAGTCAATTATTTTCCGCTATTCAATTGTGATTAGTGCCTAATCTTAACCTATAACAAAAGTTTTATGATCACAACATTCAGTATATAATGCTACTCAAAATGATGCACATCTATGACTAATATGTCTTCTTTATTGCCATGATGAAGATATATCAACAAGGTCAATCAAGCATTTAATCATCACACAATAAATCCAAGTAAAGTCCAATCAAATTTGGCCAAGCAGGTCATTTTGTTCCAGTTGCTCTTAAGGCATGTAGAGCATTAATTAGTCCATCTATCTGTGACTTACAGTACAGTGAACACTAGTTCTGTGCGTGGATGTTATCCCATACCCGGACCACATCAGGGCAGTCATTGACAGCCTCCAGCAGGGAGAACGCTGTCTCTAGCTGAGTCTGAGTCAGGAGACAGGGTGTGTGAGGAACAAACTCCAGTCCGGATGACAGTGTGTGAATGCCCAGACTTTCCAGAGCATTCCGCACAGCCTTCATTGACGTCATGTCACAGACAAACTGAAAGGGACAGATGGTTATTAATAATTGAGACAATTTCTCCTGATAAATTCTACACAATCCTCTAATTACTGGCAATGTGTAAACAGGAGGTATACAGTATAACGTCACTGAAATAAAAATCTCTGAATATACAAATTAGTTCCGGCCTCCAGTCAATGGGTCAGCTGTAGTAAACTACTCGACACAATGGCAAGTGGAAATATTGGTTTAATTCAGCCATACATGTTTGAACCAGAAACTGATTCAGAAGAAGAAGAAGAGGAAGAGTGAATTATACAGGGTTGTCTATGTATCAGATGTATCAGAATGGTAATGCGTATTATGTATCGATCTCTACAACGTCAGACACATAACAGTAATTGATATGATTAGCCTTTTGCTAGACTACATTAACAGCTAATAATGTGATTCTAATGTTACACATTCTCCCCGTTCACCATCTCAGAGTCAATCAGCATCCTTAGAAACACTTTGAACATCATAGAATGTGCTCACTGTGGAAGTTCTTTGTGCTCACTGTGGAAAAGCCCCGCAACAGGGGCAGTTTCAAACTGTGTTTTTGAGACTTTCTTTGGTTCACTGCAGTTTTAAGGAGAAAATACTCAGCAATGGTGTTGACTTATGAATTTGCACATGATTTGTCACCCCATTGACATAAATAATGTTAAAAACTTGATTTTCACCACAGGGGGTCTTTGGTAATCAATGTATAAAATGCCACAAATAGTGATTTGTATTTAATTTTCAAATCTTATAATATTTAATTGACCTGTGTGGTTATGCGTCAATATAATGATCAAATTTAGTTTTTATAAATTTATATGAAAAGAATGTGTTGGACATTTTTGTGATTTAAAAGCAAAAATAAAATCTTACTTGATGGCTGTTTATTATTTTGACAGTTAAAAAACTATCATTGTTTCTTGACTGATCAGATATATTTAATTAAACCATGCATTCCACATTTCAGGGAATAAATAAGCATAATTAGTCAATTTGTTATAAAACTACAACTTCCTTTGTTTTGTGACTGTTGTGAATTAATAAATGATCAAACGCCTCTTCCTGTAAATCCAATTTAAATTTCCATCCTTTTGGGACATGTTTGCCAAGGAAATTCAAATTCACACACATGAATTTGAAGGCAGATGCTTAAATGCTTCAATTCTGAATTTCGTACAATCCAGTTAAGAGAGAGTGCTCAGACCTGTAGTATGGGTCTCTCCTCCTCATCCTCTGTCTCCTGCACATCTTCAGCTCCTGCCTCAATAGCCAGTTCTAGAGCTTTCTCAGAGGAGATCCCATCTCTGGATGCTGCCACAATACCTTTCCTGTCAAAATTACGGCGCGCTCCTTCACACAGCGCCCCGCTGTGGACAAACAGAGAAAAGTGCTGTTGATTTGTCTCAAGATGCACATCAGTAATGTTTTTTTCTAAGGCATGTTTATAAAAGCTAGTTTAATGTCCTTATTGAACTATGGCCTAATCCTGGCTTAATCGAAGCCCTGTCTGTAAAACTAGGCATATATACCATACACCGACCTACTTATATCTTATTATCTTCACAACTCATCAGCACTAACCCATGTTTCGTCATGATACGTTTGAGTTCACCGTGGGATCGTGTGTTGTTGTCAGTCAAAACCTCAATGAGTAGCGTGCACCCGCCCGGTCCTGTGGCCTCATAAAGACACTGTACTCCTGGTTTTGATTTCTATTATACATTAAAAAAGACAAAAGAGTTCCAGGTAATGCTAACATTTCATCAATGCATGATTAACTGAATAGAAAATTCTAGAGAATTTTTGAAAGATTTTATTTTCTAGCGAAAACAATTGAGTATGTAGGTGAGTAAATCATGACTGACAGATTTGTAATTTTTGGCCAAACTATTTATTTAAATCTTGTTAAAACCTCATTTTTAATCATCCAATTTATATATATATAAACATACAAGAATTTTTTATTTTTTTTAAAGTCTCTTATGCTCATTAAGGCTTCATTTTTTTAATTAAAAATACAGTAATATTATAACCATTTAAAATAACTGTTTTCCTTTTTTCAAATATTTTTAAAATGCAATTTATTGCTCTGATGGCAACGCTGAATTTTAAACATCATTACTCCATGCTTCAGTCTCACGTGATCCTTCAGAAATCATTCTTATTTGCTGATTTGGCTCTAAAGAAACATTTAATATTATTATCAATGTTGAAAACTATTTTTGCTGCCTAATACATACAACCAGAATACATATTCCCCCCAGGATTATTTTTTGAATACAATGTTTAAATGAATAGCATTTAAAATAGAAATCTATTGTAACATTATAAATGTATTTACTGCCTTTTTTGTTCAATTTAATGCGTCCTTGCTGAATAAAAGTATTAATTTCTTTTCTTTTTTAAAAAAAAATCATACTTACCACAAACCTTTGAATGGTACTGTAGCACAGTTTACACAAAAATGTTAAACAGCAAAAATTGTTTTCAACATTGAAAAAAAGATGAAAAGTTCCTTGAGCAGCAAATCAGAATATTAGAATGATTTCTGAAGGATCACATGACACTGAAGACTGGAGTAATGATGCTGAAAATTCAGCTTTGATCACAGAAATAAATGATATTTTAAAATATATTCAAATTGTAGACTCTAATATTTCACACATTACTGTTTTTACTGTATTTTTATCAAATAAATGCAGCATAGATGTAGAATCTTATATACTATCATGATTAAGAAATGTATATAGTATTATTTAGAATGGTCAAATCTGCCTTACAGCTCCTTTTATAGCTCCTTCTACGGTGGCTTTCGGAAGATTCTTGTTCCGACACTGCTCTAGAAGTTGTGCCAATGCAACATTAAATTCTGGATTGGGTCCTCCCTCTGAAACACAAGCACAGGGTCATCTCAGCATTGTGATTAGTGATTATACCAGGGTCATCATAATGTTCTTTACATGGTTTAAAAAAAAAAAAAAAAGAGCCCCATGGCACACTTAAGAATACCATGGTATACTTGTTGGTTAGTGGCAGATTGGATAATGGCAATTTTTTAGTAAAATCTAATGCATTCACCTCTGACTGCAATCCTAATCATCATGGTGAACTTAGCAATCATACGGGCTCGAGCAGCATCTTTGGGTATTTTAATGTCCTTCACTTTGGACCATTTGTTGTGTCCTGCCCAGAGCACAGGGCTCGAGTGCAGTGCTCTAGCTGGACACTGACAGGCTCTCTGAACCGCTGAAGACACTCTCACTGTCAGTCTGAAAGCGTTCAGCATCATGTCTCCTAACACTGTCCTTCCTTCTCTACACAGAAGTAACTTGTGTGTCCAAAATCAAATGACTTTGGTCGAACTTTAAAATGTCATGCTGTAAGGCTTCAAGGCTCCTGAGCTTCAAGCCTTCGACATGCACGTTTTAATCATATACTATTAAAAAAAAAACCGGATAGTTTAAATAACGTTTTACGACAGTTATTCAATATATTCCGTGCTCGTTATTAGCGAAAATAAACTAAATGGTAACATAAAATTATGCCATAACTCTTGTCTTTTGCAGGGCTAATTTATCCCACACGAGCCCAAGAGAAAGCAACACTGAAAGCGTCATTACCGGTGAACAACCTAATGCCAAAATAAAAGTCCTTAAGTGCGCTCGTATGAATCGTTCTCAAATTTTGAATCTGTTTAGAATTATTTTTATTTCACTTCTCATTCTACAGAAAGTTACAACTGTATAATATTTATAATATAATATTTATTATATTATATTTATAATATAATATAATATAATATAATATAATATAATTTTAATATAATATAATATAATATAATATAATATAATATAATAATATAATATAATATAATATAATATAATATAATATAATATAATATAATATAATATAATATAATATAATATAATAATATAATATAATATAATATAATAACATAATATAATCAGTGGTGGACGAAGAACACAAATCTAGTACTTGAGTAAAAATACAGATAGCTACCCATTACTCCAGTAAAAGTATTAAGTAGGCTACTCCTTTTAAATTTTTCTTGAGTAAAAGTGCAAATGTACTTTATTTTTTATAATAGGCCTACTTTAGTATTAAAAGTAAAAAGTACTGATTGATGAATGTTTATCTATTGTGCAATTTTATAAATAATGTAGCTATACATATAGCTAAAATAGGTTACAGCTCAGTCTGACATCATTATGAATTATTGTGAGTTGTCAACTAGCAACACTTAACCAATAAGGAAGATTATGCAGAAACTTAATGGCAGGCCATTATATACATGTTCCACAGACAGGGCTAAGACTAAACTAGGATTAGGCCTTAGGGCATTTAAGTAGATTTTATAAATGTGTCTTAGAAAAAAGCCTTAGACAATACTGCTGTGCATCTTGAGACAAAACAATGGCACTGACATATTTTAAGATATGTCAGTGCAAGTTGCTTTCAGAAAACCTTTTATTTTATTAACAAAACTTGTTATACACTGATAGGCTTACTCATTGAAAAAAAAAAAAAAACAATAAGTAAAATTTACTTAGTTTTTCTTTGGAAAGTTTTTGCACACATATTTTTAAGTAAAGTCTACTTAACTAAGTTAAGTGAAAGTAACAAAGAAAACAAGTAATTATAACTTGGCTAGTAAAAGGTTGAGTAACATCTATTTAGTTGAAGTTTCTTTTGCAACACATTTCACTCAAACAATAAAACGTCGACTTAAACCATACGTTAAAGTATATGCTTTACTTGGAAACATCTAAGTAATGAATACAATAGATATTGTGTAAGACACCATATTTATAGCAGAAGTTATATGCCACTTGAACACAGAGACCTCAATACTTGGTAGACAATACACAATGACAGTAACAGGATAATTTTTGTGTTTGAATGTGTCATTGTGAGTAGAAAATGAACTCCAAATGTCACAAAATAGCGAGTTACTAATCCTAACAACAAAAGCAATGATAAAACAGTGTAAATACAGCTGGGAAACAGTGAAAAATCAACATCATTAATTATTCAAGGCCCAGTGCATGATGGGAACACCAGTATCAGAAAAGTTGAGTAATTTTACTTAATTTTATAACGTTGATTTTTATGCTTTCATTTCTACAGGCTTGAATTGAGTACTAATATAGAATTTAATTGTAACATTGTAAGAACGCTACAAACATTAGTTTAACATAATTTGAACGTGGAAGATGCATGAGCATAATTTGCGGTATTTTTATTTTTACCCAAAACATTCCCTGTTCAGACTTGATAGCACACGTACATCATGGAGTCGTCTATTTGATGTGTGTATTTAAATCTGGAAGACGTATTTTTTTAGAGTGTTTGCTCATCTGCAATACGTCTATAGGACGTTTCCTGTCAGATGTCAAATAAACGTTTAGAAAATGTCTTTAAGATGTTTATGATATAGAATGTATGTAAAACTGACCTTAAAGATGTCTATCAGATGTTAGTAGACAGCAGATGCTTTCCAGAGTCTTGCAGCATACCTGTGCTATCTGGACATGTCCTGATGTCTACATTAAGCATTTCATACAATGGGCTTAAATTTGCCCTTTTACAGCAAATTTAGTTCACAAACAACTGACAGTTGTGACATAAATAGGATTTTCATTTATAATAATAGAACCTAAAATGAGCACTTAAGCTCAGAGGATATCCCAGTTGGATCATTTTGAGTTTGTTAACTGGAGACTTGCTCTGACTGAATCATTTGAATTAGTGAGTTGTTGACTCGAGAACAGATGCAATCGAATTGGTCCAATTCACGAAATAATCGGGATTTGTGAACCTATTAAACAGATTAGTTCAAAAGATTCAGCTCGTTCAGGAATCTGACACAGCTATTCGCGTCTCGGAGTGAGTGACGATGTCTTCAGTATATAACTAGGAACGATATGTTTATATGGAATGTAGTGGAGTAAAAAGTACAATTTTATGCTTTGGAATGTAGTGAAATAAAAGTAAATTTTCCCCAAAATGAAAATACTCAGATAAAGCATACCTAAGTAGCCAGTAACAAAGTAGCCTAGTAAAAAAACATATATAAAATACTAAAAAATACTTTAATAATATAATATAATATAATATAATATAATATAATATAATATAATATAATATAATATAATATAATATAATATAATATAATATATAAACAACAAACTGTTTATTATATGAAATATGAATAAAACAACATTAGAGAAAAAACATCTCAGATTATTCTTATTTAATATATATTCATATATATATATATATATATATATATATATATATATATATATATATATATATATATGTATATGTATATATGCATCTGAATATACAGTATATTACATAATCGTGTGTGTGTGTGTGTGTGTGTGTGTGTGTGTGTGTGTGTGTGTGTGTGTGTATGTGTGTGTGTGTGTGTGTGTGTTTCAAGGGTTATTATAATTAGCTCAAACTAAAGCTAGAAGTTTTTCGTTAGGCTATAGCCTACATTAAATAAAATTAACGTTAATTGGAATAAAATAAATTGTATAAAAAACTGAAACTTCTTTTATTTCTGCTATAGTTATCATGGCAACATTTCTCATTTTCATTTAGTTTAACTTGATTACTAACTTGTACTAACACTAAAGCTGAAATAAAATTAAATAAAACTATATACACATATTAAGAAAGAAAGAAATACATACATACACACACACACACACACACACACACACACAAAAATGATAAAAAAACTAATTCAAGATATTAGTAAAAACTATAATGGTATATCAGTGATACTAAGAAAATTGTTTTGTTTTGTTCTTTGTTTTCTTCACACAAAGCCAGGAAATACAGTAAGCATCCATGGATACTGTATGTGCAATTAGCCAGTTATTACTCCAAAATAAACCCGGTCAGGATGATCGTTATGGTGTTATGGGTTATGATGGTTATGAGTTATCTGGTTTCATGTGTCACACTGTTTATCCTGCTTGTGAGTACATTCATGTGATTAGAAAAAGAGCATGCAGGGATACAAGTGGCTCAGTTATACAATTTATAAATATTTGAATGCAATGATGAATGTCACAATCTAGTATTCCAGAGCCACATATAAAGAAGCGTGTTCGTAACGTATGTGCAGGAGTGGGCTTAGAAAAATAGAAACCCTTGTAATTAGGAGGGTCAAGGCTTTGTCTTCACATGACAGTGAAGGGTTAACATTCTTCATGCCCACCCCACATGATAAACAGTGGAGGAGCCCAACAGCCAAGGGCCAGTGATGACCATCACACTAATAACCTCGCTGAACACTCTCACAACACATACTCACATGCAGGAGATCACACCTCTACGATGGCAGACAAGTCTCTCTTTAACAGATCTCCAAATGAAAGTCTCATCTTCAATCAAAGATAAGAGTTTATAAGAAGAAGAAAAACAAGAATTGGAGAAATGGAAGAACATCTTCTTTGAAGGGTAAAGATCGTTCAGTTGTCATCTTCTACTTATTTAGTTTTTGTACTTTATAAAAAAAGGAGATTTTACTTTTTTTGAAATGTACCTACATGTAAGTGTATCCAGTTATTCCATAAATTAACCTCAGCTAAAACAACATACTTGTCAGACTCCAACAGATGAATCACTGGTGGACACAACAGCATCAGAATAACAATATATCGGCAATGGCTACAGACTTCTCTGCACCTCGATGAGACCACCATGTCCTGAAAAGTAAGAGGAGCTCTCTGGTGAACAGAAGTTCTGGAAAGGGTCAAAGGTCTTGGGTTAAGCATGTTGTCAGTGGAGGTCGCCGTGGCTTTTGTGCTGTGCAGTGTGCTGATGAAAGCCAGAGCTCTGGTGAGTACGCCTGGTTTCCCTGCTTTATTCATAATAGAAACTTAATACTTAAAACCTAATAACTAATACTGTGCATGGGGCCAAATTGTACACATTTGGGTTGCACACTTTATTATACGTATGGCAATATAAGGTAACTACATTAAGGTTAGGTTTATGGGTAGGTTCAGGGTTATTATCTAGTCATTACCCAGTTATTATAATTACTATAACAAGTATGTACATGCGGAAGAGGGCAGTAAAATATAGTGCTTTACCCACATTTGTCTAGCATTTCCCTTGTGAAAAAGAATTGTGTTAAGTGCGTGTGCACTTTTAGTGAACTTCAGACCTTAAAAGTATATTTTAAAAATAGGCATTAGCCGATAATATAATATTAATGACTAAAAGTCATTAATATTATATTTGTCATGATGTAGTCCAAAGAGGAAGACGATGATTAATAAAAATCAGACAAAGTTTATTTAAACGACTCAAATATAATCCAAGTAGCGTATAGTGTGTAAAACAAAAGCAACAACAGACAACTGAGGAGTGCACTGTAAATGAGGGACAAATGATAAAAACCTGTGATAATTAATGAATAGCCATGACAACTAAAAGGTGGTGGGAACCTAGACAAAGAAGAACAGGAGACTAATGAAAACGAACTAAGAGTCCTTGATAAACTAATGAAAATATAACTGAATGTTCATGACAATATTATCCTTAAGTGTGCTTTCGACAATGATTTCTTAACACAACTAAGTACATTTTAAATTATTACGTTTCAATGATCTGCAATGCTTCTTTGATGAATGACAAAAATGACTAAAATAAAGCACATATAAAGTACTTGATTATAATTGTAACTGTAGTGTGTAGTTTTATATAATGTTTAAAGTCAATGTAATTTGAATGTACAAAACTGCTACTTCATTATTACAATTCTGCAGTTACAATACATGACATACAAGTTTAAATAAAAATTACATTAAAAATGAAGTTAAAGCTGCAGTCTGTAACTTTTTTGGGTTAAAAATTATTTATGTGTCACATCTGTACACATAAAGAAGAGTCTCGGCTATAGTGGCTATGTTGCGTGTGAGGATGTTGGAGGTGGAGATTTATAGCCTTTTCTCACAGCACTTGATATAATTAAACTTATCAATTTGATGGCGGATCCAGAAAGGTTCAAACGACAATCACCAGTGACAACTGGAGATTCACCCATAGTAAAATGCAAAAGACTTCAGAGAGGCTACAGAAAAAAAGAGACTGTATGCGAAAACAAGGATACATATCGGAAGGGCTTTTGAAAGGTAAAACTAAGATTATATTCCAGTTTTAAATATGCATCTGATTACAGATATGTGTGTTTGTAGTTCAAAGAGAACCAGTTCTAAGGAACATTAATTTGTTGGTATGACAATTAGAAAGACTGCAGAGAAATGGAACCTGAACTACAGGTAGCCCTAATACACATCAAATGTACTCACGCAATGCTGATGTTGTTAACATTAACAATTTGAGAACAAAGTATAATTTGCACGGTTTGACGTGATAAGCGATCGTTAGATTTAATCAGCTCGATTTACTGCAATGCTTTTTTTCCCTTAGTTGGTCAGAACAAAAGTGGATGTTGCTTACTTGTTCAGATGACATTTTCTGGTGAAAATTCTGTAAAAATGCTTCCACTCTACCAAGTTTTAAGTATCTACTTAAAAAACACCTTTTATCAATAGCTTTCAACCAGGTATAATGTTTGTATTTTGTGGTATTGTGTTTTTTTGTATTGTTGTATTTGTATTGTATTGTATCCAATTTCAGTTGTATTGTACAGCACTTTGTGTCAACCTTGCGATGAAAGTGCTTTATAAATAAACAAAACAAGAAAGAAATAAGAGAGATTACACTTTAAGCATTTTTCAGAGACAATAGAAGTAATTGTGAAATGACACATAAAGACAAAAACAATTAATGGGTCAAAAGCAGTCTAAGTTAACTAATTGCATTTAAAATAAATTTAAACTATAGTAGACTTTCATTTAATTGTAAGTAACGTGGAATTAAGTGTTAGGAAATATTACATTCAGTTTACACTTAATTATATTCTTTTAAAGTATACTATTTCTGTAATAACTCTTTTTTAAACTATGCTAAAGTGTGCTTCTAATTCACAATGGTTGTATAATGTTGTCTGTTGCTTTCCCTCTTCACCAGAATTAGGTCGATACCTGACTAAATTAACTACTTGTTTATTTTGTTAAGATAATCGGAATCTGCCGCTCCAATGGAATACAGTATTATCAAATGTGAAATCAAAAAGTGCTTAAGCAAAGCTAAAGGCTTCGTCCTATTTGTTCTTTTCTCTATCAATAGTTAACAATTTCGATTAATAGAATTGCCTAAATAACTTTAAGTTAATAAGTGCATGCATCTTACAGAGCTACTTTAGGTAGCCTACATTAGTATATTTGAAATTAATAAAATGTTATGATAAAAAATTAGACCAAATTAAGTGCAAATAGGCTATATGTGAAACATTTACCTAAACTATCCGATCAACATAACACAAAAAAAGAAAGAAAGAAAGAAAGAAAGAAAGAAAGAAAGAAAGAAAGAAAGAAAGAAAGAAAGAAAGAAAGAAAGAAAAAAGCTGGCAGCTGTGGTTGCCAGAAATGTACCATAAAAATATGGTAGCAACGTTTTAGGTTTTACAGATTTAACTTACATTTACAGTAAAAAAATGTAGGCCTATTTCATTAACTGATATAGGGCCCTATTTTAACGATCTGAAACGCAAGTATCAAACGCGAAACGCAAGTAACTTTGTGGGCGGATCTCAGCGCAAATCGAAAATGGGTTGGTCTGAAGTAGTTACATTACTCATAGGTGTGGTTTGGGCGTAACGTGAAATAAACCAATCAGAGCATCATCTCACATTCCCTTTAAAAGCAGGCGCGCTTGTTCCATGGCGGATTGCTATTATAACGGCGGATTTGCCAGGCGCATGCCAGGAGCGGTTCACAGCCGAGGAGACCGACGTTCTCGTCAGGGCAGTAAAAGACAGAGAAGTGACATTGTATGGGGATGGGAGAAACCCACCCAAATTAGCTTCGGTTAAACAGGCGTATAATAATTTGGGTAAATGTGTAAACTAGATTTATGCCTATTTTTTCACATCTTCATGGACACCACAATGATTTCCCTTGTGTGGTAATATTTTTCCTTGTAATTATGAATGGTTTGCAAAAATGGGAACTGCTGCCTGCGTCTGTCTAGATTAGAGAAGCAAAGTGTATGCGCGTTGTGCACATGCTACATTATGGCCAAGCATGCGCCCTTAAAATAGCATCTGAATAATGCGCCACTGACTTTAGACTAGGTTTTTCCTGGTCTGTGGCAGAATTGTTTTCTGAAACTGCAAAATAGCACCAGGGAACGTTTGCGCCGGAACACGCCTCCTCTTTGTGCTGAACCACCCCCTTGAGCGCAAGTTCACTCCCTAATTTACAGATGTGCGTCTGTGGAGGGGAAAGTCCGCTGTGCGTCGTGTGCAAAATAGGAATAATACATGCGTCGGTGTACAAAGTCAATTGCGCTGATGGGTGCAAGATAGGGCCCATAATGTTAATTTCACATGTATGTTCTGTTTTCATTTAGTTTTCACTGTGTTGTGTTTCTAGTTGGCTTCTCCGTTTGTTCTATTAGATCAGTCATCCTTGTTTCCTGTTTGTTTCCATAGTTATTGATTTGATTAGAGTTATCTGTTCAGGTGTGTCTCATCTATTATCTTGTTAGCTCCCCTGTTTGCACGTGTATTTAAGCCTGAGTTTGGTCCTGTCATCTGTTGTCGTTGCTATTAGCCTGGTTGTTCTGGGGTGTGTTTCCCAAAAGCTTTGTTAGCCAACTATGTTTGCAAGTTCCTTTGTTATTAGTATAGTTCAACAAATCGATGTTTCCAGAAATCATAGTTCTTCTAATGAACGTTCGCAAACAGCATTGCAAAGTTGTGTGGTTGGAACCACATTAGCATGGTTAGAAGCAGAGTTTCTTGTTTGCATGACATGTGGACTCAAATTCTTATCTTGAGCAAAATAAGTAAGCTGATATTCAGTACAATCTGTATCTTTTATTTAGAATACATACAACTGTCATTTACATCTTTTAGTTTGTCAAGAGGTTTAAAGCACCGTTTTTGAAGAGTGCGCATGTGTGTACGTGCTAGTAGCCTACGTAAAGCTAGTAGCCTACGTAAAGACGACTATGATTGAATCTGGAAATAAAGCAAAATAAGTGAGAAAAATGAGAAATAGTCCTCAGATGCCATGTTCGTAATTTATAGCAAAACATCTAGCATTAATTCGATCTCAAACAGATTCATTAATAGAAGTTATTACTCCACTACTGGTTGAACGACCAATTTGCGACGGGCCTTATAAAATGGATCTTCCAGCAGTCTAATTGCTGTGTTTGGAACAGGAACAGCAAACCCTCAAGGCACACACCCGGAGGTTTCAACAACTGGCGTGCCTCACTAACTTGACAGACTGTTCGCTGCATATATGCAACCTGACCAGCTTGAATGCGGAGGATTCCAGCCCCACTCCCAACGCTCCTGAGTCGGCTCCAGAATCCCTTCCAGTGATTACTGTTCCCAAGTCCATTCCGGCACAGAAAATTCCCACTCCAAGGATTAAAGAATTGCCAATTACAGTTGTCACAATGCATCCAGTGAGTGATCTTCCCAAATCCGTTCCTGAGTGTGAAATTTCAGAGTTCGTCCGTTCCTGAGTGTGAAATCTCAGAGTCTGTTCCTGAGTGTGAAATCCCAGAGTCCGTTCCTGAGTGTGAAATCCCAGAGTCCGTTCCTGAGTGTGAAATCTCAGAGTCCGTTCCTGAGTGTGAAATCCCAGAGTCCGTTCCTGAGTGTGAAATCCCAGAGTCCGTTCCTGAGTGTGAAATCTCAGAGTCCGCTCCTGAGTGAAAGGAGAATTTTAGAATGACGGGACACTCATTTATATGACACTTTATTCAACAGAAAGAAAAGGTGTTTACATTAAGGCTTTTCAGTCCGATTGAGCCTTTAATCTGATTACTAACGGATTATTTGGTTGCATGTAAACATAGCCAATGTGTTGTGTTTCTATTTGGCTTCTCCATTTGTTCTGTTTCCCACCTGTTTGTCTCCATAGTTACTAATTTGATTAGAGTTATCTGTTCAGGTGTGTCTCGTCTCTTATCTTGTTAGCTCCCCTGTTTGCACGTGTATTTAAGCCTGAGTTTGGTCCTGTCTAGTTGTCTGTCAACATCGCTGTAAGCCTGGTTGTTCTGTTTATGTATTTTAATAATTCCAAAGTATCCTGAGGATTTCTGTTAGTTTGAGTTTGTCATTAATATAGACTGCTGCATATAGATACTGTTTCTTCTCTGCTGCAACCAAGACCCGTGACAGTTAATATACCAATGTACTAATATCTGTTTTGTACCTTTTGTAATACACTAGCAACTTGAATCAAAGTCCATCATAAGCAGCTTTTCCTCAAGCTGAGAAGGTAAAAACTAATATATAAAAGGTGTGCAGTGTCATTCTACTAAACACCATCATGGTAATACACATGCACTAGAGTAATGCAGCCAATAAACATTAATTTAACAACATTATATGTAACATAAAACCATAATGTCAATTTACGTTCTTTACACTGCAAATTATACAATGACTTGTTATTTTTCACTTTCAAAACCTGTACATTTTACTGTAAAATTACATTAAATGTAAGTTTAGAATAGATCTATTACAAGTATAGTAAGGAAACAGGTTTTTACTATCGCATTTTTACAGTCTTTTCTTACAGTATACTATATATTACTTAATCAACAAATATTACTGTGCACGTTCTTTTAGAGATATTTGTAGCACTAACAATCTTCTCTGATGTGACTAAATTGCAAATTGATTTTTACTTTAAATCCAGCTTTATAAATCCAATTTAGAAATCATCTTATTCAGGGCAATTTTCTGGTTGAACACAAATGATCATCTTCAGATGATCGGCTTTCCCAATAATACAGCTGGATCAATGTTTCATCAGCCACACAAATAGATTTGTTTGGTTTGAGTGGTCTGTGCGGAAGACCTCTGACAGGGCAGTGTGTGTGAGAATCCCCAGCGAAATCACTAGGCAAAGAGAAAATTACCTTTTTCACCCTTCACTCTTTTTTTTCACTCACTCTTTGTTAGGTATAGGTAGCAAAATTTTACACTTTACAATAAGGTTTCATTTGTTAACATTAATAAACTACATTAATGAAAAATATTTCAACAGCATTTATTTTTGTTAATGTTAATTTCTATTTTTACTAATACATAATGAAAAAGCAAAACTTTCATTAGTCGATGCATTGTGAACTGACATGAACATGAGCATTAAAAAAGATTAGTAAATGCTGTAAATATATATTGCTCATAGTTCATGTTAGTTAATGCAGTGTTAACAAACGAGACCTTATTGTAAACTAAAGTCTTATCAATTTTTAGCTTAAACTGGTATCAGCAAATTAAAACTATAGAAAGCTCAATTGTCTAAGAAATTTGTCTTGGGTGTAAAGAGATGTATATTGTTCAAGGTTGTGCATGTCCTATATTTCTTGGTAATATAATGGGGAAAGGAAAGTGTGTCTCTTTGTTTGTGCTGTCAACTTCAGAAAGACTTACTGGCCAATGCATGCACATGCTCAATGAAGCAGAAAATTAGTCGGTCAGCGAGAGATGAACACTTGATAAACAGGCAATTTAGACCCTGAAAATCACGAGCAATTTATCAAGAGCACTGCCATGCCACTAATTTCACCTTTGCTAGTGAAGGCAATTAGAATTAAATGTGTTCGGTGTTCTGGATATCATCTATCAAGATCCTACAAGTGTTTGAACACAGGGCAGTAACAGAAACCAATTATTAAGAATCAATGACATTAGAGCATCTGACAGTGTGATTCATCAATGCCTATGCTTTCCAAAGGTAAAAAACAACAATCAAATGTGACAGTTGGTTAATTGACTCTTGCAGTTTGAGTGTAAGTGTAATTTCAACTCTAATTTCACTTACTCCCTATGGACTAATGTGAAATTTTATGCAGTGATTTAAATGTGTCTTAAAGCATTTGTAATTTGTAATTTCGAGTGTAGTCCAATTTCATTAGTGTGAAACACCATCACACATTTTGTGATGCTACTAGAAAATAAATAAATATCAATAAACTGAATAAGGGACCCTAGTTATATGAGACCAGAATAGGCTATTATAGAGTTGTAGGTGAGCTATTTTGATTTGGGCCTGTAGCTACCTGTAACACTGTAGAAACCACATAACAATGTGCTAAAAAAAAAAAACACTCATTGGAACAGCCAGGTCAGTTCTGTTAATCAGAAAATGAAAAATACATGTATTTTAGGAATCAAGGAGTGTCAACCCTTGTAAAAAAATTTACTTATATTGCTTTGTAATATGGTTAAAGTGTACTGCTGAATGTACCTGACAAGCATTTATGGTAAACTACAATATACTTTAATGTAATTTCTATTCAAACCTATGCCATGTTTTAAATATATTTGTAATTGTTGCAATTTACTACATTTAAAATATATTAACTTTGAATGTAATATCAAATAATGCAATACAGTTAAATATATAACCAAGTACTTATGTGCTTTAGTGTTAGTCAACACATCAAAATAAGTGTGCATTTTAAAAGCATGACTTTTAAAGATTATTTAAACATAATTAATTCAAATGTACCTTTTATTTAATATATTATTGGCAAAAAAGTTTCTACATGTGCAATATACTTTTAAGATTTGAAGTTCACTACAAGTGCATTTTCAATACAATTAAGAGCACTTTTTCTCCACAAGGGAAATCATTCCAATAAAGTAAAATGGCTATCGAACAGAATGAGACAGGCTTGATGTATTCATCGATTGTTGATTGGATTGTAAACCGTGAACACTGCATGAGGCATTTATATAGTGGTTTCATATGTACTATTGTACACCCAAAGTGCTTTACAATCATATCAGGGGTCTCTGCTCCACCACCACCAGTGTGTAGCATCCACTACAATGGTGCTAGTGCGCTCACCACACACCAGCTATAGGTGAAGAGGACAGAGATTAATAGAGCCAATTCAATGGATGGGGATTATTATGAGGTCATGAGTAGTTACACCCCTACTCTTTACGAGAAGTGCCGAGGGTTTTTTAATGACAATAGAGAATCAGGACCTCGGTTTAACGTCTAATCCGAAGGACGGTGCTTGTTACAGTATAGTGTCCCCGTCACTACACTGGGGCGTTAGGACCCACACAGACCACAGGGTGAGCACCCCCTGTTGGCTTAACTGCAGCGCTGTATTATATACATCAATTAAAAGTGAGTCTTAATACAAGAAGAGTTGCTTGACATTCTGATAAGATTACAAGGTCAAACAATTTATAAAATATAATCAAATATTGACAGATGAACCAGTAACATGCATTATGAAAACGTCTCGGTGACTAGTATAACCTCAATTCACTGATGGAGGGAACGAGACGTTGTGTCGAATGAGAGACACTAGGGGTCGCACTTGGGAGCTCCAAACACCTCTGACATTTTCAGAAAAGGCCAAAGAAGTTGGCGTGTAGAATTTGGACATATGGGTATAAAAGGAGGCCAGCGTGCTTTACACATTCAGGTTTGTGCTGAGAAGCCGAAACGCAAAATGACAAATGAAGCTAAGCTGTCTCGCAACCTTCCAACACCCAGGGTAACTGACCTCGGGTCTCCCTATCAAGGGGACCATCTACTATTGAGAGAGGTCAGTCCAGTCGTAGGGCTTCTTCTGATGATTTTTTTTTTTTTGTGGAAAATATTTTCTTTCTTATATATTACGGAGTACCACAGTTGGGGAAGTGTTCTCTTTTCTCTAACGAAGGGGGGGGGGGGGGGGGGGGGGGGGGTTAGTATGTGAAAACACATCCTACATAGGGAATAGTCCCTGTGGAGGGCTCCACCTGATGAGGGGAAGACTCCAGGCCACAGCAAATAGAGATGGGTCTAACCCCATCTAGGAGAAGACACAGGGTTCACCGATTGGGAAACCAAACAGTGGAAGAATATATCATATGGGGTCACCGTTAGGGAACCACTACATATGGAGCACTAACCAGGTTACAAGGGCTTACCTGAAAGGGGCATACCACGAGTAACAGGCACGAGTAATTCGCCACCGAAGAGTGCTAGGGGCATATAGGCATCCTGGATTTACCAAACCTGGGGAATATCTCTGAGACGAAACGGTGCACGTTTCCGCCTCGTGGAGGGGAGGGCGCTCATGCAAGCACTACACTGACATGTTGTCCAAGCCTTACCTGTTATAACCCAAAACTCGGAATGACACTGGTTCTGTGCGAATGATCACGATTATGGAATCTCGCAAAGGTCGGGTGTAGCCCAGCTTGCAGCTCTGCAAATGTCTGCCAAAGAAGCACCGTTAGCCAGGGCTGTAGAGGCCTCAATGCCTATGTTGGATGAGCTCTGAGCTCCAAAGGACAAGGCACATCTTGGGCTTGGTAAGCCAGATGAATGACATTCACTATCCAGTGGGCCATTCTCTGTTTGGAGACAGCCTTCCCCTTCTGCTGACCTTCGAAGCAGACAAAGAGCTGATCCAATCTTCTGAGGCTCTGCGTGCGATCCAGGTATATTTATAGAGTGCAATGGGCACAACAGAGACTGGGTTAGGTCTCCCTCGTCACGAGCGAGCACTTGCAGGTTCACCACTTGGTCCCTAAGGAAGTAGTGGGAACTTTGGGCACATAGCCGTAGCACATAGCTCAGGACCACGCAAGAGTATGCCAGCTCGAACTCTAGGCATGTATTGCTGATGGAAAAGGCTTGAAGGTCCCCTTCCTCTTGACGGAGTCAGGGGGGCTGTCTTCATGGAGAGGGCACTGAGCTCGACTGACTCCAATGGGATCGAACGGGTCCCTCCGTAAGGCCTGTAAGACCAAGGAGAGATCCCAAGAGGGGATGAGGGGAGGTCTTGGAGTATTCAACATCCGTGACCCTCTCAGGATGTGCTTCCCTAAGGAACCGCCACCTACTGTGTTGTTTATGCCCACCTACTGGGCATAAATGCACCGCAATCGCACGCTCCATCTGCGACCACAACGTTCCCATGGCCATGCTTTCGCAGTAAGAGTATGAACCATCCAAAAACGCTTTCTCCACCTGAGAATGACAGCAAAGGGTGCTAACTATCGCACTTGGTCAGATATGAAGACTGGTTCAGGTTCCTGGATGAGTATGGCTGCAGGCTCTAGCTCCAGGGTGTCCTTCTCCATCCATGGAGGGTCCTTGGCGGGTGTTGGCTCTGGCTCAGGCTCTGGTCTCGTGGCAGGTGGGAGGCTCTGGGTCTGTGACCGTGGTAGGCGTGGTGAGGTGCTGGATGAGCTAAGGGTCCGTGACAGGAGGAGTGGGTAAGGACTGGGAAGGAGTTCCGAGACAGGTGGTGTTGCTACGATAATGAGCAACGGCAACAGGATTACTCAAGTGGGCTGGGGAGGCTGCATCTGAATGGCGTTGGTGTCTTCATCAACTTCGCTTACTGAGAGAGAGGAGCCACTCAACCACAGTACATAGTCCATATACTGTGCCAGGGTGCAGGTGGTCTCTCCTGCTGACAAATAGATAATCATCCAACCAGGAAACCAGGTGGCTGATCTTGAGGAACTCCTCCACGTAGTCTTCCAGGCGACAGCCGTCTTGTGAGAGGGAGATGAGAACATCTTCGGGTGTGACAGTTGAAAGAACTGATGCTAGATACATATTTTATGGTTGGTTCGTTCTTCTGTTAACATGCTGGTTGCTGCAGGAGCAAGGAAATACAGAGGCGGGATCTAGCAGCAGCAAACATATTTATTTACAAAAATAAAACAAAACAAAAATAATGCACATGGGGGAAACCACTCAGGAGCAAAAGGAAACTGCAAGCCAACAGTATCAATGCAAGGAACTAAACTACACAGGAAGTAGATGTACAGAGACTAAATGAGTGAATTAACAAGGGGCAGGTGGACACAATTATGTGCTATGGTAACAAACAGGAACACACTAGGAAACTAGATCAACTAAGGCGACATTTACACATAGCCGGGTATTTAGAGAAACAAATATTTCCCCCCCTCCGTTTCAACCCGCATAAATACGCCATTGAGCGCCATCATAACTATGCCAAACCTATGGGCGGCAGTGTAGGGAGAAGGATAAAGCCATGCAACCAATCAGAATCCTCATAATCGACAACAACGAATAACACAAGCGACTTACTGTTCCTTTCAAAACAACAAATATGCCTCCGTGCACTCCTTCGCCTCTGCTCCTCGATATAGTAGAGCAGCTGTATTTGCAAATACAAACAGGCCAAAAGCGTTTGCACAAAAGTAGAAATGAGTACCACCTTAACAGCATCCATGATCAGTAGCCAAACAAACTGTAAACATAGGGCGCTCACATGACGTTAAGCATTTTCTGGGGCATAATGTGACATTTGAGAACCTAAAACCCTGTTTCTCCCAGTTGACACGGCAACACATAACCAGCGTTATCAGAAATCTCCACTTTGGCCGGAGTTTTTAGAAATAATCGTTTTCTGTGATAAAAACGGGTTTTTCATGTAAATGAGAGGCCAAACCGCAGGGAAATATCTGCGTCTTCCCTTCGTGTAAACGGGGTCTAAGGTAGGCAGGAAATAAACACAGGAACCAGGAACACAGAGAACATAGAACTGAGCTAAAATCAAAATAAGAGTACCCAAACAGAACATAAACCTGACAATGTGTAAAGGAAAGTAACACTTTCTTAGCTTGTATAATTCTAAGCTTGAATAATTCAAGTTAAATGAAAACCATTTATTCAACTAAAACAATTTATTAATGTTAATTGAACACCACTGATTCTAGTTAGTTTTACAAGGTTGATTTTATTGGGTTTTACTTGTTTCAAACACATGGGTCCACTGTATATGACTGAATCATGTTCAGCCAAAGAGCTATTTTTTGAGTCTTTCTTTGTTTCTTTGTCCCATGTTAGGTGTGTGAGTTTGAGGTTTTGTTTGGTGGTTGTGAATGTATTCAGGGCACAAATGCTCCTGTGTTTCTCCAGTCGTGAGGACCCAGAGATCAGGTCTCATAATGTGGGAGGATGGTGAGGGATGCACATGGGTGTGGGGTGTGTATGGTTGGATATGTTCTCTCATCCTGAAGGTTGAAGAGAGCTCGTCACATACCACAGGACAGTGCAAATATTTCACAACACTGAGAGACAGCACATCAGCCTAAAAGAAGGTGTGCCAGATGTGGTGATAAATGGATGATATGTCAATGATTTCAGCTGAGATCGTGGAAAATGACAAACTATCACAGTATATGCTTAGAAACAAACAAGGCTTTTGTCAGTCTTTTGTGATGTGACGTGTTACACCTGTTCAATGCAGATGAAATAGTAAAACAATAAATCTACTAAGAGAGCGTCGTAAACATTGACTTTCATTATTGACATGCTTCCACCCTCCTCCCAACAATACTGATCTGGATTAAGTATATAGTACTGTGTCTTGCATTACAGATGACTTCTAAGCAATGAGTAATGAAACAGAGAAAAAACCCCAACTCAAATTATAAGAGAGCAAATACTACATAAATATTATATAAAAATACATGTAAAAATAAAGTTTATTAGACAAAAGACAAAATTGATGGTCCTAGTGGAAAAGACACCAAAACTGACTGACAGTCTGTCAAATGTTAATTTCTATTTCACATTTGCAATGATGAAGATACAATTTATACTTAAAATTTCATATCAAATAACTACAAATTATCATCAAGTGATTTATATGTGCTGAAGTAACAGATCAAAATAAGCATATTTCTTAATTTGAAATTATTTTAAAGAGGACCTTATAACAATGCATTTGTTGTTTTTAACAAGTGTGTTAAGAACTTCTCTTTAAGTACATTTAAATGGCATTTTATTTCATTGATATTATATTATCTGCTAAAGTTTTTTGTTTTTAAAAAATATACTACAATTGCACATTCATTTAGTTAAGCACATTATTTTTCACTCGGAATAACACAAAGAAAAAGGTTGAAATCTGTTAGTTGAAGGCTAATTAAAATCACACCATATCACACATATAAAACAATAAAAGTGCCTATAGTTCAGGAAACATCCATTGTTTTTGTTTTTTTAAGTAATTTTATCTAGAAAATGTAGAAATTGAGATACAAAAAAAAAAATATCACTAAAAATCTCAGAATCACATAATGAAGATATTCATCAAACATGGTTTGGTTTGGGATTATAATTAGTGAAAAAATGTGAAAGGGAGAGAATAATGTTCTCTTTCTCTGTCGCTCTTACAGATTGATTCTGATGATGTCCTCACCAGAGATGAACAGATCTTTCTTCTAATTGGTGCACGCGTGAGGTGTGAGAGAAACATCCGTGCACAGTTAGACGTGGTCCGAGGTATTATAATTTAATTTTTGTTTGACTATTGGGCAATGGGCTGTTATGTCATCATTGTTAGCAACATCCCTAAATCTAAGTATTAATTGTTGACACCTCAAATTAAAGGGGTGGTTGATTATGATTTCACTTTTCTAACTTTAGTTAGTGTGTAATGTTGCTGTTTGAGCATAAACAACATCTGCAAAGTTACAACGCTCAAAGTTCAAAGCAAAGGAAGATATTTGCTTTTAAAGAAATAGTTTTTAAGGACTACAACAAACGGCTGGTAGGGACTACATGACATTCCTCCCGTGTTAGTGACATCACTAACCCTAAAATTTACATAAACCCTGCCCCCGTTGAGAAGAGGAAGAGTTGTTGTAGTAGAGACATTTGTGAGTCTGCTCAAGCTGTTACATCTGTCTTTTCACATTCACGCAATACAGTACGTAACACAAATGCAATAGCATGTCACTCTGTAGGCATCTTACAATAATTCCTAAACGAGCAAATTTTATAGATTATCATGACAGAATATGCTAATTGAAGATATTTAACTCCACATCAGCAACATAAATTCATCAACTAACCATTCAGAAACGTCCTGTTGCATTCTACATGTTATCACTTCTTGAGTCTCTCTATCATTGTCCGACTCCAGTTTAAACTTAAAAGGCAGAACAGATTCTGACATTTTAGTACTTGTCTGTGTGAGGTAATGGAGCTGCTAACACACATGAGCTCTTGAAACTCCGCCCTCTGTGCCGGGAGCAGCAGCTCATTTTCATTTAAAGGGACACACACAAAACAACGCGTTTTTACTGACCCTCAAGAAGGGACCATTTTAACATGCTGTAAAAAATTACCTGTGGGGTATTTTGAGCTAAAACTTCACATACACACTCTGAGGACAACAGAGACTTATTTTACATATTGTAAAAAGGGGCATTATACCACCACTTTAAGGTATTTTATTACTTTTAAAGCAATCAGATTTCACCTGGCGAATAATGTCGAAAAAAATCTATCCTATCAGTTAATTTAAATGTGTAATTTGGCATAATATAAAGCTATCCAAAATAGTTGTGACAAACTTACAGCTACTGAAGCAATCAAAAGCATGTATCCTCCTAACCCTACAGATCCAATTTCCTGAAGATCAGGATCAAATTAGACTGTGGCCCTGTTTATAGCAAGATAAGGAATAAGGAATATTGATTTGAGCTCAGGTTAATTGTTTATTCGTAGTGATAACTGAGTCACTTTATAGGAGGATACGGACATACCCAGAACTGTGGAATGAATACAGATCCACTGCTGTTTGGTTATGAGAAAAGATCAGGATTCTTATCTTTGGCTTCCTATGTTAAAGAGATTATTTGACCTGTCACCTTCAAACATTTTGTTGGAGAATAACTTGATTGCATATATTTTGTGTTAAATATATGTTAAACTTGTAAAACATATGAATCTGATATTTTGTGTATTGTCAGAGGATTATTGTCTTCCTGAGTGGGATGGGATCATTTGCTGGCCTGCAGGAAAACCCAGTCAGATGGTTGCAGTTCTGTGTCCTGAGTACATCTATGACTTCAACCACAGAGGTCTGCATTACTTTTTCTCGCCTAGGATAGGCTTGCTTGTTTTTAATAACAAAAGAAATTCTATTTCACATTCCAAAAAAGCTGGGACAGAGGCATGTTTACCAATGTGTCACATCACCTTTCCTTTTCATTACACTTTTGAATTGTTCGGGAATACTAGTTGTTGCAGTTCTCAATCTCATCTGATACCCCACAGCTGCTCAACAGTCCATGGTCGTTCTTGTCAGATTCTCCTTTTCATGATGGACATACATTTTCAGTAAGAGACCGATCTGGGCTGTAGGCAGGCAGTCAAGCACATGCACTTTGACTCTGCAGTGTAGAGTGTTTAAAAATCTACTCTGTTGTAGCACGTGCAGAAGGAGGCCAGGCATTGCCTTGCTTCCCAGCAAAACACTTCTCTGTACAATCCCAATATACACTTCCACATTAATGGTAACTTCACACATGCAAAGTACCCATGCCGTTAGCACCGATGCACCCCCGTACCATGACAGATGTTTTCTTTTGTACCTGTCGCTGATCGAAGTATGGACATGAAATTTGGCACAAAGTGGTGAGCCTTGTGTGGATGGTACTATTACACCCGATCACGATACTCTCGATATTACCAATTCACCTACTTATTATGGACTGTTTTTAAACAGTTCAACTTGGATATTCTATAAGCTTTTCACTTTTATTTTTCCTCTTTTCCAACTTTTTCGGAGTGTGTTGCAGCCATTGAAATTAAAATGTGTTAATATTTACAAAATACAATTCATTTGGTGAGTGAAAACATTGGAAATCTTTTCTTTGTACTTTTATCATTTAAATAAAGGTTAAAGAGAATGATCAAAGCACATGTTTTTGATTTTATTGCATTTTACACAATGTCCCAATGTTTCTGAAAATGGGGTAAATACTTAAATTTGACAACTTATAAATAATTTTTGCACGTTAAGTATAATACTTGGTTCCTATTTTGATATTATTTTTATACTTGAAATAATCCTTTAACTGTACTCTAAGTAGACTTGAAGTTCACTGTAAACTTGAACATGTAAGTTGTCCAGATAGTACTGTATATAAAACATATGCTGGAGTACTTCCTCAAATAAGCCAATGTGTAAAAAAGAAAAGTATTTAATAGGCTATGCTACTAAAAGAGTAAGCACAAATACAAGCCAATTATACTTAGAATACGTATTTACTTTTAAATATAGCTACATACAAAAAATTAAGTACCCACCAACTATTAATAGACTTTTTACAGTACACTTAAATATAAATTCATTAAGTATATATCTGATACATTAAAAGTAGGCTGAAAGTATAGTTACTCTTTTATTTTTAGATTAAAAGAAGTATACTAATCGCAATAATTGAATAAACTTTTTATTTGTAAGAGTACACAAAATAGCTGTATGAAGAAATGACCTCAGAGGCTGATACTTTTTGGTGTACCTATTTATACACTGCTTAAGAATTAAGCATGACTGTTTTACATGCATTTTAGGACATGCATATCGCCACTGTGATGCATCAGGTTACTGGGAGCAGGTGTCCACTATAAACCGGACATGGGCCAACTACACAGAATGCACCACTTACCTGCACACTAACCACAGCAATCAGGAGGTGTGTGCATTTTTATTTTTATAACTCATAGGCAGCTATAATCGATAATCTTGGTGGCATGCATTACTATAACTGTTGCTCAAGTAAGTGATTTGAAGTTGAACAAATCTATAACTGTAGGTATTAAACTTCAGAATGATTGACTGCAATTTTCTGCATGATTAGACTTTTATCTCCTGGCAGTCTGTGGCATATTAACAAATTGCGTGAAAAGAAAAAAAAAAAATTCAATATATTCAATTGAAGGTGAGACCTAAACCATGTCTATAGACAATAATATCATAGTGACTTTGACATGGATTTATTTTACATGGGTCAGTAACAGTAGCAACCATGCAGAAACATCCACAGAGCAACACATAGAAAATGTATTTAGTTTAGTGATAGAGTATTGATTTGTCTAAAGGAAACGGAAATATATAGACATTAACATGTACATAATTATATACTATTGTGTACTATTTTTCTGTGTTTATTTAGGAAGTATTTGAGCGTCTTTACCTCATGTACACTATTGGATACTCCATATCACTGGCAGCATTACTGGTGGCTGTCTTTATCCTTTGCTATTTCAAGTAAGTGCAAAATGAACCTTTCAACAAGACAAATTTCATGTTTTTAAATGAAAGATTAGCGATGAATATATCCAAGACAGTAAACACTGCACACAAATCTAATCCATCTGGATGCTAGATGTCCCCTCAGTCAGTGCCTGATTCATGTTCATGAGTGTGTGGTGCCTTGATGCCTATCTACATCCATGTAATAACCATGAGTACAGACAGACTTATGTTCACTGAGATATCTTTGCTATGATCTGATCAGGCAGTCAGCAGGTCCTCTGCTCTCTGAGGAAGAGAGTAGGGAATAGAATAGAATAGAATAGAATAGAATAGAATAGAATAGAATAGAATAGAATAGTTTACTCACGCAGAACCCTTGTGAAAAAGAAGTATGCACTTTACTGTAGCAGTACTTATTATGGAAATAATATACTATAAAGAAATGTACTTAAGTGAGAACTGAATGTATTTTTCTTTACACTTACAGTAATTACATATTATTTGTAAATAAAAATGTATTAGAATTTAAATTGAAGTTGAACATAAGAGTGCTTTTGCCCCACTTACGTAAGTAAGACTTACATGTTTATATGTAATTACTTCCATTGACTTTGAAGTACTGAAGTATTTTAAATGTGCTTTATTATGTTAGTCAACACATTAAAATAAGTGTACTTCTGTAAAGCACAACAAAACATTATTAAAACATAATTATTTAAAATGTAACACATTATTACAAAGTGCACTTTTTTACAAGTAAAAGTGGGTCTTCAATTATGTTTATGTGCACATTCAATACAAAATAAGCCCACTTCTTTTTCACAAGGAAACACTTTCCTAGATCCATGTTCTTGGTCCAGGAGCAACATTTGTGAATTGATTTTTTAAGTAACCAAATCAATGTCATTCACTCTTAAAGTCTTTCCCTTTTAAAGAAATGAAGGAACCCATCATTTAGATGGAACTACCCTTCACAGACTGAAGCAGTGTTTTGTGTCTGAACTACATTTGTTTGTCATCAAAATGAATGAATTGGGACATGTCGAAGGCATTTAATTTGTGCATTTGTCTTATTTCTATAGTTTATGATGCTTAAATACTCTATAATACATTTGTGGTCACACATTTGAATAAAATATAGACATTTTCATTTAAAGTGATTTTAATGAATCGTTAAATGCGTAAATGATACAGTTACTCAGAACACAAAAAGACACTAAATGCATCAGAAATCGCAAAATAGCGTCAAAAGACTACATTTGACTTCGCAACCATTAAATATGCTCTATACAGTGCGTGTAGTATATATGAATGCAATCCGGATGCATTGTAATGTGATCTATGAGAAACTGAAATGAATCAATTTCCACCACTGCTTCAAAGTCAAGATTCTTTTCTTTTCTATGTTTCTTTTTTCCCCCAGACGTCTCCATTGCACCCGTAACTACATCCACATCCACCTCTTCACCTCATTCATATGCAGAGCAATCAGTATATTTGTGAAAGACGCCGTTCTTTACTCCGTCACAGATGACGGCAAACTAGAGGACGGGGCAGTTGGACAAAGACCTATGGTACTCACAAACCATTTGCACATGAATACATAATTAATGCTTCAAAGCCCGACATCAGTTTTATTGGTCTGTGTGTTTATCAGGTGGGCTGCAAGGTTGCTGTGACCCTCTTCCTGTATCTCTTGGCAACCAATCATTATTGGATCCTGGTTGAGGGTCTGTACTTGCATAGTCTGATCTTCATGGCCTTCCTGTCTGATAAGAACTGTCTGTGGGCTTTAACAATCATAGGCTGGGGTGAGTTGTCACTTTTGTTTTGAAGATTGCAATTGATGATAAAATTTGCCGAGCAATCCGTTATGATCTTGAGGATGAAAATAAGGTTGGAGATAGGGTTTTCCATTAACGTCCTGTTTGGTTCTATCTTGTTTTCTTTTTCATAGGGATACCCGCAGTGTTTGTGTCCATATGGGTCAGTGCTCGAGCATCTCTGGCAGACACACAGTAGGTTTATTTGTGCATTTGTTTTTGTATAAGGTTTCTGGTAAACCTCTAAATGTTAACACCTTGGAATAAATTCCACATGATCACCTGTTCCCTGCCTTCAGCCTGAGATGCTTGGATATGCTCCAGCACCCCCATGACCCTGCATAGGACAAGCGGTTTGGAGAATGGATGGGTGGATGATCACCTGGGTGTTGAGCTTTGTTTGGCTTGGGGCAAACATAGCACTTCACTTTTTGGCCAAATAGGGCTCATCAGACCACAAGATTTTCTTCCAAAAGGTCTAGGTTTTGTCGCATGGTTTTTAACAAATTCCAGGCATGACCATATGTTGGCCGTTCTAAAAATAGTCTCTGGCTGAACCTGTGAGGTCAAGATTTATGATTTATGGTGCGGTCAATCAATTACGTTCATGTTTTTGTAAAGGGATAGTTAGGATTAGGGTACTGTGCTCACCCTCATGTCGTTTCAAACCCATGAGACTTTGTTTAATCTACAAAACACAAATTAATATATTTGTAATGAAACCTGAGGGGTTTCTCTCCCTGCATTCAAAGTCCAGGTAACAAAACCAAATCCAAAAATGCGTTGTAAAACGAATCCATATGAATTGAGTGGTTTAATCCAAGTCTTATGAACAGATGTGATCGCTATGATGAAGAACAGATTTAATTTAGACTTTTATTCACATAAACACACATACATAGGCCTAGTTTCACAGACAGGACTTAAATTAAGCCAGGTTTAGACCTTAGTTCAATAAGGACATTTAAGTAGCTTGAATAAATGTGCCTTAGGATAAAACATTACTGGTGTGCATGTGCTTCTTGAGACAAAACAATGCCACTGGTATATTTTAAGATATGTCAGTGCAAGCCAGTTAAAACAGCTCAAAAATGCATTTTAGTCTGGGACTAGGCTTCAGGCTTGTCTGTGAAACCTGGGGAAATAGAGTGCATCGCATATGATCAACACAGAAGCTTTTGTGCATGTCACGTGTTAGAACAAACCTCATTGGATCTCATGCATCACACACACGTTTGAGGTTCCTTGTTTACCATACAGTATGTGACATGCTCTTTGTATGTGTGAGTATCATTGTTTTGTAAATCAAAGTTAAATCATGTATCTCTTCACAAGACTTGGAATAACCGCTCAATTCATATGGATTCATTTTAAAATGCCTTTTTGGATCTTTTAACTTTTGGTTACCTGGACTTTCAGTGAAGGGACGGAAACCTCTCAGGGTTCATTAAAAATATCCTAATTTGTGTTTAGAAGATTTACGAAAGTCTTATGGGTTTGGAATGACGTGGTTGAGTACATGAAGAATATCAGTGCACTATCAATAAACACCAAATCCAAATCCAAAAACATGCAGGATAGGTGATTTGGAGACGCAAAATTTCCATATATAGCTGTGAATGAGAGTGCAAGTGTGTGTGTGTGTGTGTGTGTGTGTGTGTGTGTGTGTGTGTATGTGTATGTGTGTGTAAAGTATCTATTAAATTACAAAAATAATGAACATAAACAACTTACAGAGCTCTGACTTGTACCACCTGACTGCTGAAGATTGAAATATTCATTTTACATTGCAACCCTGTAAAATGGAAAATAATATATGATTGTGAATACTTTCTGAAGCACTGAAGGTTGGATTTCTGCAAATCTAGGTGCTGGGATATAAGTGCAGGCAACCTGAAATGGATCTATCAAGTACCAATCCTGGCATCCATTGTTGTAAGATTGTTCTTCTCCAATAAATTATTATACGTAATAATTTAAATATACAAATGTGAAACGCAATAACAAAACTCTGTACTTTATAATATTATTTTATATATTATAAAAGTACTCTTAAAGCACACATATAAAACATATATAAATATTTCTTATCAGTGAATACCCTATACTGAAAAGTCACTTATGTTCCTCATAACTCTTCATCTAGGTAAACTTCTTCCTCTTCCTCAATATCATCAGGGTTTTGGCCTCTAAGTTGTGGGAAACAAATACAGGAAAACTGGACCCTAGACAGCAGTACAGGTTATAAATTACTACATACCAACACACACACACACACACACACACACACACACACACACACACACACACACACACACACACACACACACACACACACACACATCTGTAGTGATTGGTTTTCTGTGGCCTGTAGGAAGCTGCTGAAGTCGACCCTGGTGCTGATGCCGCTGTTTGGAGTTCATTACATGCTGTTTATGGCTCTTCCGTACACTGATGTCACAGGTCTACTGTGGCAGATTCAGATGCATTATGAGATGCTCTTCAACTCCTCACAGGTATATGCCAGGTTTTTTAAAAACAAAAACAAATCCAAGTCTTCTCTGACCTGTTGAGTTTTGCCCAAGGTCATTTTAAATCTATAATCTGAAATAAAGAGCATATGAAGAGATTACCAAAAAGAGAATAGTCTGTGAATGGGTTACAGTATGTTCATAGTGACAATTATTTATACTTTCAGCGACAAGGCAACCAGAAGTTGAGTTCAGTTGAGTTTACAGAGACCGTTAGCAATGCTATAAATATGCAAGAGAGAGAGAGAGAGAGAGAAAAAAAACATCTTTTCATATTGCTTGTGGTTAGGACACATGAAATATCATCCATTGTTACAAAACCGTCTTGTTGCTGCCATTCAATTTTTATTTAATTTTTTTGCTTTTCCTTTATGATGAATTTTATTTCCTCAGGGTTTCTTTGTGGCCTTTATTTACTGCTTCTGCAATGGGGAGGTGAGTTTTTGATGTTTGTTTGTTTTTTTTGTTAAAATTGATAGTAAATGGAATTGCTAACTTTGGAGTGCAGAAAGAAAGAAACACATTTGTGATGATGAAGTTGCAATTTAGTACATTTAAAATACATAAACTTTAAATATACTTTAAGTATCGAATAACACTACAGTTATAATTGTAATCGTAATAATTGTAAGTACTTTTTATGTTAGTCTATAAATTAAAAAGTGTACATCCTTAAAGCAAGACTTAGGATTTTTAAAAGTGCATATAACAGCTTGCACAAGTTTGCTTTATTGCTGTGTTTTGGACATTTGTGTAGCTTTAAAACACTATACTGCATTAACTTTCATGGCATAGAAAAGAACTGTGAAAATCAACATGAGAGTGAATAAATACAGAATTACTATTTCCATAAGCTGGAATAGGATAATGTATTTTAAAGTGATGACCATGTGTGAAAACACTTATGCATAAATTGATCACTTAGAAATCAAAACTCAGTGTCTTGAGAAAACAAGAAATTATTTTTACCCCCTTGAATTTCTGTTAATAGTGTATATATTTATGTTTTATATATATATATATATATATATATATATATATATATATATATATATATATATTTATGTGTATATATATATATTTATTTTTTTTCCATAAATGTATGTATGTATATATATTTATGTGTACACACACACACACATACACTCACCTAAAGGATTATTAGGAACACCTGTTCAATTTCTCATTAATGCAATTATCTAATCAACCAATCACATGGCAGTTGCTTCAATGCATTTAGGGGTGTGGTCCTGGTCAAGACAATCTCCTGAACTCCAAACTGAATGTCAGAATGGGAAAGAAAGGTGATTTAAGCAATTTTGAGCATGGCATGGTTGTTGGTGCCAGACGGGCCGGTCTGAGTATTTCACAATCTGCTCAGTTACTGGGATTTTCACGCAGAACCATTTCTAGGGTTTACAAAGAATGGTGTGAAAAGGGAAAAACATCCAGTATGTGGCAGTCCTGTGGGCGAAAATGCCTTGTTGATGCTAGAGGTCAGAGGAGAATGGGCCGACTGATTCAAGCTGATAGAAGAGCAACTTTGACTGAAATAACCACTCGTTACAACCGAGGTATGCAGCAAAGCATTTGTGAAGCCACAACACGCACAACCTTGAGGCGGATGGACTACAACAGCAGAAGACCCCACCGGGTACCACTCATCTCCACTACAAATAGAGGCTACAATTTGCACGAGCTCACCAAAATTGGACAGTTGAAGACTGGAAAAATGTTGCCTGGTCTGATGAGTCTCGATTTCTGTTGAGACATTCAGATGGTAGAGTCAGAATTTGGCGTAAACAGAATGAGAACATGGATCCATCATGCCTTGTTACCACTGTGCAGGTTGGTGGTGGTGGTGTAATGGTGTGGGGGATGTTTTCTTGGCACACTTTAGGCCCCTTAGTGCCAATTGGGCATCGTTTAAATGCCACGGCCTACCTGAGCATTGTTTCTGACCATGTCCATCCCTTTATGACCACCATGTACCCATCCTCTGATGGCTACTTCCAGCAGGATAATGCACCATGTCACAAAGCTCGAATCATTTCAAATTGGTTTCTTGAACATGACAATGAGTTCACTGTACTAAAATGGCCCCCACAGTCACCAGATCTCAACCCAATAGAGCATCTTTGGGATGTGGTGGAACGGGAGCTTCGTGCCCTGGATGTGCATCCCATAAATCTCCATCAATTGCAAGATGCTATCCTATCAATATGGGCCAACATTTCTAAAGAATGCTTTCAGCACCTTGTTGAATCAATGCCACGTAGAATTAAGGCAGTTCTGAAGGCGAAAGGGGGTCAAACACAGTATTAGTATGGTGTTCCTAATAATCCTTAGGTGAGTGTATATATACATACATATACAAACACATACACACACAGCGCTTTAGAAATAAAGTTGACTTTCTGACTTTGCTTGTATGCAAATTCATTGTATAATATATATTACATGAAGAAACAGAAAAAACTGAGACACATGTGGGAACGTCTCCAAGATGCTTGAAAAACACTTTAACACATTAATCTCATAATGTACATTGTAGCATCACATCTTTTCTCACAGTGTCTGAAATAGATGTTTGAAATAGTTTGATAAAGGATCTGGGGCCGTATTCACAAAGCATTTTATCTTACCACTAGGAGTACTCCTAAATCGCACTAAAAGATTTTAGCTAGGAGTTTTCTCTTAAAAGTTATTCACAACGCCTTTCAGACCTACTCTTAGTAAAGAAAAATGACAACTTCTAAACTAAGAGTGAGTCTTCGTTGCTATGGATGACGTCATTACTCATGCACGAGCTTGACTGAAGTGACCACCTTGATTGGCTGATGATTGTAACGCGGGAATGATTCCAAACACCTCCCCTACGATGATGAGTGACAGGTGACAGGTCTGAGAATGCGTGCGCTGCACAAGTAGTGCGAAGGACGGAAGATGATGAATAACTGAATAAATAGCCTTTGAATAAAGAGTAAGGCAAAACAAATAGCCTAGTAGCCTAATGAAACATATGGATTGATGCAATATCTTTGCAACATTATTGAATTAATCTGTCACTATATGCCTCTGCCTATGTTTGCAAAGAGAAGAACATTTTAATTTGATTCACAATGAAACATTACAATTAGTTTACATGCAATGAGTAGCCTAGTTTTGGTTGTTGGTGGTGGCGTTATTGCATCCCTAGTTATGCCTACAATGCTAAATTGTTCCCTCGCGATTGGAAGCTTCTGTAGCCGCCGCATACGCATTTCAAAACATCGCAACGTGAAATGCCACAAATAGCGGTTTGTGAATAGGTCTTAGTGAGTTAGGAGTCCTCTCGACTTCTTTTAAGCTGTCCCAGGCTTAGGTGCTACTTTTAGGGCTAAAATGCTTCGTGAATTACTCTTAGTCAAAAAAATTAGGAGTCCTAAAGTTACGAGTGACACGCCCATTATTTTTAGGAGTTGCTCCTAAATTTGCCAGTTAGGAGCTACTTTTAGCCTTAAAATTCTTTGTGAATATGGCCCCTGATCTCTCTAAATCCATCCTTTCCAAGAGCCTACTCTGCTTTGATTGGTCAGATGGCCCAGTTCGTTGTGATTGGTCTATCGCTTACAGTGCATGTCGGAAACAAAATGGCCTTTATCATATCTGAATTTCCTGGCTTCCTCTGCACTTGATACACAGTGATAGGAACAGTAACGATGGAGTTTACCGTATCAATTAGAGTCTGAGTCCTCATCCTTTGGAAGTGCATGGACTGCTTTTGCAGCACAGAAAACAGAAAACAGTCTTCTCGACAGTTCGACAACATGAACTAAACTCTTCCAGGCCTCAGCTACAACTACAACATTTGAGGACAAGTCATATTAGGTGTTGTTTCTGGGCAGCCAATGAAGACCATAGGCAGGCATTATGCAAATTTGTTACATTTTACAGACATTTTACATTTACAAATATAGCTATAATACACATAGGGGTACTTTATCATTCTAGAAATTATTACACACAGTACCTTTTAAATTTCTGTGTGTCAGAGTCTATTTGCAAACAGTCTCTCAGCCCATATATTTTCTCTTCATGTCTCTTCATATCTTCTCTATAATGCCATCATGAACAGGTGCAGGCAGAGGTGAAGAAGGCATGGCTGAGGCGCAGTCTTGCGTTAGACCTGAAGCAGAAGGCTCGTGTCAACAGCAGTGCGGTATGTGGAAGTGGCTACTATGGAGGCATGATGTCACACACCACCACACAGAGCGTGTGTCTCAGTGTCAGTGGTACCAAAGGCTTGCCGCTGGGAGCCATCGGGGGCAAAGGACAATCACGTCTCCACCATTCAGGAAACTTACCTAGCTACACGCCTCATGACACAGAGAGTGTGTTTTTTACAGTGCAGCAGCATGAGCTGGCTCTGAGACAGACTGAGGGGAAAGAGTCTCAGTCCAAGCAGACCGGCACAAATGCAGAGGAAAGGGAGCATGATTTTGAGCCATGTTTTGTAGCAGATGAGGAGCATTCTGGTTCGGTGTCTTGGAAAGAACTGGAAACGGTGCTTTGATGGTCTCCTGGGTGGAAATAATTAGTGGTGTTGTTATAAATAATTACTGTTGTTAGAAACTCTTAAGTATTAAATAGGCTAGTATTAAAGTCAGGTGAAACTGAAGTTCCAATAGTAATTTTCTTATTGTGAAGTATATCCAAGTGAAATGGCTTCTCAAAAAAAAAAAAAAAAAAATTGTCCATGGGGAATTGATTGGATGTTGTGGTTTTGCTATTGCTGTGATGTCATGTGTCATATGTTCTTTTGATTAAAGATTATGAGGGCACATGAATAGAAAAAAAAAAAAAAAAAAAAAAAAAAAAAGACCTGCACAGATAAATCATTTGTGAAAATGTTTTTTTGTGTATTGATATTCCATAAAAAATAAGAATTGTCAATTTTGATTTCATGGTGACTTTAAATACAAGGTAAGCTCAGTCAATTTCAACATGTGTCTTGTTTTCTTAAAAATAGCTAAATTTGGGTTACATATGAGGCACTTACAATAAAAGTGGATGGGGCTTATCCGTGTTAAAATATACAGTGTTTCAATAGCCACATGATGTCAACAATATTCACGAATTTAGTTTTAAAACCACTCAGTAACTTTACCTGTGTAAAGTTATATTAAAATTTACAAGTCTTTTGCCATAACAATTGAACACCATAAACTTGTTGACCCTAAAATCACTATAAAAAAATATGTAAATAGTTTTACAGCACAAATAAAAAAATTATTTATTAGATCATTTATAAATACTACATTATAAATACTTACATATTGTAGCTTTAATATGAATCAAACAGCAAAAAGAAAAACACTCATTGCTCTTGATTGAATAACTTTTGTAGCTTTAATAAGAATACATTTCTTACTTGAATAAACATGGCGGACTGTGTACAGCTCACTCAGGGCGGGGTCTATGCTAATAGGGCAGAGGTCGTTAGCTTAGTGGGCGGGGCCTAAGCATGTGTGACGTCACAAAAGCTAAAACCTGCTAATGGCTTGTTCTGAGACACTGCTTATGATTAATGGGGATTAAAAAAGAGGAGCGGGTGGATTTTTACCATTATAGGGTGGTTGTGCCGACACACATTTATGTTCAAACACCATGTAAAAGTGAATTTTGCATAACAGGTCCCCTTTTAAATAAAATGAAATAGACGCAAATAGTTAATAATAAACTATTCCATGAATTTTTTGAGTGCAGAAATCTTACATGTTTTATTTATGTACAGTATGGCTGACAAATATGCATCACATTAAGTTTATTAGATTGTTTATGTTAAAACTGCATAATCCAAATGGATGGACATTTTATATGCAATTCAACTACATAAATCTTACATTTAGGCTAGGTATTTTTGAGCGTATGGATGGTTGCATAATGCTGTAGTTTATTGAATTAGTGAGAGGGAAGATCAAGACATTGTCATAATCCTCTTTCACACACACACTATCTCTTCAGTGAGCAATACGCTTGACACTTCTTTCTTACTCCATAAAATAGAGTGATTTTAGATTTACAAATCCACCTGGCAATGACAAAAATATATATTTTGTGTCTAATGTAAAATCATTATTTTAGATGTGTGTTGAATAAAATCCGGAATGCATGTAATACTTATTTGACTTATTTATTAAATACTTTATGTCACTGGAATTTGTACTTCATTAATGTCAATCATTTTAATACATTTTAATAAAAACAGTTTCACCAGGATACTGTAATTTTTTAAAGTACAGTGAACTTGGATGTTTAAGTCATTTCAACTTAATTTACATTAAACAGATTTTTTTAAATGAAAAAATTGCTTTATAAAAATTGAGTTAAAGCAATGTTAAAACATGTGTTGTCAAAAATTTCGATTATATAATTGTTTACAGTGTAGTATACTTGGCTTGTAATAGTGTTTACTCTTTTGATTGAGTAGCCTATTAAGTACCCCCTTGGCTAGCTAGCATATATGGCTATATACAATCAGTGACAAAATCATTTCCACAATTTAAGTGGAGACATTATTGTAAGTGGAGATATTAATTAGGCTACATGATATAAAAAAATGTTGGTGAGTTTTTAACTGAGGTTTAAAAAATGGATGTGAAAGGATGCATATGTGATTAGCAAACACGTTTACATACCAATTTGAAACAAACCTTTTGTCTTTGTACTATGGATCTTTCTCCCATAGTATTTCTATTCATTTCACAGTATTTCAGTACCCTGCCCTAGACGCCCTCTCATTGCAGTCAGGAATTTCACAGCTGAGCTTCAGGTCCAAACCTAGACCAGGACATAGACAGTCTCGACCTACCTCACATACAAATGTGCAAGCATTTGTCAACTGTATTGTCTGTTATTCTTTTGGCATTATGAATCTGCAATGCACATTCAGTGAACAATTACTGACACATTTTCATATTTACAATTCACAGTGCAACATCAACAAACAGATAATGTGTCTTAGCAATTCGTGAGATGCTGACAAGAGGACCTCTGGTGGATATATTAGTAACTGCATCTCAATAATTATTATTTTATTTTTTTTGTAAACGTGGGCATGAGTTTTAAAGAGTAGCCTAAAATTGTAACCAGACACTAAAAATAAATCACCATAGGTTTGAGGTAGTAAGCCAACAACCACCCACAACACTCTAGCAACTATATAAAGTAAAAACCTCCTGCAACCATAAAACAAAAAGAACCTAGGCCTATTTATGTCGGAAAGATCATAATTAAGTGTTCCAAGCGCATGAATGACCAATCAAAATCATTTTTACAAGTCGGACACTGAATTCTAGATGTTACATAAGTTGTGACATTGCATATGCAATATGGTGGAAACAAACTGAATATAGATAATATAAATATAGCCTATCTAATCTCTATGGAAAGCAAGTCTGTGAATGGTGTAAAGTTAATCACATCTTGCTTTATGTAACGAAAACATTTAGTTGTAATCCCAAGTATAAATAAATTATAGAGATTCATATTTTTCATCATTTTGAACTCAGATGTAGTTATTTGGGTTTAACATTCACAATATTATTATTTTGCTTTGTTTAGGTTTCTTCTGTAGGCTATGTTTCGTACCTGAATGCAGATATAGCCTAGTTACTAGTACGCTATTCCAAAATAGAGCGCTGTAGTGATGATGTAGGCTACTTTTGTTGGCCAACCAGGAAGTACCCTTAACAAAAAAAAAAAAAAATAGGATTTTTAAATTGGCTTTCGGATTATTGCAGAAAATATGCTCTGTGTGACCAACAAAAATATATAATTCTTAAAAAAAATTAATTATGATAATCTTTTGACAAATTAACAACTTTTATAAATTTTGAAGCCTAAATAACAAACTACACGGTCACATGACTTGAACATAACCACATTATGCTTCCATTAGGCTCACTGAAGTGCCTTGAAATGCGCAGTGTTATTCAATGTGTTGATGTAATTTCCACTGAAACAGGAAGACAGGTGAGGGTGGGACATATCGAGCAGTTCCTCACTTTAAATTGTTTTTAAAAAATGGCCAATAGCGTTTCGTTTATATCACTGCTCAGCCAGAGCCGTTGAGCTCGGCAAAGCCGCATTTGAAAGCCACAGTCTAATAGATTCTTTTAGATTTAATAATGAAACAGTCACTAAAGCAAAACAGTGAACATAATCATGCTGAGGATGTGTAGTTTGAAAAGTGTGTAATTTATGTTCTACTCGTCAGTGCTGTTTTAGTGTTTCTAATGCTGAGTCTGTCTAACATTTTCTCCTCCTAATTTGTGTGAAACCAGACTTCATTCACCCCACTGGAAAGCATATTTACACTCTCTGAATCGTTCCCTATACCCTATATAGTGCATATGCCATTCACCATATAGAAAATAATAATTGTGTGAACAAGTGACCGATTTCAGCGTAGCTTCATTGTCTATAATGTAGGGGGCGGGACGCTTTAGAACATTTGATTGGACAGAAAATCTGATGAGAAGCTAAAGTGCAGAGTGATGTCATCAAAATCATTTTGCAAAGATTGTAAGTTTTGAACGCTTATATCTTCTAAATGCGAATTTTGTCATTGTTATGGAGCACACTGAGTTATAACCTAGCCTACCTTAAGGCTAACATATTTATACTAAAAGCCAAAAAACTTACATTTTGATTTCATAGGAACTTTAAGCTTTCAACATAACCACCAGCATAACCACCATTAAGCTTTTTACTTTTTATCTCATTGTTTAGATTTTTTTTATCTCATAATTATGACATAATTATCTCATAAGTAGGCTATATCATAATATATATTTTTTTATCTCATGATTTTTTTTTTTTTTTAAATGTCATGATTATAATTTAGCAAAGCATGATTTATTTACTTTTTCTTATGTGGCGGAAATGGCTTTTTATACTATTTAGCCAGATGGCAACCTAGTAGCATGGTTACTGCTTTATTCCGATTTCCGACCCGCTTATTCTATGACTGAAGCCCTCTAGCGGTCGCATTAGTTCTCTGCGTCTCAGCAGCGGTCTGTGCGTCCTTCATGCGCATCCCTTCAGCACTAAACGACCCTCTTAAAATAACCTTTCCACTTAATTAATAATCTTAAGAATTTAGCCTCATTGTTGTTTAATATGAAGAGCTTCTTCCGGGATTTGAAAGAAATGTGAAACATCCTTAAAATGATTTTGCTGATCCGGTGGATGCTGAGATCATGATGAGGTCAGTATAGAGGAGGGGTGCAGACGGTCGCCATCAGTGTCTCTCTTTAACAGCGCTCAAGGAGAAAGCCTCTGTTCAGCAGCACTTTATAATAGTGGAGAATGGCGTTTTCATATCGACTGTCTTCGCCTGCATATGCCTCATCCCTGAATGCGGTTGTGTGTGTGTTTGTGGCGTAAGGGAGGGGTCCAGTGGGATGGAGCAGAGTTTCATGCAGTCCGCGATGGCTATGGGTGCACAGTCCAAGAAAGGCTTCTCCAGAAGCATCGCCGTGGAAAGAAAAAACCTGATCACGGTCTGTAGGTGAGTGACAAACCTTCAGAAGTCACGAATGTACAGTAGCCGATATGTTGCAATGTTTATGGCCTTACGCGGAGTCATAAACAGGGATGCGATTCGAACAAATGCCATTTTTCTGCTGAATTTATTACCTTAATTCATTTACTAAATGTGAAACGGGTTTATAGAGAGGCTTGCTGAAAACAAAGGTGAACGTTTCACCATCGACCCAAAGAAATCTGTAGATTGGAGATACGTTGAGGTCTGACAGACTTTACGGATGTCTGGAACGCTAAAGACCTTTAGTTAAGTTCTGTAGACATGGTTTTACGAGTCTGTCTGAATATATTTAATTCTAAGGGCAGGTTATATTATCAAATGTATGTGGACACGAACATTATTTTTTGAAACCGGTCATTGCATGCGATGTGATTTATGTCTGTTCCCCGGATGATGTCGTCGCTATGACGACAACCTTCCTCCCTCAAGGGCATCAGAGCTGCTGGGAATCTGCTGTGCTGTACAGATTTAGCGAATTGAAGAATTGAACGTTTTGGGCCCACTTAAAGGGTTAGTTCACCCAAAAATGAAAATGATCCCATAATCCCTCAAGTCATCCTAGGTGAATATGACTTTCTTCTTTCAGTCAAACACAATAGTTATATTAAAAGATAGTCTGGCTCTTCCAAGCTTTAATGGGAGTGAAAAGTAGCCTAACTGAGATTTGAAGCCCAAAAAAGCCGCATCCATCCATCATAAAAGAAATCCATAGAGTTCCAGGAAGTTAATAAAGGCCTTCTGAAGCGAAGCGATACGTTTTTCTAAGAAAAACATCCATATTTATAACTTTATGAACTAGAATCACTGGCTTCCATATGCGAGTAGAGCTCCTGCCAAAGAGTGACCTCTGACCCGACGCATGTCTTGTTGACGAACGCGGAATTGCAGAAGATAGAGCAAAACAAAACACTGATCATGAAATAGAAGTATAAAATGAGAATTTTTAAAGAGAAATGTCAGAGGAGCTTGAGTTTTTTGCCCAGCCCAATTTGTTTTTGAAGAACCGCAAGGCATCTACTCTAACCTAAGCTTACGCTACTCCTACTCCTACATCCTATTTCATAAACACCAGAACTAACTCTCTTGTGAACAAACGTCAGATGTTACCGGAAACTAGTGATTACAGTTTATAGGCTAAAGTTATAATTATGGATATTTTCCCCCTTAACCCACATTTAAACCTAACCATACCACCAAACCTGTCCCTTACCGTACCCTTATCCAACCTTAGCAAAAGAGTTTTGCAATACATGAACAGAATAAGTACATTGTACATAACAATTATTATTGTGATTTAAATGTTAAAACATTAAGAACAACATTTTTTCAGTAGCACTTTATTTTACAGTCCTGTTCCGAATGTACGTACATGTACTTATTGTAGCAATTACAACATGAACACTATGTAAGTACAGTGTACCTAACAATTACTTTTTTTGACGTTAATACATATTTAAGACACCTAATAAAAAGTGGGACCAAGGTTTTTCCTTCCAGTCTCTGGCTGTCAGGCCACACTCTGCCTTTTGTACTGCTGTGGAGGGCTGTACTGAAAGAGGCATTGTTGTGATCAGAACAATTGATGGTGACGTCACTGCTGTTTTTGGCATTGACAGGAATAACTCATTACTTCAGTGTAGGACTTTATAATCTTAAAATTAGATGAAATGTAATGTAAAATGTTACAGTATATCTTCTCACTAAAATGACGGAATCAGATTCAGCGGTTATATTCATGAGCTAGGCCTATCTGTGGAGGAAGTACAGTAAGTAATTAAGTAGAAAATTGTTAGTCATTTATCAGAAAGATTCATTTAGTGCATTGATCCAAACAATGGAACACACTTACTCATCATATCATCATTGGCTATTACCTCACCATTGCTTCTCGCAACAGGTTTTAGACTTTAGTGTATTAAAGATTTATAAGGGTTTGTATCTTATCTTTGTATCTGAAATGTTCTTATTTATTTTTATTTAAATATGGAATGTATTAGTGTGGACAAATTTAAAGACATTGTTTGATAAAGATTGTGGTAATCCTTTACCTATAGATTGCCTTGTGACACCTATTTTAATTATCTCTTTTGAAAAAGAAATGCACATAATTGCATTTAGTGTGCACTTCTAGTGTACTTCAAATCTTAAAAGTCTATAAAAAAAACCCTGAACTTGCAGATGCCAGGTACCAAACATAATCATATCAATGAAACAAACGCAACAAACGCAAAAAAGGAACCTGAACTAAACATGTGTAAAACCCACCCCAAACAGAAACATACCAGATTACCCTTAACATCTCACCCTCTTCAAGGAGGTGCGCCCCACCTTATAGTAAACAAGCAAATACAAAAAGTTCTACAGAGGAGGGAGGGAGGGGGCTTAGGAGGTGGGTGCAGGGCAGGCACACGGGACAAACATAAGAGCCAGGTAAGAGCAACCAGCAGGAGAGTCCAGGGAGGAGACGATGGAGGCAGAAACCAGGGAGGAGTTAATGGGAAGAGGAGCCGGTGTGGAATCCCCAGCCGTAATCCCAGGACGAAAGTCCACGGCAGAGTCGAGGGAGGGAGGAGCCATGGTGGAGACTATGCAGACGGAACCAGGGGCGAACGACCGAGATGAGGTTGATGGTGATGGAGACCCAGGCAAAGCCGAAAAGCAGAAGAGTCCGGGCTACACTGAAGGTGTTAGCTGCGGGGAGGACCGGACGAGGCAAAGCCAGGGTGCTGGATGACTGAGGTGGAGCCGGTGCGCCCGAGGACTGAGGTGGAGCAAAAGGGAAGGCGGATCCCCACAGAGCCCAAGGGGTGAAGGGAAAATGTGTAGCTGAAGGCCTGGAAGTATGTGGCAAAGGCCAAGCGCGGAATGACCAAGGCACATCCGGAAGGACGAGTAATCCCGGTGGAGCCATAGGGACAAGCCGAGGGACATGTCGACTGGCCGAGGTGGAGTGACGGGCATGTAGGTTCTAGGCGGAGCAAACGGGTCTACAATCCAGGGCTGAGCTGGAGAACAAGCAGTCCAAGGCGGATCCATGATGCTTAGATCAGGCAGAGTAGGAGGAGACGAAGGACTGCTGGAGTGAGACAGTGAGGACAGGGCTGAAGGACTGGGCAGTGCAGGCTGTAGTGTACACACACATTTCTCAGGAATGGCCTCCTTAGCCAACGCAGAATGGACAGACTTCTCAGAGATGGCCTCCTTGGCCGATACAGGACAGATAGATCTCTGGAACAACTCACTTGGTCGACACGGAACAGGCAGATATTTCGGGAACGGCTGCAAATTGCAACTTTTATCATTACGAATGTGTAATTACACATATTTAAATCATTATATACAAGCTTCAATAGAAAATACATTAATGTATATTTTAGTTTACCATAAATGTTTGTCATTACATTCGGCAGTACACTTGAGACATTAAGTAGCCTAATTGGTCCACAATACAGACAACACACATTTAAAATCAATGAAATTAGAAAGATATTTATTGGATGCAAATAAAATCAACCAGGAAAGCAAAAAGCACAGTAGAGAAAAAACACAGGGAATCAGTGGTGTAGGTATTGAAACACAATGGAAACCAGAGAAATTCCCAATCTGAGAGCTATTCTATGCCATTTTGTTGTATATATACTAGTGTGAGCACTTAATTATCCAAAAAACAAAAACAAAGTGTGGAATTTTGGACACTTCATGCACTCAACTGTCCCAATTTTCCAATGATGTTGGATGAAAAAATAACCTTATAAAATACTAGATGGTACATAGTGCATAGTGCATCGTTTATAGTGCATAGTGTATAATGTATCATTTGGCGCACAACTCAGGTCTCTAGGATTTTTTTTGTCTCTTATAGATGCAATATTTTTTTCCATATTGGAGTACATTGTATTGTTTGTGTTTGTATGGCAGGTTTTCTGTAAAGACACTGTTAGAGAAGTACACAGCAGAGCCCATTGATGACTCATCTGAGGAGTTCATTAACTTTGCTGCAATTCTGGAACACATCCTCAGCCACCGCTTTAAAGGCAAGACAGTGCATACGAAATCACTAGCACACTTACTTTTTAACCTAATAAGAACATTAAGGATATATTTAAGTGATTTGAATGGAAGCATGTCTATTGCAGGCTCTGGCAGTTGGTTTGATGGTCAGCGCAGTTTCTGGGACTTCATCCGTCTGGCCTGCAGTAAAGTTCCCAATAACTGCATAAGCAGCATTGAGAACATGGAGAACATCAACTCCTCACGAGCAAAGGTGGGCATGCAAAATAGTTATAGTAGGATAAGTAAATACCTGGTACTTTTTTGTGCCACAGTAATGGTAAGATAGAAAAACCTAGGATCATACTTTAAAGTGATAGTTTACCCAAAAATGACAATTGTGTCATCCTTTATTCCTCCTCTCGTCATTCCAAATCTGTATTACCTTCTTTCTTTTGTGGAACATAAAAGAAGACAATTTGAGAAATGTCTCAATTTTCTTTGTCCATACAATGAAAGTCAAGTGTAACCGAAACTGGTTACCAACTGGTTACCAAGTCATACAGGTTTGGAATGACAAGAGTGTTAATAAAACTTTGGAAAACTGTTTGGAAAATGAATACTCCTACACAAGAGTACAGGGGAAAAATGATTTGACTTGATATGTTTTATACTCATAAACACTTAATAGACTCAACTAATTTTAAAGGTGTTCATTAATGTTTCTGCAGCATTATGCATGTTTGATATGGTTTGTATGATGAAGCTTGCAGTGATTTGTGATTCATCCGTGCCTCTAGGGCAGAGCATGGCTACGGGTTGCACTAATGGAGAAACGTCTGTCTGAATACATCGCCACAGCTTTGCGAGATAGTCGCACCACAAGGTCAGACTTAAAGAGAAAACTCAATATTAATCATACCACCAATATGATCCATTTATTGTCCACACCCAGGCAAGACAACTTGGGTGTGGTTGTCTTGCCTGGGTGTCTTGTCTTGCCAACTGATACATATATCCAGTTTTAACATAACAATTTAGACAGCCATTAAGAACATTAAACTATTGAATGAAGAAAATGGTGCATCTATAATGTGATGTGTGTGTTTATGTATTGCATGTGTGTGTTTGTCTGCAGGAGGTTTTACGATGAAGGTGCCATAATGTTGAGAGAAGAAGCAACTGTTCTGACTGGAATGCTCATTGGACTCGGAGCGATTGACTTCAGGTAAGAGGATGGATATTGGAAGGGGTAATAAACTGAGGAAAACAAAACACACAAAAAATCTCAGCATTCCAACTGAAATAGAACCTCATACTATAAGGAACTGATTTGGAAAGCTTTTCATAGGCAGCAACCACGCCAATGTAAAGCGTACAATACTTTAATGCTGGTTCTGTAACTGTGCTAGAATGTTATGCAGTGAAGTCAATGTTATGTAATCTTTGTTGATCTGTGTTTGTTGTCAGTTTCTGTTTGAAAGGGGAGGCTCTGGATGGGAAGTCTGAGGCTGTTATTGACTACACTCCTTATCTGAAATTCACACAAAGGTGAAGAACTTTTATATTCTACAGTACAACTCAGTTTCATGCAGGGAATGGTGTGGGAGAGATGTTTAGATTTTATTTATATCACCCGGCTGCACAATCATATTTTAATCGTGATCACGGTTTCTGCTTCTCTCGATAAATTAAGCATAATCGTCAGCGATATTGGCCTGCTGGTCTTTGCACTGGTAACAAGCCTCCACAAGCTTTCATTGCATATGTGTTCTTTAATGAGGACTCTTGTGGTATTTACTGTGACTAAGGGTGTGTTCACACTTGGCATGTTCTCAGCTGGTCAAAATACCATCATATGCTACGCATACACAACGAGCGCATTTATCCCAGCACACAGCATTGTTTTGGATGTTCGGGAAGATTCAAAATAGGCAATACGTCATAAAGCCGACCAATCAGTTTGTGAATGTATCCCTTTGGCTTTAGGGTCGGTATCTTTAGGTTCAGTGATAAAAATTGACAATCTAAACGCGGACCATGACTGATAAATCATTGTTTCTGTTTTTTGGTCCGGACCAAAACTCCCTTTCTCAGTAAAATACTGTAATAAATCCAAACATGAATCTCGACTATATTGTTTGCGGTTGTGGTTGCTGAATAAATGCACTTATACAAACTCTGTGCTACATTGCAAAGTCTTTTTTATTGTTGCTTTAAATTACATTAACATAACGACAGCGTTTTGTTTCGGGGGGTTGGGCAGAAGTTTCCTCTTCTTCCAAAATAGTTTTTTTTTGTTTTTCATCTCTGTTTGGGAGATGTCATCCAGTTTGAAATGGAGACTACAAACATGGAGGTTTTTCAGATTTTCCATCACGGTGCTCTCTTCCTGTTTACGATTCTTTGCAGTATTTAGCCACTGCCCACAATGCTCTGGTTCCTTCACTGGAAACTGAAAGTAGCTCATATTTTCTGTTGTTAATAATACTGCATTATAATAAGTGATCAACCGATATTACGTCTGATCACAATTAACTATTAATGATATTTTATCATAAGAGATACACAAAAAACTGTTGAAGTAAAATGAAATTATATACAATATTAACTTAAAATTCGCCCAAAATATTATGAAAACAGAAAACGCGTAATTCTTTGATAAGGCTGATTTTGGAAATGACAACTATTTTCTAAAGTAAATCTATAGAGTTCAGTCAGATGTGAATTCAGTGACTGTTTGGACAGATTTAGCGAGTCATTTGTCGAACTGATTCAAACTGATGAATCATGGTTCTTTAACCTTTTCATTAAAAAATAGCTTTTAATTCATTTCTGAATTTCTGTTAATCAGCCTGGTAGCCACAGTTATTGGTTGGTGTTGACAATTTCACTATAGCCAAATTTAGACTTAATATATTAATCAGTTTATCAGTAATTATGACAATGTACAGTCACATGTGGTCATTCTGGTTGGCTGGCAATGTTTTTATTGCTCATCATCTGGAAAAAAATCATTGTGAAAGTAGGGGTGTAACGGTACACAAAAATCACGGTTCGGTACGTACCTCGGTTTTAAAGTCACGGTTCGGTTTATTTTCGGTACAGTAAGGGAAAGAAATGCAAACATTAAACTGCAGGTTGTTTATTACTATAAACTTTTTTTTAACAATTTGTTTACACTTTTTTAAACACTTTTTAATAAAATATAATAAAATAGATATAAAATAAAAAAAAAAGAATAAGAAATAAAATACTGCTGCAAAGTTCTCCACTAAATAAAATACTCTCAGTCTCAAACCAATATCACATAATAAGATATAATGAAAAATATAAATAAATAACTATGATTACAGTGCAGCATTACCAATCCCAGCTTGTAGGCCTGCTCATATTTAAAAATTAAGGCTGGGAATCCATTAAAAAAAAAAGAACTAATTAATTGCACAATTTGCTGTAATTAATTGCAATTCCTCCAAGCTTGTAATCATCAATAATTAAACTTATAATCACCTAATTAAATGAAACACGGGGAAAAAAGGAACAAAAAATAGCCCTATATTAAAATAATATTAAACATAAATATATCAATGTATTATTATTTTTCAATAATCAATCAACATAATCAAATTAAGAATTTTTTTTTTTCACTTTTTTAATAATTATCAAAATAAAATATAGTCCAAAGCTATTATTACCAGAGCTTGTGATCAGAGCAGGTCATTTTACCATTTTTGCCAGCATAACTAAACCAGCTCAGCAAACAGAAGTCTACTACTGAGAAATTTCACCTGTTTTGGGTGTTTTGAGTGTTTGGGCCGTTAACGACAGAGCAGAACGCGCAGCGCAAACACGGACTCGAACATTGAGCAGAGAGCGCAGCGGGCCGACACACACACACACACACACACACACACACACACACACACACACGAAACGGAGAGTGCGGCGGCGCACACGGAGCGGAAAAGCTTTTTTTCGCCCTGCAGTCTATTTTATTGGTTTAGGTTACAGTGACGACGGATAAAACACTGGTAAAACATTAGAATCAGCTGCAGGGCGGGATTTGCGCTGAACGCGGAGACTTCCGCCACTTAATATGTTCGTGTAGAAACACGAAAATGTACCTATGTTCCGCACACAAAATATTGCATGCAGTCATTCGGTACACACGTGCACCGAACCGAAAGCCCTGTACCGAAACGGTTCGGTACGAATACACGTACCGTTACACCCCTATGTGAAAGTGATTCCAACGAAATCGGTTTTCTGTGGCGTGCGTTATAGTTGTGGACATTTAGAATGATTTTAAAACTATATCTTTATTGTTATCATCCTTGGTGTGAACGGCATTTAGTGCCACTGCTCTGTTGCCATGGCAATGAGATGTTGTATTTTGTTCAGTTATGATTATCTTAGTGATGATGAGGACGGTCAGAGCGTGGACAGCAGTAACAGTGATGACAGCGTTGATCATCCTTACATCCCTCTGGTCACCGATGAGGAAAGCTGGAGGAACAAGTGCCGCAAAATGGAGCAGAGATTCAAGATCGTCAATGCGCAAAAGGTTAAACACACACATACACACATACATGATTTCCTATAGTGGTTGAGTAACACTTAAAATGAATGTTTTATGTGCTAAAGTGTGTGTGTTATTTGTGTTTAGGGGTACCTTGAGGAGCTGGTGAGGCTGCGGGAATCTCAGCTGAAGAATGTGGAGATGGAGAATAAGAAACTAACAGCTGGACTAGAAGAACTGCAACTACAGAGTCAGAAAGAGAAGAGAGAACTGGAGAACATCATACTGGAGCTGCAGGAACAACTGTGAGAGCAACATACAGTACACACACCTCTGATTTTTAAGACATGGGATGTTTATGGAATTATTTTGGATGAATTGGTTCAGAGATATTCACCTGTTTTTGTCAAACATTCTGCTTCTTTCATTTTCTTTATTAATAATTTAAAATGAATCAACACTGTCAGATACATAAACATGTACAGTTGAAATAAATATGTATAAACATTGACACATCTTGCATTCATAATGATGAATGAATGAATGTACGATACAGAATGGTTTCAGTCACATTTTCTGCTTCATTTATTATTTTGAAAATAATCATATTTTGGCACATCACATATGTAGCCATTTTGTTTTCTTTCTAGCTACTTAAAATTTGGGGAATTATCTAACAATACCAAAAAAATTCTTTACTATTTGCGTGACAGTGTTGACATCATGATTGTGTCATGAAATATGACTACAATTGTTTTTTAATATATAAATAACTGATCATGTCAACTAAAAGCAGTTGTAAATGTTTATAAAATGTTTATTTTAAAGATTTCTTTTTAAGACACATATTATAATTTTAAGTTTATTGTATATGTTTATCTATATGATGTATTAAATTATGATCTGAGGACAGGTGATTTTAGGTGTAGTGAGAGATGATTTAATATAATAATTGTAAGAAAATAAGAGTAAATAAAATGAAATGGCACGTTTTGCATTTAGAACATTCTAGTGATTATCTCTGATTCATTTCAAAGTGGAAATGTTGCTATTTTAAAAATGAATGTCTGGTAAAAAAAAAAAAAATAATACAGTGGGACGCACAGTATCTCAAGAATCAGTGATACACACATCACATTGTTTACTCACTAAGTCCATAATATGTTTTTGTCTTTAACTGTATTGCAGGACAAGTCTGATTCCAGGTGAATCACATCCTCTTTCTAAGGATTTGTCAATCCCTCTTGTTAACCAGTGGCCATCACTCCACAAATACAACAACCAGGAGGACAGGAAATTGTACCACAGGTGATAAGAGGCTCTCTTTGTAGCAGCTTACTCAAAATCCCAGTCAGTAACCAACTGGCTTTGTGAAATGAGTTTGTGTTGTTTAAAATATATCTAGAATGCTGACAAAGATTTAACGGCAGATACACTTATGCTGTGGGTCTGTTGTTGCCTTTAGGGGTAGTTTCCCCAGCCCGGAGCCACATATCAGCCTAACCACAGATTCTCAGAGGACGGAAAGGAAACAAAATGGAAAAGCCTGGTGCACAGCAGGTACACCTTAAAACCCACCTGTAAGCTTAAAGTTGGCATGAAGTTGCAATAGGATCTTCACTATTGTACATCCGGGTGAAACGGCTTCTCAAAAAAGAAAAAAAACAACTTGATTGTGTCCATCAGGAATTTCGGAAACACTGCAATATCAATACTACAATTCTTAATAAGAATTGTCCAATTGATTTCATGGTGACTTTAAGGTGGTAGCTTTGTTTTGACCTTGCTGTCTTGTCCAAGCTGGTTGTGGTGGTTGTTCAGCTAAGCTACTAGCTGTAAGATGGATAAGCAGGTTTTTGGAGCATGGTTGCTAGACTTTTGACTATCAGCATGAGGTGTGGTCCTCTATAGAGCTTATTAAAATAACCTCTCCCCCTCCCAACAACTCTTTTATGATAACTTGTGCACCTGTGTAAGGGTTGGACAATAATCCCTCCTTCCAGCAATCGGTCACTCAAATGAGATCACAGCAATTAGCAAACTCCAACTTCAATTCCTGATGGACAAGTCCCGCCCCAAATTTCTTCTCATTTAATTAGCCTTTTCAATCTGATATACATCGTAATAGGGATAAAAAGGCAATTGCAACTAATATTTCATACCAACTTAAAAGGGATAGTTCACTCAAAAAAATGAAAATCCTTTCCCATTTACCTCATGTCATTTTAAACCTTTTTGACTTTCTTCTTCTGTGGAACAGAAAAGAATATATTTTGAGACATGTCAGTGTTGTTGTTGTTTTTTTCGATTGTAACCAAAATGGTTTAGTTACCAACATTTGTCTGAAGGTCTTTTTAGCGCAATTTTCCTACGGACAAAATTGCGATTGTTAACTCATGATTTCTGTTCTGTCTGTGCGCACCAATCTTGCACTTCTATCTCCTCCTCAACCAGACCACCTAGAGACTTCGGGTTTTCGGCATTATGTTAAGGAAGGTCTAATCTCGGGAACGCACAAAAAAAACAAAAAAAAAAACCATAACAACATTTACTATCTCTTAGTGTTGTGATCCCATGATGTCAGAAAATTGCGCTAAAACACTCACTGAGTTTTTATTACTTGTTTTGTGTGTCATCCAAAAGAAAGGAAATCAATCATACATGTTTGGAATGACATGAAGGAGATTAAATGATGACAGCAATTTCAGTTTTGGTTGAACTATCCCTATAAGCTTGTCAGTCTTGGATTTTTTTCTACAGGAAATGCTAATATTGGTGTTCAACAATAATCTCTATTTCCTCCATTTTCATTTCAGAAAAAGACTACACTCCCTCTATGTTAGGTCTGTGTGGTTCTCTGTCGTCTTTACCCAGCTGTAAGTCCCTGCCAAGCCTGAGGTCGACAGAGTGCCTGGTGAACATCAGTGCAGAGCCCAGTCCTGCTCTAACTCCCAGCTAGGGATCAGCAAATGAGACCAATGTCACAAGCAGAGAGAATCTGCACTGTCAGCTAAGACATCCAAAGATATAATGGCTCGGATACAGCCTGCGTAATCCATGTTACCCTAATTCTCACAGAAGTATCATCCTGTTTCCCCTTGAAGAGATATAGCTAGACCACTGTAGTTATGGTGAGATGTTTTCTCACAGATTTTTCTTGTCAGAAATGTTCAAATCTGGGTATCTCTGAATGTCTTTGCTGTTCAGGTCTTTCTCCTGACTTGTTGTGGTAACCAGTGAAGGCAAACTGTGGACTATGCACTGACTGACTTGAGACCTGCCTGAATTGTCACTACAAGAGGCCAACACAGCTTTCCCACATTTTGTTGCCCTTTAAAATCTCCTACGGGAACACACACTTACAAAACACTTACAAACAAAATCAAATGGACACTTACAGTCAGAAATTAACCATGAATGGTGTGCGAAAGAAAGCATATTATAGTTACAAGTAGTATTTTGACATTATCGTCAATTTTGTTTAATTCTCACATTTCAGCCATCTAAACATCACTTGTCTGCCAAATAACATGCAAAAACTGATAACAAGATGATGTGTATGTCTTACTTTACAGTCTACTGTTAAAGTGGTAATAAAATGAAAGACAATTCCGGAATAGTTGCCTTATTCCTCTTTTCTTGCCTCTTGAAATAAGTTTGAGCATCCGGCACATGATGGCAGTGTACTATTGTTGAATGACTGACGGTGAGTGACATGAACAATTGGACCAGTATATATCTGCATACTGTTGTATTGTACTGTATGTTTGACATCTATTTGTCATCTGTTGTTGCATCATTACAACAAGTCTAATGTGTGGATCACTGTCATTTTTGGTATATTAGCTGCATCAATTTTAATTGCATTGGCAAAAAACTGATAAGCTAGATTTCCTTCCTCCATTGTCAGTGTAATTGAAAGTATTTGTTTGAGAATGTGTGTGTGTGTTGTTAGACGGCTGTTCACCTTCTATTAGAATTAAATAAATTCGTTTTTTTCCCATTCATTGCACATTTCGTTGTTTAAAAAGCCATTGGAAACTATGCTGTTTGTCACTTAAAATCGCAATAAAACTGCCTTTTTTGTCCTAATGTTTTCCATTGAGTCATAGTTGTTCACTCCGTTTTATTGTTTTTCTCTTCTGTCCCACTTGACAGTCACTCTCTGAATGGATGTTTTTGTAACTTGACAAATGATTAATTCAAATGCATTTAAAAATCGTTAGAGTTTAGTTTCCTCAAACAAACATGAAAAACCAACTTCAGTGCCATTTTTAGTGTTTCTGGGTGTGCTGTATTTAGTTTGTGGGTGTAAAGACTAATGATAAGATAAGAGAGAATCTTGACTGGAACAATGAGAGAAACTGGTTAATTTAACTCTGAGAAACATTAATTATTATTTCACAAAGGAAAAACATGCCTGAGTAGGGAACGAGACACTGCGTAAAAATGTTGACTCTATGTGAATGCTTCCATGTAACCTGTCTCTGAAGTAGGTGTGAAATAACGTCAATTTTATTGGCAGATGGCAGTCATATGACATGAAAAAGCTGCATTAGACATCATCAGCTTCTGATTGGCTGAAATAAGACACTGAATCAGGGTGTATGGCAATGAGACGGAAACGTCTCATTCTCTACGCAGGGAACCAGGTTACAGTCGTAACCAGAGATATTCCCTTTCGAGGGAACTCAACACTGCATTGGAATATTGACGCTATGGGAACTTTAATATGCACTACGCCATACTGAAAGGATGCCTGCATGAAAAAGAAGTGAAATCATTTGAGGTGCATGGCTTGGAAGCCACAGAACCCCTGCTGTGCGCACCGAAACAAACAAACAGCTGCTCAGTTTTACGCCACTGGCCTAAGCTGTGGACATAACGACATGAAGAGAGAGCCCAAACAGGGCCTATAAAATTAAGCCTCGCCTGTTCCGCAGATTGAAAAGGGAGAGGATAGAAGGCTTGAAGAACCACATAATGTGGCACTGAGGAAGGCCTTAGGGACATAATCCAGCCAAGGATGAAGAATAGCTTTGACTCCATCAGGACCAAAAGCCAGGCAGGAGGAGGCAACTGACAGGTTGGATCTTCTACTCTTTTTACAATAACTAAGAGAAAAAAACACCTTGAGGGTCATACATTTCTCAAAGGCTGACTCCTGGGGCTCGAATGGTGCCATAGAGAGACCTTCCAGGACAACAGGATGTCTGCTCCCTGATTCAGTTACCAGGGACGCCCTGAGGCCAAAACAGGATCTGGCGCGAATGGATTTGGAAAGAGGGCTTGAACGTTGACTGCCCTGATGATTTATGTATGCAACTACCGATGTGTTGTCTGATCTGACCATGGTCAGATCAGAACATGAGAACATGGTAGCCACTGAGATCTTGGAGGAAGTATTTCAAAGCCAGAAATACAGGCAATTTATGTGCCATAAAAGATGGCCCAAGACCCCTAGCTGAGCGGCCATCTAGGACTGCACCCCAGAATGTGAGGGAGGTATCTGTCGTTAACGTTTTGCGATGACAAGATGGCCCCAACATTGGACCTTGGGCCAAGAACCAAGGTCTCTTTCACATCACAAGGGTATGTAAGCATCTGCGTGTAACCCTGATTAAACGAAATGGCTTGCCCCTTGGGGAAAACCCCTTGGTCTTTGCCAGTGGTCTCATATACGCAAATGACAGTCCTCAGATCTGCCCACTCCCTGGAAGACTGCAGTTGAGACCGTTGTCTCAACCTCACAACTCTCTGAAGGGGAGCTTAAGCAGCAACGCTCTTTTTGCTATGTACACCCTGAGCTCCGCCCAGGCTGAGGTTGGGAAACAGCCACGGGGCAGGGAATAAACTGAGAGAATGTCGCCAACTGCTTCTTTGCTTCCTGAAACCTCTCAACAACGGTATTAACGGCATCACAGAAAAGGCCAGAGTGAACAATTTAGGTGTCCAAATGAAAAGCGTTATCCCTTTCTTTATTGCCCAATAGGTTGAGCCACAGGTGCCTCTAAGTGACAGCCATGGCAGCCATCGAATGGCAGAGGAAGCAGGTAATCTGCTTAGTGACGCGCAGAGCCAAATCTGTGGCCCACCGGAGTTCTTTCACAGCCTCTGGGCCAATTCCCTCGCCTACATCCAGGTCTTTAAGAAGGTCAGCCTGTTATGTCTGTAACACTGCCATGGTGTGCAGACAAGCACAATGCCCACCAACGCAGATGTAACCCCACAGGGCTTGGTGAGCAGAATCGGAGCCTTCAGAGAAAACGCAGATTCAGGGGAGAAATAGTTAGCTAACGTCTCCTTAACCTTAAGCATTACCCCATACCCATGCAATAGTTGGACACAGCCAAATACGGTTTTAATCAGTATCTCGACACCTCAGTGTGGAGATCTGGAAAAAATTGAAGGCTCCGATGTGGAGATTGTGCTCTACTAAAGAGCAAGTACTCTACTACTTTTCCTGTGCACTTCCTGGTCCTCAGCTGGCCAATCAAGGGATGGCATTTCATCTAATTCCCCCACCTAGATGCTAACCACATCCAAGTCCTCGGAACCAGACATAGTTAACATCGGCCCCTCTTTCAGATCAGAAGAAACTGCAGAGCGGGCTTATGGATCCAAAACAAATGCTTTGGGGTTGGTGGATGAGAACTGAGAAAGGGCAGAACCCATCTCCTCAGTTCCTCTGCCAACTCCATTTGTGACCCCCATGATCTGAGCCGCTGTGCTGCCACGGGGTGCTCGAGCTTGGGCTTCCTCCTGTGGGAAAGCATATTTATTAAAATGTTTAATATAGGTTTACATTGAATTTAGCATGTTAAAGTTAGGTATAAATTATGATTATCAGAGTTTTCTAGCAAAAGACTCTGGTCAGTCCTGTTTTACTGAAACTCTTGGAGTTTGTGTTTTAGCAAGAAAGTCCAGCCAGTCCTGTACTCGGGTCTCAGTGTTTGAATAGATATGCTGAGTGGATTAGGGTGGGCAATGCTCCCAGTCTAGAACTGGTTCCTAAACCTGTCTTTTTCGGTTCCTGGCCCTAAATGTAGATAAACTGTAAGAGAACATTTCACGTCAGACTTGGTGACTGCAGCTACCGACAGCTCGTGTTCCCAATAAAGAATCCTGCTGAAGAAACAACCAAGTCTCCTGGTCTTTCGATTCTAAGTTCACAACAACTTGGTGCCGTGACCCGGATGGAGAAAAAGGAAACTCAAAGAACTTCAAGCTCAAAGACCTGAATCCAGATTGAAACAGCAAGCTCAACAAAAGATCTGCTTTCCAGACTGCATCTTTTGGAATCCAGAGCGAAACTTCCAGCTAAACAAAGATTACCAGACTGAATCTTTCCAGCTTCCTCCAGATTGAAACTTCAAGCTCAAAGATCTCAAAGCCTGACTGAGTTCCAGACTGAATCTTCCTTTACAACCAAGGGTTGGTGAGTTTCACTTCATTCAAAGAACCGCTACAGACCAGTATATGTGTTTTTTCCTCTGCGCCGTTCAGAGAAGAGTTAACAGACAGCTGCAGGGTTTTGTTAACTAAGTTATCCTCTAAAAAAAGTTTTGTTTAGAGATGAAAGATACCCTCTGCCCGTCAGGGAAGATTAACATTACAGGTTAATATTGTGTACCCTTTGCTTTAGGCAGAGAAGAATTAGCTTTACGTGCTAATATTTTGATTTATCCTTTGCTTCAGGCAGAGAAGAATTAGCTTTACGTGCTAGTTATTTTGGTTTATCCTCTGTTTTTTTTTGTAGGCAGGGAGGTTAAGTGTGAAGTGTTGGTCATTTGGAAAGTTAACAATAGTTAAGCTGTGTTAACAATTGTACCCTCTATTGTAGACAGTAGAGAGAAGTTTTAATGTTTTGTGGGAACAGAAATTCACAAAATGTTTAGGAAAAGTACTAGACAGATTACACCTTTTTGGACAGATAGTGAATTCAAGTCTTTGTTATCAGAGCACATGGACTCCATCGTGACTGAGCCAGTCAGATTGAATTTAACAAAGAAATTTGGCATTGATCCAGAGAAAGTGTGGTCAATTGAAGATTGCAAGAAAGTGTTGGGTGCATGTATCAGGAAGAAAAATCTGAAAGGCATCATCTGTTGTCACCGAGAATTTAGATTATCCATTGCACAAGAACAAGCTCGTTGTATTGATACTTTAACCGATCAGAACAAACAATTGCAGACTCACATGTCCTGTCTCAAGACAAAGGTGGGCCATAACAAAGCCTCAACCAAATGTGATTTAGAAGACCAACAGTCAGATGAAAGCTATCCTGATTTACAGTCGTTTGATAGTATAGAGGACAATGTCAATGCAGATGTAAATGCAGTTGAAGTGTGCGTAGCTAGACAAAAGCCTCAGGGAAAAGGTGTTGATACAGTTCCATTTGCAACCCCCATATTGCAGCCACAAGCAGTCAAAATACCTTTAGGTCCTAAAGATATTGAGAGACTTGCTGAAAGTTTGCCATCAGTGCAAAGAAATTTTTCTGAGTTTAGGAGAGCATTGTTCAGTAAAATGCATCTTTACGACATGTCGTTGCCGGAAGTTACACAGCTGATGTCCGAAATTCTAATTGAATCTGAATTCAACAATTTTGAGTCTGCTGTTACTTCCGAACTGCAACATGTCAGTAAAGGCGATTTGAGAGTAGGTGTTTTGAAAATTTTAAAGAACATTGTTGGACCGAACGTGGACTGGTCAAAAATTACCAATTGTGTACAAGAGAAAAAAGAAACTGTTTGTGAGTACACAGAACGATTCTGTCAGACCGCTGCCGTTTACAGCGGAATTGCTGACACTCCAGAGAAAGTGTTAGGTCATAATGGTCCTCTAGTTCGCGCATGGTCCGATGGTCTTTTGTCAGAACATAGAAATGCATTGCCTTTCTTAGATCTTACATGGTCAAATAGAACCCTGCAAGACAACTTGGACAGTTTAGCTATTTGGGAAAGAGACTCTGATGTCAAAGAGAGAGTAAGAATTGCAGCAGTTTCTGTTAAGGTCAACTCAGAGAAGCAAAAGAAACGCAAAAGTCCTAGAGAAGCCAGTTGTTCTTACTGTGGCAAGCACGGACATTTTGGAAATGAGTAGGAAAAGAAAAAATAATTTTAAAGATGTAAATAAGGTTACTCAGCTTCTGCTTAGCCTGCTTGATATTCTGAAGCAGCCCCTCCCCTCCTCGTTAAACTCGTGGGGCAACTTGATACAGTGTTAACCATTTGGGCTGTGAGTGCTTAATTTCCCCAGTAACTCACAACAAAGATGAAAGACTTATTTTTGTTTAATAGAACAAAAGGAAAGTGACTGTCTCAGCCTTTGTTTGGGGGACATTAAGTAAGACTCACAGCCTTAAAATGTTATACTGCAGAACAATACAATCAGACACCATCCTCTGTTAATGATGTTTATTAGGACTGATGTTTCACTGGAGAATGGAAATGTGCCAATTTTCTCACACACTGTACAGTGTGTACACAACACAGGGATAGGATAGGACACATGGACCAGTGAGGAACGCAGGGAAGAACTGGAAGCAACATGCTTTCGGGGGCCAACCCTGCGGTGAAGATTCCCTTATAGGCCCTTCCCAACCATAGTCCATCCTCACCTCACTGTTCCTTTTTAGGTGTCTCATAAATTAAGAAATAGGGAAAAAAGGAACCACAATTAGCAGACTCAGATTGAATAGAGGATACAACCCTAAAGTTTGTAGTCTTTACAATGAATACTGGTCTGTTGCAGTTGTTCTTTGTTTGTTTGTTTTTAACCATATGCACTGACCTACACACCCGCATATGAAGACCCAACCTCCAGAAAACAACTAGACCAACTGCAGAGACTACAACCAACACAGAAGAAAAAATACACAACGCAGACTCACCTACGGGAACTTCAGTCATCCATCATCATGATCAAGATTATCAGACTACTACTAACCATCATGGATATCACACAAAGTGTGGACCCCAGAAACAACATCTTCTTAGAGCTGATGAATATGTCCTTGTTTGCTGGAAAGAACGTTTGCATGCCACATGCACCTTCAGTAGGAGCCGGAATCCCATGGGTTGCACACCCTATCTCTGTCTACAGCATCCTACCCAGCCAATTCAACGGCAGGTGCACCCTGGTTTATGTTCTACCAGCTATCAGAGAAAATACACACTCCACCCCAAGCTCTCCACAGCTACAAAATTCAGCTCCTTCTATCAACAAAGATGGCTGCTTTCCAGGCCTCACTAGTGTTCAAACGTGGTGGTCAAGAACTCTTGGAGCATTAATCCCATCGTATGGTGTACCTGAGTGCTGCACCGGGTTAATGGATCCAACAGAGAATTTGAACAAAATCCAACAAGACATTCTTGATCTTTCAACAAAATTACACCAGATGACTGAAGACAATTCTTCATGGTTCGGAAACTTGATAGGTAAACCCTGGCTGTGGATTAAAGAAATAGCAATGCTGCTGTTATTTCTCCTACTGGCGTTCTACGTATGCTTCCACAGTATCAAGTGTTTCATTCAACAAATGACTCACGCCTCGCACGAGAAAATGACTGGTCCAACCATAAAAGAATATTACCCGTAAGAACTTCACGGACCCTAATTGCATGTTTGTTTCTGTGTCAACATGCGATTACAGATAAACAACACAGATCATGCTTTGTGCCTGTAACTTACACAAGTTACAAGATTGAACTTGCTTTGTGCCTGTAACTTACATAAGTTACAAGATTGAACTTGCTATGTGCCTGTAACTTACACAAGTTACAAGAATTAACTTTTAAGTGTATAAATTTGTATTTTGTGAGTTTTTTTTTAGACTCTCAAAGGGGCAAGTGTGGGAAAGCATATTTATTAAAATGTTTAATATAGGTTTACATTGAATTTAGCATGTTAAAGTTAGGTATAAATTATGATTATCAGAGTTTTCTAGCAAAAGACTCTGGTCAGTCCTGTTTTACTGAAACTCTTGGAGTTTGTGTTTTAGCAAGAAAGTCCAGCCAGTCCTGTACTCGGGTCTCAGTGTTTGAATAGATATGCTGAGTGGATTAGGGTGGGCAATGCTCCCAGTCTAGAACTGGTTCCTAAACCTGTCTTTTTCGGTTCCTGGCCCTAAATGTATATAAACTGTAAGAGAACATTTCACGTCAGACTTGGTCCTGCAGCTACCGACAGCTCGTGTTCCCAATAAAGAATCCTGCTGAAGAAACAACCAAGTCTCCTGGTCTTTCGATTCTAAGTTCACAACACTCCTCAGAGAAAAGAGGCAAGCGGGAGTGGAGTACTCTCATTGAGCCGTCCTTCAATACCCACCAGGTCCGGATTTGTTGCGGAACGGCTGTGGCCATGACTGACAGCTGAAGTCACAAGGACCCACGAGATCTCGCGAATTCACGTATGATCGTGTGATATAAGTGCTGAATTGCTGCGGAGCTCTCCGGCTTCCGGCAAAAATAGAAGTTCAGCGAATCTGCTCTGGAGGGCTGCGGATCGGCGGCGTCAGAACGCAGCAGTTCCGCAGTCAGTGAAAATACACACAGTGGGTCTCATTCATGAAACATTAAATATACGAGTAAATATGTGAGTGATTTGCGCGTAAAGAGACCTTTCCGAAAACTCTTCTCCTGATTCACAAATACTTCGTAAACGTCAGATGTGATAGTGAAATCTTCTCAAAAGCGAATGAAAAAGAGAAATTTCTCAGATGCAGAAATTGAAGTTTTATTATCAGAAGATCATTCAAAATGCCACATTTTATTTTCAAGCGAACATAGTGGCGTATCAGGTCCTAAAAAAAAGGAAGCCTGGCAGCATATTACAGATGCAGTTAATGGAGTTTCATCTGTTAATCGAACAGTCCCAGAAGTGAAAAGAGCAGCCCAATTGAAAGCAATTAATTATTTGATTAAAGTGTTCCGTTTGCAGATAGCCTACTATTACTGGCTCTTATAATAAAAGTAAAAAGAAAAACCGTATGTAATTACTATATATATTTTTTCAAAATGCTGTGTAAATATGTACCCGATTAAGGTGAATTAAAATGCAGCCTTATGAGCAAAACGTTCGGATGTTAAACGCACTATTTACGCGTGGCTGGGAGCAGATGTAGATTTCTTTCGTACCATTCGAACATTTTATGAATCCGAAAATTTACGCCAAAACCACTTTACACACAATTTACACAAAAATTCGTTCTGCTCGTGTGTCATGAATGAAACCCATTGACTTTAATGGAAATTGACTCCGTTCCGCAGTTGGTGGAAATTAGGAGTAGGCTAAGTTTTCTCACTGTGTTCGGCACCGTCGCCTGAAATTGGTCCTCGTCGGCCTTTTTTCAGCCGATTCTAAATGTTGAATCGGCGTCGGGCCGTCGGTGAGAGAGATAACTCGTTATTGGCTGTTCAGCTTAGTTTACGAGTCAGTGCACGAGAATAATAGCAAAACAGCAAGCAAAACAACGCACCAAGCCGACGAACTATCGCTGATGAAAGCCGACTGTGTTGTACCTCGCATTGGGGGTAAAAAGCTGCACTTGAACACACCAAGAGAACTACAGCCGAGCCGACTGTTAGCTAGAATGCGCGTTCTGCGCCTGCGCTGCGTGTAAGGGAAACCGACGCTGCAGACTGCAGATACACAAACCATAAACAAAGCAGTGCGTGCTTACCGTTTTGAATATCAATCCTCCTGCTAAACACTTTCTTTATTCCACTCCGCTCGTGTTAATATTGAAATATTCGCCAAGGAACACTCAGGTAAGATGACGCACAAGATGACGCGCATCCCCCCCCCCTCCCTCCCCCTCCCCCTCCTCCCCCCCTCCCCCAACGCAGCGACGAGAGGCGACTTTCATCGGCGCTAGTTGACTTACCCCTGGTTTCACAGACAGGGCTTAAGACTAGTCCTAGACTAAAATGTAAGTCTGAGCTGTTTCCACTGAAATAAACTTGCACTGACTGATCTTAAAAATATATCAGTGCCTTTTTAGTTTTAAGATGCACATCGGTAATGTTTTTTTCTAAGCATGTTTATAAAAATTACTTAAATGTCCTAATTGATCTATGGTCTAATCCTGGCTTAGTCTAAGCCCTGTCTGTGAAACCGGGCCTTAGTGTGTTAAAAAAAATGTCTAAAATTTTGTATTGTCATTTAAAATATAATTGGAGGGTTCTTTTAATTTCTTGTTCTCATCCATCTTTGTGTTTTAATGTGAGCTATGTTTTTTCTGTCCTTCTCTGAAGAAAATGTGAGTAGAATTTGCTTGGGTGTTGCCGGAGTGTTCTTTTTAAGTGTTTTTAGTATGTTGCTGTGATAAAGGTTGGTAGGCTAATGGCTCATATCAAAGTTTTGAAAAAACGTGATCCTGTAATGGTAATAGAATGTTCATTCAAAGTTATCCGGCTTATTAATGTTCTCAAAATAATAGAACATTTTGAACATTCAGGAAACAATCAGAAATAACGTAATGGGAACATTAGCATATCGTTCTTAGAATATATTTGAGCTTGCTGGGGTGTTCTGGGTGGTTGATACAATCTCAGAATGCATAACATCCTGGTGTCTCATATGCATGGAACACATCATTCTAATCTATTTCAAACCTGTTCCTTAACCAGATGTCACTCTTTTTTTATTACAACATGGCTTGTATTTAAGGTCACCATGACCCAGGGGTCAAACCAAGAACAAGTGTCAATTATGGGTCAAAGGTCAGCATCATTTGTTCACTCTGGATTGTTGCAGTAAAAGAACCAAAAATGTGTGGTTCTTTTGATGTGCAAAATAAGCTTACCAAAAAGATGTGACACTTGATTAATTTTCCAGACTGCAGCAGTGTGAAGCTAAAGAATGACTTTTGATCTTCAAAATAACTAAATTCTAAGAGAAAGATAAAGAGTAAAAGAAAAAGCCCTTCCTGTTGGATGCATGGTCAAAGAACGCACAATTTTCCTCATGTGAAACATAATGAGAACGCATTCTTGGATCACTGTTTGTCTCAAAAACCTCATTTGAAAGATCTAAAAGTCTCTCAGATTTCATATTCTTAAAAATCTCTACAATCCTAAAATATTAACATTTAATAAATTTAAACCACAGATAACAAAATATCATTTATTTTAAAGAAAGACTATATATATATATATATATATTTTTTTTTTTTACAAAAAACAAGTTAGTGTACAAACCACAGAACAGCTCTTCTGCAAAAATGGGCATATTCAGAAAGTGTTATCTCACATAAACTCCACCCTATTCAAACCACCACTGATTGCACTCCCTGCATGGTCTTCAGACATTGGGAGGAAGGTTATCTCCAACAATACATGCTGAAGACACCCACAGGGACGGGACTGTTACACCCTTGGAAGAAATACCACTTCTATACATACAGTAGATATGAAAAAATGTAAAGCAGTTTAATTATGTAAATTCATGTTTTACTCACAATTCAATGTGATAGTTTCCAAAACAATTATACAATATTATTGTATAAGTGTATAGCATTGCCTAATGCACTGAATAGAACAGACTACATTAGACAACAAAGAAATAATCTAAAGGAATAGATGATTAAATTAACAATTTGTTATAATTTCTTTCTTCAAGTCTTTTGATTCTGAAATCATATCATAGCTTTGTATGCCCTCAACTTTAGCTATCAAATCTATGAAAGCTTGTTTCCACAACGGAATAAAAAATATAAAAAGGTAATTAACTCGCAACTGGGAGAAATTCTGACTTTTTTCTCAGAATTGTGAGATTTAAACTTGCAATTGCAAGAAAAGTCAGAATTGTGAGATAAAATGTCGCAATTACTTTTTAAAAAATTTCCCCTCTCAATTCTGAAAAAAAGTCTGAACTGTGAGCTATAAACTCACTATTTGAGAATACATTTGCAATTGCGAGAAAAAAGTCAAAATTGTGAGATAAAAAGTCACTATTACCTTTTTTTTATTTGTTATTTCATGGCAGAAACAAGCTTCCATACAAATCTCATTTGCACTTGTACACATTCAACATGCATTGCGACTGATTTGAAGTCAATGACATCAAACATCATTGCTTCAGCTTTTCATCGGATGTACCCTATAGCATATAGATGGCCTCAGAACTCAAAGCCATACAACTTTTATTTTATGCGGTTTCTTGAAGTAGTAGGCCTAGGCCCTACTGCACTCTAGCAGAGTGTGTCAAGTATTTGCATAGAAGTATCAGAATACTTTATTTTTTGTGTGCGTGTCAGTTCATACATTGCAAAAATTGCTGCACTGCATTTAATTATTTAAGATCAAGCCAAAATAATGTTTAAGTTAAATACTTGTTAATGTTAATATGGTGTATTTCTGGATAGCCATTTCTTTTAGCCAATCAAAAGGCGAATTCTGAAGGTATCCGCCCACTTCCTAAAATGAATGAAAGATCCGACAGAGCGTTTCGATAGGCAGAGTTCGGTTCACTCAGTTCAGTCAGTCAGTCGGTGTTTGTTGAGCAGCAGAGAAACTTACTCTCAACTCGTATACTCGTATACGATTAACTAAGCATATCTTGTAGTTATCTGTCTGGTTAAGAAACTAGATGTTTGCACGCGTCGTCTTCTACGCAGTTTTGTTATGTAACTACACAGACAAAAAGAAGCGTATGAGCCTATGACGCCAGAGTGTTTGTGGAGAAATGAAGATGTCCAGGAGCGGATCAGGTCTCCAGCCTCTTAAAGCTACTGTTCCCTTCACATTGCACAAACCAGCTGGAGCTGCCGTCACAAATATCACTTCAGGTGAAGTATATAATAACGTTACACATCAGTAACTATCACACATGATCTGAGCCTCTAAATGTCCTTGAAGATTAACAGGAAATGATTGAGTTTGAAAACACATTATTATTTGAATTTTTATTTTATTTTATTTTATGTGCTTTAAACGATCTAAACGTATACATAAATAGTTGTATTACGCTTATTTGAGCATTAAACTGTTTGTGCTTTTTAGTATGGTTTCTCATTATCTCTGGGCAAAGATGAAATTTATCAGTGAGTTCATTTCATCTACCCACACTACAGTTTTCTTCTGGACTTTGCTAGTGCATAGTAACATCATAATCATATTAATTATAAATACTGGCTGTATATTAACTTTAAACTTAAATAAATTACACTTATAAAGATGGATGGTTTCATATTTTGTCCAATATACAGTGGGGACTATGCGAATCAAAATCTAATTTAAAGCTTGAAATAAAGAAGCTTTTTTGATTTAAAAATATATTTTATGAAGCAATGACATTTTTTTTATGACATTTGGAGAATAATAAAGAAGAAATATTTTCGATATTTCACTAATCAAATAATACAACACTGGTGGCACTGGACATGTGAACTCCTTTGTACTAAAGGTCACATTTTCTTGCTTCCAGTGAAGCACAAGATGCTCTTTGAAACATCTCAAGTCTTGGTGGAAAACATGATCTGGTTTTGTTCGTGTCAGCTACAGTGTTATCGTCATTAAAGCAAAAGACAGTCAATCTAAATGCTAAGACATTTTGAAATTCATGTTAATCAGCTCAAATTGTTATATTTTAGAGATTTCATTGTATGCAATACATAATGTCTAATATATCTTTTTCATATGCAGTAATTCAAGAACTCTTATGATCTATTCTAGACCAGTGAATAGTGAAGTTTAATACAAAAGAGGATATAGGAAGAAACTTGCAATACACCCATTTATAAGAATAGCATGTTTAATAGCATGTTTCCTCATTGAAGTGTATAAATAATTGCTAAGCACTGGTTTTCTCTCCATGCAATATACAGTGATCACTTTGATTTCAGGTGTTTTGTCTGAAAGCCTTTTTATTCATTACAGAAGCTTTCTTGGTTCCTCAGGTGATTGGACCAAAGCCGAGTGGTGTTTGCAGACTCGGATCCGGCGCACACTATCTTTGGATGCGATTGTGGGGCCGTACTTACAAGGCCAGTGGCCCAAAGTGGGTGACAAACACAGTCCCAGCAGACACGGCAGGGAAGATAAATCCACACAGGTGAAGTGATTCAATGTCCTGGCTGAATCATGTGGGCCTGATTCAAATTATAATCTGAGTCCATAATAAATTCTAATCCATCATATCAACGGCTCAGCCATTAGTGATATTCTGTGAAGTGTGTGATATAAAAATAAAGAGGGTTTTTCACAAGGATGCCATAGAAGAACCATTTTTGGTACCCCAAAGAACCTTTCAGAAAGGTCAAGTGGTCATAGTGTCAAGAACATTTAAAAAATCTAAAGAACCCTTTTGTGGTATAGAAAGGTTTGTTGGAATTCTTCATGGAACCATAGATGCCAATAGAGCTGGTAAGTCCCGCCCATCCGTAAAACCCCACTGGACCTCTAGATTGAAAAATCGTCAATGCAAGTGAATGTGAGAAAATAATTATTTTCTGGTCCCGTTTGAATTGTGCCATGAATGTGAACATATGTTGTCTGTGAATTTTTTATATAATTTTTCATGTTACGAGTTTGACAGTATATTGTATGATTCTTTGGCTAGCAGTTGTGGAAAAGACATAACGAGAAAGACTACATGTCGCCTATGTGACGTCACCCCATAACACATTTTCCCTCCACTTGTCAAATCACGGTGCTAATGCTGCGATAATCTATGGAGACAGATCGAGATGCCTGTGTGTTTTGTACCCAAATGTCACCATTCAAACCAAATGGGCTGTTCTTTCTTCAGATTCCTGTCTGATGTAAAAACTAGGAATCGCTGGATAAAATGGATGTTGTAGTCCACAAAGTGCTCTCACACAAAGTCTAACCGTATCAAACTTCTACCCGCTAAATTGTAGCATTCTTCACACGAAAAATTATCTTAAAAATTCACAGACAACATATGTTCACATTCATGGCAAAATTCAAACGGGACCAGAAAATAATTATTTTCTCACATTCACTTGCATTGACGATTTTTTTCAATCTAGAGGTCCAGAGGGGTTAGCGGAAGACTTACCAGCTCTATAAAGAACCTTTATTTTTAATAGTGTATGTATTGTATAGATTCTAGATCAAACTGTTTAAAGGTTCCATTTAATTGGAAGTAGACTGTGGTATTCAATATAAATACCATGGTACATGAAAATGGTAATATTATCCCCATATAGACCTAGTGTATTCACTTTTAGGCCCTGTTTACACCTGGTAATAAGAATGCGTTTTGGTTGATCGGATTTCAAGTGCACGATGCTAAATACAGGTGTTAACGGGATCTAAAAGGTTTTGAGCTTGTCCACTTTCGACCACTTTTCGATTGCTTTCGTAGTGTAGACGCTCATTTGGTAGAATGCATTCGAACAGCCACACAATGCGTAAACATTATGTAAAGTGCCCTAGCCAGACAGGATTTAAACTTTGCCAGCTGGAGACCCAAGTTTGGTTTGAAGATGAAAAACGTACCAAGCACAATGTTCTCTCACCATTTCTGATTTCTAACACACACTCACAGCGTTCGGTGTGGTCTATCAGCGCAGTAAAGAAAGCTGATGCTCTCCTTATTGTTTCCATTGTGTGTCCGCATTCATATGTAAATTGCACAAGATTATTTTGTCCATTAGATCTAAAGATCTTAAAAAAAACTATATTTACCCACCCATAGACCCTCCCCTCGAAGAAATCAGGACAGAAGTTGTAGAAAGTGGGCAAAAGAGATGGATTAAAATACCAGGTGTAAACAGGAATGCGTCTCCCTCGTCTACTTGCGATCCAACCAAAACGCATCTTAATACCAGGTGTAAACAGGGCCTGCCTTAGAATCAACATCAGTTTCAGGTGCCCTGATCACAAGTGGATAAGTTTACCAACAGTGTGTGTCAGCTGACTCACCCAAGACTTATGTTAATAACAGTGTAAACAGAGCCATGCAGTATCGTGGTAAATACCAGAGGTCCATTGTCTCTTCGGACACCATCACTGTACCGTGGTGTGCACAAACTAGGCTATTACATCACATCCTATCCTATGATTTACTGCAATCACTATGAACTTTAACCCTCAGCTCAGCTGTGAAGGGAAGTTGGCACATTAGCCTTTTATTTTTAAATATCATCTGTTTTCTGTTCCTTATAATATAAGCCAAAATTTCACGCTTCCTATTATATTGTTGACTTAAGACTGTTTTACCCACTAAAATTACCTTATAAATGAGTCTCTCTAAGTTAAATGTATTTTCTTTGCTTGTGATGCTGGTTAATATCAAAATATCTGATTGTACTAGTTCAACCAAAAATGAGAATTGTCTTTTTTTACTCAACCTAAGGCAAAATTAAACAAATCGTTCATTGAAAATCCTTATTGATTTGTTAGGGGGCTGGTGTGGCTTCAGCCCTGGTCCCAAAATCGTTCATCCATGAAACAAAAGAAGACATTTAGTGGAATGTTCACAAAGATGTTTTTCATAGGATGAAAGCATGCAGGACAGACAAGCAGATCTATTCTTCTGCATTGTGATGTACATTCGAGTGTAACGGTTTATCAAAAAAAAAAAAAAAAGTACTTGATTTTATTTATTGGTTGATTGGATTTTGAGATGTGGGCTTTGCACTCATATGTGGAAGCAGGGTTTAAGTTGACTAAATGATTGGAGAAGTCCTGCATATATGTACATCAGCAGGCATTTATGAGTTATGACATTTTGATTAAACATTATGAGGTCAAAAAACAAACAAACAAACAAACATACAATCGTTCCCAATAAGATCTATAACATGCAATTATAAAATAGATGGGCTGAATTTTCATGTCATGCCAACTTTAAAATAAGGCCAAAAATGCAATCCCTTTAAGGAATCAGCCAGCCCAGTACAACACTATTGCTGTCTAAGCAAATTAAAATGTTTATAGTGTAATTGTATGTATTTATGTTGGCTGTTATTTTTGTAAAAGACACCACATGTGTGGTTAGCTGGAGATGAAAGAACAGCTGTTGGATTTCACAAACGCTCAGCATCATGGGGAAATTCAGAACATCTCCAGGATGGAAGTGACAATTGTGCAGGTTCATCGGTAAGTCAAACATCACAGTAAACATGCCACTTCAATTCTGTTATGGAAATAACTTGAAACTATAGAAAGTTCATGTGTTGTGACTCATGGAAAATGTATTACTCTAGATCACACTACATACTTGTACATGTGAGTAAGAAAATGTCTGCTGTTTCTCTGCTCTTTTTTGTTTTGTTTTGTTCTTACACTGTTTTTCTTTCTAAGTTTTCCAAGCTGAAACAACAACTGCAACAGAAGCAAAGGTCAGGTTTTCCAGTTGGCAACCAAGAGAAACTGCACAACCAACATCAGGTACTAACACACACACACACACACACTATCATTCTCTCTTTCTCACTGTTCTATGCTCCCTGGTTCCTCATTCACAATCCTCATTTCTCTTTTCAACCTGAACATAAAATTAAACTGAGTTATTTGGAATTTGTCTAATTGTGGTTTGATTTAATTTAGGCAGTGGCTATTTGTGAAAAAGCTAAGTGTAAATAGGGATAGATTCTATTTATAGTTAATCCAAATAGTGGCAGATACTATTTGCACCTCAGTGTATTGTTGTACATTATAAAACAGTAGAAGATACGGTATCTCAGATTTAACCAAGATCACCAAAGTTAAAATACAAATCCAGTGAGTGTATACCAGAATACCAGGAAGAAGGACTTGGTTGGCAAGGGCTTTTTAGCTTAGCATGTAGCACCATATCCAGTGGTACCCATTAGTCACTTATACACCCAAAAATACCCATTAGTCACTTATTTCCACTTTTCCATTATTATTTTGAATGAACACCTCTCTGAGCTGATATGCGATAAAAAAACGAAGAATGGGATCGGAAAAGGTGGATTCAGACTCTGGTCGGTCTCAGCAAAAGCTAAATTCAGTATTCTTACTCATGCCACTGTTCGTTATCAAACAGGTTTCTTTTGTAAATTTTGTACAAACAAGGTAGGCTGTTTGCACTTAGTGTTTTACTAAATGTTGGCTAGTTTTGCTTAGCCAGACCTTAAGACTGATGGGCCCAGTTGCATGAAAGCCCTTAAGTTAAGAAAACCCTTAGTTATAAGGTTAAGGGCTCCCTTAGTGAAACATGGGTTGCATGTTTTTGGGTATTGGAATATTGAATAAAAATGCTCCAAATCATATGGACTGTTCAGCAGATGGGACTGAGATCTGAGAGTTTATTTTGAACCCCAGACTTTCTACAGTAGATGGCTGAGGAGCAGAGAACTATGTGCGCACTGTTGAGCTGTAAGCTGCATCCACACATTTCATTAAGGTACGTCGAGCTAGAGACAAGCACCATCCTTCTTGGGGATGAGGAAGTAGAGGCTATAAAAGCCTGTGGGCAGCGGGGACATTTTCTACCACACACTATGCTAGCAGAACCTGTATCTCTGCTTGGAGGACATGGGAGTTGGCATCCGATATATCCGAGACCGAAGTGTAAGTCACATCCCTGAAGCGGGGGTCTACAAGTGAATTGGAACGAGTAACCCCTTTTTTATTGTATCTAAAACCCAATTAAACACGCCTGGAATGGCTTCTCAATCCTCCACTAGAAGGAAACGGTAGCACTTCGCTGGGTGGAAGCCCTGCTTAAACTTGGGATCTGCTTTCTGCTGGGGCTGAGTGGGTATGGAAGCCGGATTGGCGTGCTGCTGAGTCAACGGCAATTTAGGATAACTTGAAGCAGCTGAGGAACTTGCTCTCTTTGGCAGAAAATGGCACATCACCTGTGATGTCTTCTGTGCTGCTGAATTATTATTATTTTTTCATATTTTTTCCATCACTTCCACTGTGTGCTTGAATTAATTATCTCACGTCAGGCTTTCGTCTTCTGCACAAGAGTGTCTGATTATAGCGGCAAGCTTGGGTGTTTTTCCCCCATCTTTCAAGAAACAATTTTCTTTTCCTTGGTCCAATTTGGTTTAGATTTCTTGTTTCCAGTAGCCTACTGTAAAGCTGCTTAGCACACAGAACTAGGCATCAAGCCGCGTGACATCTTGGACACCAAACACGTCATTCTGTACTTTCGTGCTTCAAGGCTGCAAAAAATCTGTGAATCTAATCACCAAACAGGCAAAGTGGCATTGATGTGTGAGTACAATACAGTAACAACGAGCTGGACAAGTATAATGTAATTTTATGAAAAACTATGTGAGTGGCACGGCAGGATTTTGAGCATCCTCAGGTGTCGTAGCTGGACTCATAGAGATGTGCTCGAATTTTAGGACGCTCTGTCGTCCGTCAGACCGCCTTTAATAATTTCCATAACTCAAATATTGTAGTACAGCTGTATAGTTTAGTAAATGTAAAACTGGTTCAAAAGTCAGTGGTCCGTTATGTTCTGTTTATTGTGTGAGATTTTGTAACTATAGCAACCGCTTCTCCATTGCCGTGTTTTGCCAGAAACTATCGCAAAATGCTTAGTATAAACACTCAGGTAAGGGTGACATTTGTTGCAATGCTCTTAAAGAAATCCCTTGCCTCAGGGATTTTTCCCCCTCAGGGATACCTTTAAGTCAAACCACTTAAGAGGTTTCATGCAACCGGGCACTGGACCTCCACCATTCCATTCATTGACCAAGGTCTGCCCAAAAGTCTGACCAGCACGTGAAACTATAACGTCGAAGTCCCTACAATAAACCGGCATGTAAAACTTTTGGACGTATTTAAAGTCTATGCTGTGAAATTCACATACTTCTGAAAATCCAGTGTTTAGCTGATCCTGATAAGTGCTCATTGTCACAGTTGTAAACACGATGGCTTTCTACTTTTATGAGGGGGTTTGGCATCATATCAGCTTTGTTTCCAGGTGGATCATTAAAGAACGCGACACACACGTCTCCAGGAAATCATGTAGAATTCAACCTATCAGATAATGACTTCCAATTTTGTGTGCCTTATGCATCAGACGTTCGGTCCATGTGCGTGATTTCTGAGGCTGAGTCTAAATGTTGCTTGCATTTAAAGCAACACTAAGGAACTTTTCCTCTTCGGTCGCCCTACAGGTTGGAAGCGGAATTGTCCATTACCGCTGTCGTAAATCATTCCGCCACCCGCAGCCTACCGTCGCACACACGCTCGCTGTTTATCCAGCATCGGCTTTGAAATGAACGATGTCCACAGACAAGGTAGAGTATGTTGCATGATTTCATGAAAGTATGATGTATTGCGACATCAGAAACGAAGAAAAACTAAATAATGACTATCGTAACGCTTGACGTAAAGCAAGTCAAATTTGTAGTTTTCTTATGTCTCATTCGAACTACAGAAACGCGACCCGGTTTGGCAAACTTGCATAGTGTGGTTATATCAGATATAGAGACGCAAAGCGAATCCAGAAGTGCCTTTCACCCTGTTACGACTTGATGAACCACTGATACGATTTTGGAAACATTATTTTAAGGTAAAAAATGTTCCTTTGTGTTGCTTTAAGGAGGGACCCCAGTCATATCCAAGGATCATATCACAGAGACTTTTTTATTTTACTTAGTTAGCAACCACCCAGAACACCTAACAAAACAATATGCTAACAGCCACTTACAACACCTTAGCAACATGGCAACACCCTAGCAACCACCCACAACACCCTAGAATAGTGACCGTGAGTTTTGCACAGGCAAACAGCTTGAATATGTAAACATTGTCATTATTTGTATTATTTATCTAGCTAGTTTTTGCGTGAAAATCTATGTGATTGCATTTCACGTATCATTTCAACATTTTTGCATATGAAATTAGAATAAGATCCTGTTTGTATTGTAATTTAGGAGGCTCATTATTGGCTGTACCAAAGCTCATAAAATTCAAATGAGTTCAGTGGTCTGTGGGTGAAGCCTTCAAATGCACTCAAGTGATATATTCTGACACATGTACAAAAATGTTAGAGGAAGTGTGGAGGATTGCAAAATGTAACAGGAAGAGTGGTTGTCAAAAGCTGTTCTGCTTTAACACATGCTGGCCAGCTGCAAACAGAAATCACACACTCCAGGGTTATTCATTTCAGAGTTTTATTTCATTTTGTATTATGGTTCCTAATTCCAGTTTAGTTTTAGTTGGATATGAAGGTGTTTTTCTGGCTATTGTCATTGTTAGTTTTTATCCGTTTACTACATGTTTTAGCACCAAATTGAAGGCCATCCTCCTGCCACATGACATGCACAGCACTTTATTAGATATGTACTGTAAACTTGGTTTTATAATCGCTACTACACGTTTTATTAAACACATGTACAACAATGCAGGAGACTGCAGTACTCACTGACAATGAAATGAGCAATGAATATTGTCAAGTCATCGTTATTTATATAGCACCTTAGACAATACACATTGTTTCAAAGCAGCTTTAAAGTGATAACAGAAATTCTTCAGTGATTCAAACAGTTCAATATGGCTGTACACACGTACAGCAGCTCTAAAAGAAAAGTTTCATTTTTCAGCCGAAGTCAGTTCAGTGTTGATACAGTTCCGTTGTAAAGATCATCAATTATTAAATTAGTTAATTTCATCTTTGTAACATCCATCATTCATCTTCAGGGCATTAATGATTCAACTCCATAAAGTGGATCCACTCAGGTACACATTGGAGAACAACTAGTTGCGGATGGATGGATGGATGGATGGATGGATGGATGGATGGATGGATGGATGGATGGATATATATATATACACACACACACACACACACGGATATATACACACACATACATGGATATACACACACACACACACACACACACACACACACACACACACACACACACACACACACACACACACACACACACACACACACACACACACCAGGCTTAGGAGAATAATTAAATCAGAACATCCAGCATGGATTGAAAATGTAAAACTGAAACCATCTTTTTAGTTTTTGTCAAATGCTCTTGCATATAAATAAACATTCAAACAAGTCCCCTTATCTTTGCTAACTTCATCTTAAATTGTGACCATGAAATGTGTCATATGTGTGATGTGGTAATTTTCATCATTCTCAGGAGTTTGAAGATGTATTGCATGCCTTTAAAGTCTGTTTGTTGTTCACCTACAATTTGGAGATAAAAATGTAGGAAACAGGAAAACTCAGTTTCTGTTAATAAAAAAAGTGGCCACTGACAATAGAAAGGATAAAAATAGCATTTGCTCAATTTAAAACCAATAGATAAAAATGGAAAGGCCTTGTAATCATAGTAGTATCAAATATGTGTGCGTTTCCTGTCTTCTCAGTCCTCGGCTGCGTCATTGACTCGACTGCCGTCACGTCTTCGACACAGTGAAGAGAGACTAGATCAGGAGCTGGAGAAAGTCTTCATACATTATTCACCCGTTGACCACTGTGGAGTAAGTTTCTTAACACTTTTCACTGTTTGAACTGATTGTGAAGGCTGATGTCATGCTATTTTGCATATTATTTAAACTGGATAACCAAGCCCAAATGCTCAGGGTTTTTTTTTTTTTTTACAAACCTGCACAACTGGAAACATATGTAACTGTATTTGTGTTTCTCTTTTGTTTTTTAGCTACATGAGGTTCCTGATGGCCACAGGGCTCCTGTTCCACACCTGAGCTCCAGGAGTGGGTTTCAGATCGAGTCTTCTTGTGTATCTTCCCAGTCCTCTTTATCTTCATTCACATCTTGCACTCCACAGTGCCCTTTAGATCTTGATACTGGTAGGTCTCTTTTTTTTTCGAACTCTCACTGTATGTAATGGTGGACAAACGTCCCTGTTTCCGGAGACAATCCTGGTTTTTGGTGTCCTGTCCCCGACTAAATCTACACCCTTCAAATACACAACAAAAAGCCCGACCCACATACTCTGCAGGTTACCAGAGCAATTTTGTAGTGATTATTTTCACCAACAGAGGGCTGCAAGCTACACTGATTAAAGTAAAACTGTTTTAGTTTTTGTACAGTATGTACTGTATACCAGGGCTTGAATGGGGTGTGTTTGTTTTGCACACAATTTTAGACATTCCCAAAAAAGTTCAGCAACCACAGTGGAGTAATTCCCACACACATCTTAACTATATCACATGGGTGAAAGTATAACTTGATATAAATAAATAAAAACTAAACAATTACATTTGCATCATTTACATTTACAGGAATAACTTTGCGCTCAAAATAAGTCTAAAATGCAAAATAATAAGCCTAATTAGGTCTTATTAAATGGTAAATATAATAATGCAATATAATAGTATAATATGGTAAAGATCCATTTCCAAAAGCACAAACATTAAAGGACACTTGAAAAGTAAAAAAAGTTGTAATATCGATTCTAAAGTCCCAAGAATCAATCTTTTTTAATCTATGCGGTTTTCAGTTGATGACTGAACAAAACTTTGTAGCGTGCAGCCGCCCCCAAAGGACATTGCATTATAACAGAGTATTATATTTATTCTATTATATTATATATTCGGGTAAGCCGTCGTGTAACACTAGTTTGTTCATTCAATAGTATTTGTGCGCTGAAAGTGATGTACTGTAGATGTGTGATCAAAATAAATATAGTTAATCGATAAGCAACTGGTCACTGGGAATGCTTTTGAAATGCATAATAATTCCAAGTGAAAATGGTAATGAGTCTTGGCTGACCATTTGTGATCGGATCACTGAAAATGCATCTAAATACCATGGTGGAAACAGGGCTTCTGTCTCGCACGCTCCATTTCCGTGATATTGTGTATAATTTCTGACCATCGGAGCTGCTATCAATGTGCGGGAGTCTTCCGAAACTTCTAGGAGAGATGGGATGTCCGGAAATGTTTTTATGACAGCTCCCATTTAAATGTTTATATTAAAAAAAAAAAAAAATAATAATAATAATAATTTGCAGAAACATAATTGTCATTAACACAATTGTTAAAATAGTTCTTGAAAGGCACTTTTATAAATACAATGTATTATCATTATTAAAATGTAATTTCTATAACATTATTAATAATAATAATAATAATAATAATAATAATAAGTAGCCTATACAAATCTACAAATCTAATACAAATTTAACCTTTAATATTATAGTAATGTACCAAATTGATGATATTAAAACCAGTTTGGGTTAGTTTCACTCACCAAATCATAATGATAATTAATTATAATAATATAATGTTAGTATATGGAACTGACAACTATTAAAAAACACAAGAAATATATTGTCCCTTTTTTTGAGTTTATAAATATGTACTCTTGTCTGATTTGAACTGACTGTGACCCTGCTCTGTCCTCAGTTGGGGAGGTAAACTCATGTATCCTGATGTTGTCCTCATCACCACGGCCTAATAACAGCTACTGCTTCCAGAGAGATCCGCCAGAGGGCTGTGAGAGAGTCCGAGTGTGTGAAGAGAACGTGTAAGTAGGCATACAATGACAGGGTGTTTCTATGTGGTGTTCTGAGTGGTCACTGCACTTTGCTTTGAACAACACTACTGTTTTTGTAGTTTTCCTTCACCTTGCATCATGTCTTTTTTAAAATTTGTATTCCTATCCTCTAATTCAGCCCACCATGCTTGGATCAGGTGTATGTATCCTCTTGCCCCGACCCGAACAAAGTGAACTTCACCACACACACAGGCTCAGCCTTCTGCCCTGTCAATCTCCCAAAGCCCCTCCTTCCTCCAGTGGACTTCCTGATCTGCAGCCTCTCAGTTTCTCCAGGGTCCTGCTGGGTGGGACAGTGATGACTTAATGAGAGAGAGCGAGAGAGAGAGAGCGAGAGAAGAAGTGACTGTGTCTTTAAAAACACTTGTAATGTTGTACTTGCTTCAGTATCCTTACTATAAAAAATTATATTTTCCATTGTTGAACAGTGAAAAATATATACATTTATTTTCCAGTTTAAAAAGTAATTGTAATACGAGTACCAGCTTCTTTAAATTTCTTTAATGAGAGTGGTGAAAATATCCTGTTGGAATGGCAGACAGGATAGATTTATCCTGGCAGTATAGTATAGGCAGTTTTATAAGAAAAGGGCTGTCCTTTGAATATTGAATATTGAGCAGCGAAGAATGAGTAGATTTGTTTGTTATATAAAGACAAATGGTACTATTAAGGCAATGCTTGTATTTTAAATCAGTATTTTACCACCCACTTCAGCGTTATAATGAACAAAGAAATTATCAAATGTTTTAATTTTTATATTTGTACCTTAGCTTTATTTAGTTACAGTTATTGAAAAGATCAGAAGATGGTATTGTGGGTGGGTTTCAGTGGGTATATTCATGTCATTGGATTTAAGGTAAATTCCAGTCATATTTACATTCACCCTTTACATTTGTGCTTTTTACAAAAGTCGATTCTTTTGGTTTAATAAATGTTACACTTGTGTATCTTTAACATATAAATGTTAATTTTTTACTTGTATAGATGAATCTGGACATGAATGTAAGCTCAGTTGAGTGCTCTGTACTGTTTGCACATAAGTTTTTGCTAAACATAAGCTATATAATGTGGTGACGCACTATTTGACTTCAAAGTATTTCTTTATTCAATGTGCTCATTTAATGCACGTGATTTTTGTTGATGTTTTAAGCTTTGGTTAAAATGCTTTATATTCAGATGTATTAATTTGAACTGTTGGCCTTCCTGTTGGGAAGTGCTTGGGGAAACTACATGCAAATTGATGATTCGTCAATCTTGTTTTATTATTATTGTTCTTTTATTGCTATAAATCAATTTAAAAATTCTTGCATGTCTGCAGTATGTTTTGGCACTGATAAAAGGAGAACAAGAATGTAAAAAAAAAAATAAAAAAAAATTAAGTGCTAATCTCATGTCATGTAATCTGCACTAAACGGAAAAATTGTATTTGTGTGCCCTTACCGTTTTTTTTTTCACAATTCAATTTCCTATCTGCTGCTGCAGCAAACACAGAATGTTTCCATATGGGAATCAAATATGAATGTTCTCTTTTTTTGTAACCAAAAACAGTCTTTCCCAGAACTTACTGGGAACAAAAAATTGCTAGCTGGATCCTATGTGCCTTGTCAAATTTCATTTATTTTCCTGAGATTATAGCAGCTAGGCCTTTCACAGAGAGGGCTTAGATTAAGCCACAAGTTAAAGGCCTTAGTTAAAGGGATATTTCTCCCAAAAATGGAAATTCTGTCATAATTTACTCGCCCTCATGTCGTCACAAACATGTAAGGCTTCCTTTCATCTTCGGAACACAAATGAAGAGCTTTTTGATGAAATCTGAGAGCTTTCTGTCCTTCCATAGACAGCTACTCAACTATTACTCTGACGCTTCAAAAAGTTCATTAAGTTCATTAGTAAAACTAATCCATATGAATTGAGCAGTTTAGTCCAAATTTTCTGAAGAGACTCAATCGCTTTATATGATGAACAGATTTAATTTAGGCTTTTATTCACATAAACATTGACCAGCGAACATAAACAGAAGCTCAACTGAACCTGCGTAACATGAGAATGAACCTCATTGGTTCTTGCAGAAGCTCAAACATGCTGCATAACACGAGAATGAACCTCACTGGTTCTCGCAGAAGCTCAAACATGCTGCATAACACGAGAATGAACCTCACTGGTTCTCGCAGAAGCTCAAACATGTTGCGTAACACGAGAATGAACCTCATTGGTTCTTGCAGAAGCTCAAACGTGCTGCATAACACGAGAATGAACCTCATTGGTTCTCGCTGAAGCTCAAACATGCTGCATAACACGAGAATGAACCTCATTGGTTCTTGCAGAAGCTCAAACATGCTGCATAACACGAGAATGATCCTCACTGGTTCTCGAAGAAGCTCAAACATGTTGCGTAACACGAGAATGAACCTCACTGGTTCTTGCAGAAGCTCAAACATGCTGCATAACACGAGAATGAACCTCACTGGTTCTCGCAGAAGCTCAAACATGTTGCGTAACACGAGAATGAACCTCATTGGTTCTTGCAGAAGCTCAAACATGCTGCGTAACACGAGAATGAACCTCATTGGTTCTCGCGCATCAAGCAAACATGCTTGAGCTTCCGTTACCACAACGGATGTGTGTGTTGATGAAATGTTTATATGTGAATAAAAGCCTAAATTCAATCTGTTCATCACATAAAGTGATCGTGTCTCTTCAGAAAATTTGGAATAAACCGCTCAACACATATGGATTATAGTTTTACGATCTCTTTGACATAAAGCTCTCATTTCATTAAAAATATCTTAATTTGTGTTACGAAGATGAACGAAAGTCTTATTGGGCTTGAAACGGCATGAGGGTGAGTAAATGGAAAGAATTAACATTTTTGGGTGAACTAACCCTTTAAATTAGGAAATTAGGTTTAAGTGACTTTTATATACATGCCTTTGAAAAAAACATTACTGTGTGCATCTTGAGACAAAACAATGGCCCTGACATATTTTAATAGTTTAAGTTCAAACCGCTTAAACATGCATTTTAGTGTGGGACTGGGCTGAAGCCTTGTCTGTGAAACTGGGCATTGATGTTTTAAAACAATCAGTTACTAGAATTTCAGATGATAGAGGATTCAAAGAAACTAAATGTAGGCTATTAGGCTACAGAGCTCTTAGCCAAATAATTGACTTTTATTTACCAGCATGTAATAGACCTCGATCATTTTGTCTGACAACGACAGTGCCAAACCTATTTGATTTTTTATAAGGACGAATATCTCTGGCCCGAGGTGTGAATGAGACTCAATGGAGGTTCTCTGACTTCAATACAGAACAATCGTAAAGCTGTTAAGACATCTCAATTGTTGAAAAGGATAATTGATGTATTAGTTTTATGATTGATTTTCTGATGCAAGATGCAGAGTTGTGAATTTGTATAGACTCAAGTGTTTTGCATATCTCTGTATTCCCCTATTGTTATTGCAATAAAAAAAAAGAAAAGAAAAGAAAAAAGACTCAATGGAGGAATGAATGTCTAACCCGCGGGCGCCCTCTGTCGGCTGTCGCCAGAAAAGATGCACAGCTCTTCTACAGCGCATTTATATCAGGCATCCCTTGACACTCCGCTCATTCTCCTACACAGTTGAGTGTACGACGAACGCCTTTCAAATCCTGCTCTGTATAGACGTATGTTTGGAGTTTGACATGCTGAATACCGTACTGAAACAACTGAAAAGCCACCCGGCTGTAAGTATTTCAGATTTCATACTGATGATGCTCGTGTCTGTTAATGATGAGGATTCATTTATTCTCTCCAATCATGTCTCTGAATCATTTCAGGCGTTGCGCGTTTGCTAATACATCCTCTGCTCGAGGGATGATGCACTTTATTTTATAGGCTGTTTGATAAGGTTTCAATAAACTTAACGGCCACATAGGGGATGTCACGTCACAGTGATTAGAAATTCTGGCCATTCTGTGATGGAGAGGGTATTGGCATTTCCCAAATGTATTTATACCGCGTGCTCGTGAATTCCCCATATAACAACAGTGTCTGAGCACGTATGCCTGCTGTAGCCTAGATATATGCCTGCATATATCTGTCATATATGGCTGTTCAGCAGCTGTCAAGGGCATTGAGGTTAAATAAGCTTTGCCTCTTTTATTCATTTAGCATAACAGCTTCCTATCGAGACTTACAAGACTTAAGCATAAAATATTAGAACAGAACATACATTTGCCTGTGTGAAGGAATTCTAATGTGGTTGATCGGCAACATTTTGTTTTTTGAATATAAAAAAAAAACACATTATATTCTATTACATCAAATTATGTTTCAGGTCTAATATATATGATGATAACAGGGTTGACATCTATAGGCGGCGTAATAAACAGGTTATTGGTTGTTCAGCTGTATTTTGAGCAGTTTAGTCATTTTTTAGTAATTCATTTATAATTCTTTCTCTCTTTGAAGTTGATTCCTCTCTTTATTTTCATCGGTGGTGGAGCGACCATGTCTATGCTATACCTGGGCCGCCTCGCTCTAAAGAACCCTGACTGCTCGTGAGTAACCTTTTCATTCAGTACCTTATCAAACATATGGAGAACTGACTGAAATCTGTCAACAGATGGGATCGCAAGAACAACCCAGAGCCATGGAATAAGCTGGGGCCAAATGACCAGTACAAGGTGAAAGCAACATTTACGTAGACCACTTTTTTTTGCCCATTTCTGATAATGCAGCTTTGTATATTTAGCTATTATAGCCAAATAGTCTCATGGTGGTAATATTCTGTACTTTTCTGTTACTTAGTGTATTAATATTTAATATTAACCAATTTTCACCTCCCACAGCTCTTCGCTGTCAACATGGACTACTCTAAACTGGAGAAGGACAGGCCTGACTTCTGAGCAAAGTGAATCAGCTGGGTGTGGTAAACGCTGCACTTCCAGCCCCGGCCTATTCAACATGACATCAGATGCTAGAATGTGAATCACCATAAACAAATCTTTAAAGAAAGGAAAGTGAGCACATACACATAAGCTATAATATCTGAATGTATATCTTTAGTCAGAAACAATATTTTCTTTACAGATACACATATTGACACCTCAAAGGAAATGCATCATCAAACCTGTAACAATATCATCTATAGTTATCCTCCTGTTATCCAAATAAACAAGACAGACAGCAATAAAAGAAGTGTTGTGTGTGTGTGTGTGGTTCAGGTATGGGGAAAAATGTCCCCACAGAGATGGCAATATCTGAAAATCCTTGTCCTTGTGGGGACATTTTATACAGAATTATGCTTTTTTATGCTTTTATAACTGTAAAAATGCAGAAAGTTTTCTGTGATTTGTAGGGTTAGGGCATGGAATATGGGTCATTGACGAATAAGGTCTTTAAAAGTGTAAAAAAATAGAATGGAGATATAACTATATTTGAAACCATTTTCTTTTTAGTTTACCTAGGTGTTAACAATAAGATTTTGTGGTTTGTACAAGCAATTAACACTGTTTTTTGTCATTTTTTACAAGATGGAAAAAATGTCACCAAAAAAGTCATTCGGTTTAACCACTGATTTGAAAGTTAAAAACTGATTTGACATTGATGTTGAGATAGTATATAGTGTGTACCACAGAAGAAATATTAAATAAAATTATCACTGATCTCATAAATGTAATCATTTATTGGACTACTCTAAACACTCCAACATATTCAAGTAAAACATTGCACAGGGAAAGGAGAAAAGGGGAAATGTAAAAAAATATTTTTAAATATTTAAATATTAAATATTTACTATATCGGTTTTACTGAATGACCTTTTGACACTTCAAAATCTTTAAAATACCTTTATATGTAGTAAAATATAATTAAAACCTTTTGGATTCAGTAAAAGAGATCAAGTTGTACTACCTTACATACTTTGGATGTTATATATTTGTTGTTTTATTATTATTAAGGCATTTGGACAAAACAATGACCCGTCACGTCATTACAGTTTGTACAGTAGGCTATAAAAGTCATTATGTGTATGGAAAGTCCTCATAAAGCATGGAAATTCAACACACTGTTACTCTGACAGAGGGTATTTTGCCTTACAATAGATGGCGCCATTTGCTCAAAAACAACTTTGGTCGTTTGGTCAGACTTAAAGAGATAGTACACCCAAAAATGACAATTCTGTCATCATTTACTCACCCGCGAGTTGTTCCAAACCTGTATTAATGTCATTCCTCTGCTGAACACAAAAGAAGATATTTTGAAGAATGTCAGTAACCAAACTGATGGGACGTCACTTCAATAATATTTATTTTCCATACTATGGAAGTCAATGGGGCCCATCCACTGTTTAATAGGCTATCTATCTATCTATCTATCTATCTATCTATCTATCTATCTATCTATCTATCTATCTATCTATCTATCTATCTATCTATCTATCTATCATGTTGGATTGCCTCCTGTCATTTAGTTAAAGATCGAATGTGGAATACCACTTTGCAATACTACTTTATTCTGAAAGGGGGCGATATTATGTAAGTTTACTTTATGTATTTAATTTGTTTGAAAATACATAAATATACAAAATTGAAGCGGTTATAATAATGTTATAATGTTAAATTTGTTTGTTTAAACATGTAAAATGTTTTAATATGATTTTTTTCAGTGAGGCTATTAGCCTATAATTCGATGGCTTTTAAGTTTAAAAGTTTTTTTTGTTGTTGCATTAAATCTAGCTTACATGTAAACTATCAAACTAAACAAATGATTAATGTTTTCTATGCAAAGTTGTATTTTGCTTACGAACCCTGGGGTGTATTATTACATGCGTTTCTTGCTTGAAAGAGTCTGGCAGTGTAAACTTACTCTATTAAGTTTCTCTCCATTGTTAATAACATAAAGAGCTCATAAAAGAGCTCCCCGAACATTCTTCTCTTTGAGCTGAGCGAAGTCCTGATCTTTCCTATTAGAAGCTGCTAACATGACAGAAATGGGTCTTAATCTTGGCCATGAAAACAGACATGACGCTCTCAAAACAGATCTATTACCCAAGAGGCTCTGTAGAATAGGTTTATAAGTGGGTGTGGGAACTTGTCAGTGGGTTTCTGTGAGGTTGGAAAGTGTTTCCAGTAGGTGATGACAGGAAATTGCAATTACTGAGATGAACAAATAGTTCTTTATAAACTTAATCCACAAGTAGCCATACGTTTATTAAAGCAATCTGTTCATATTGATCAGAACTATAATGTTTTTTGGGATGATCCTGAAGGTTTCGTAGTCCTTATTTTCTTTCAGTTGACTTGGGTGATATTTTTCCATACTAGATTCTAGGCTTGTTTGGATAAAGAACCAGTTTTCATCCGTTGTAAAGGCTCTAAGATTTCACCACATCCCCATTCTGCTCCTGTAGGGAGTTGGTCAGTGAGCTGATGATAAAAATGTGAAACCAATATTGTGTGGGACGGAGGTCTAACAGCTGGGATTATGTCCTGAGCTCTTTATTGAAGGAAAAACATGGCCAGGAAGGATTTGTTTATGTACGGGGTTCATTGCAGATGGTATAAGCTTTCAATCGCAAATATTTTGTTACTTCAAGCTTCACTAAGCATGAGGTAATGTGTTAAAAGGATATTTCCCAAAAGGATAGCCCCCGAAATTCTTACTAACTAGCTGGTGGATTTGCATGACCCTTGCTGCACTCTTTAAACAGGTCATGTTTTTTTCCTAATTTTCCTGGATCCTTTGACATATAAAATGTCTTTGTACCATTAAAACATCCTGCATGTTTCAAGGCTTAAAATGTCCTCTTCATTATGAACAAAGCATTTATTTAACCAAGCTCCAAAAGTGATGTGTCACAGGCAAATACATTTGACTTCCTCAATTATCGCACCATAGACCTATATTGACTTTCAGTTGTTTAAAGTCGGCATGAAACGGAAGTTTCAATATTATTTTCTTTGGGACGTACATCTGAAATGGCTTCTCAAACAAGAAAAAAATCTAATAAAATTGGGGAGGGACTTGATTTTGCCCATCAAAATTTTATTGGATCGTTGGATCTATTGCTGTGATCTCAAGTGGGTGACTTTAAAGTCACTAAAATTGACAGTTAAAATTTGTTATGGAATATTGCAGTATTTATGATTTATCTGTGTGCATCATTGTTTTAAAAAATTCATATGCCCCATCAAAATAACTTTCCCTCCCTCTTGCAGCGATATAGTATGAATGTGTGTAGTATGAGCATTACATAGGCCTAGGCTACTACATTCGCCAATCGCCATGTTGTCATTATCATGTGATCTACCAGCATCTGTTGTGTCCATTCTTAAATCCTCTTACGTGGATAGAAAGTGTCCATCATATTCACACTTCCGAATCTTCCCGGTAGTAGGTCATCTGCGTAATTTTTGCCTACTGTTTACTGTGAATTCTGATCTACTTCTTTTGTCACATAGGGTAACATGAGGAAAAATCCCCCCTTTAAGAACAATGTGGATTTACTTTTAATCTACAACATATTTAGATATAGCCTAAGTTTAGCGTGTGCTAGATGAAAATGCATCAGCCAATGTGTTATTATAGGAAATAAATGGAAACATTTGCTAATTTAGTTGTTATAGCACAAAATGTAAATGGGGCTTGGGGTCATCTTACCCCAAGGGTCAAATTTAGACTTTTTACTTCTAAACAGAAACCATAAATTTTACTCCACAAATCCCTCATTTACAAAATATAGACTCAAAAAACTTTGATATTCAACATAATACATTTGACATATATCACAATTTTCCAGAGATACAAAATTAAATCAATTCCCCTCAAATCTGTTTCACAAATCTCATCTCATCTCATCTCATCTCATCTCATCTCTTCTCTTCTCATCTCTACTGACACGAGGACGGGACAGCCTGTCACTCACATGTAACCACAGAATTAGCAAACAATCAATTAATTAGATCCAATCAATCTCGATGGACAAAATTAAGTCCCGCCCTACATTTTTTTCTTGTTTGAGAAGCCGTTTCACTCAGATATACGCCACAATAAGGAACAAAGACTATCACTACTTCATCCATTTCATGCCAACTTTATTCAGGAATGGACAAAGTCGGTCCTGGAGTGTCACTGTCCTGCAGAGTTTAACTCCAACCCTAATCAAACACACCTGAACAAGCTAATCAATGTCTTCAGGATTACTAAGGCTACAGGCAGTGGAGTTTTTATTTATTTATCAGGGTTGGAGCCAAACTCTGCAGGACAGCTGCACTCCAGGACCGAAACTGCCCATCCCAGGATACAAATGCCCTTTCAGTTTTTTGACATACTCCTGACAACAGAACAAATATAAAAGTAAAAGAACTTTCAATTCGTTAAAACAGCTTGTTTACATCTACAGTACAGACTTTAGAAGGATCTCAGTGACAAGAACAAGTGGATGGTTTAACTTTAAGTGGTAATAATCTGGCGAGGGATTCAGAATTCAGGACAAGTCAAGTCATCTTCATTTATATAGCGCTTTTAACAATGGAGATTGTTTCAAAGCAGCTTTATAGAGATAAACGTATAATTTAAGGCAGGGTTCACCAATCTCGGTCCTGGAGGGCCGCTGTCCTACAGAGTTTAGCTCCAACCCCAATTAAACACACCTGAACCAGCTAATCAAGGTCTCACTAGGCATACTAGAAACTTTCAAACAGGTGTGTTGGAGCTGGTTGGAGCTAAACTCTGCAGGACAGCGGCCCTCCAGGACCGAGATTGGTGAACCCTGATTTAAGATAACAGAAATTGTTTTGGCTTTATAGCGGTTCTTTAATAAAGTTATTTTCCAGCTAAAGTTAGTTTTGATTGATTCGCTTCCGTCTCGCAACGATCATTTGTTATTAAATTAGGGGCCGCTAAGATGACACCATTCTCTCTACACAGACTTTAAACGCAAACCTGTGAGAAATGATGATGGCATTCACATGCGCATTAAGAATTGGTTCTATAGTTATGTGCGTTTATATATGTGCGCATGTTTGTAATTCCCTACAAACCAAGCCTAAACAAAGTACTGGTCTTTCCTTATAAATTTTGATACAGAATTTTATTTTATTTTATCACTTCGGGGTAGGTACGCAAAACGAATTTTCCCGACAACGTTTTATCTGTAGAGTGGTAAAGGGATCCTCCATAGGGAGAGACTAATTGGCACTGCGTTGTCATCGGGTTCAGGCAAAGGTCCTTTGTCAGATCTGGATACGGCCTGGATCCGGCAGGCTGCGGAAAAACCTCGGGATAAACAAAGACACTAAAATTAGCGTAGATGCCGTTCTTCTTATGATGTAACGAGTATATCAGGATTTATGGGATGTGTTCCCGGTTCCGGCTGACCTAATCTATGCAGCCTAACATTGAATTATAGAAGTCTATAATGTGTTATGTGTATGCTAGGTCAAAGATATGTGTTTTTAGTCTAGCTTTGAACTGACAGAGTGTGTCTGCTTCCCGGACAATGTTAGGAAGACTGTTCCAAAGTTTTGGTGCTAAATAGGAAAAGGATCTACCGCCAGCAGTCGATTTTGATATTCTAGGTATTATCAACTGGCCGAAATTTTGAGATCGCAATAAACGTGAAGGACTATAATGCGTTAAGAGCTCACTCAAGTACTGCGGAGCTAAACCATTTAGTGCTTTGTAAGTAATCAGCAATATTTTAAAATTTATGCAATGTTTAATAGGCAGCCAATGTAGTGTTGACAGAACCGGGCTAATATGGTCATACTTCCTGGTTCTGGTAAGAACTCGAGCTGCTGCGTTTTGAACTAGCTGTAGTTTGTTTATTAAGTATGCAGGGCAACCACCCATAATAGCATTACAATCATCTAGCCTTGAGGTCATGAACGCATTAACTAATTGTTCCGCATTTGTCAATGAGAGCATATGGCGTAATTTAGATATATTTTTAAGATGGAAAAATGCAGTTTTACAGATACTAGACACATGACTTTCAAATGAAAGATTGGTATCAACGAGCACACCCAGGTTCCTAACCGACGACGAAGACTTAACAGAGCAGCCATCAAGTGTTAGACAGTATTCTAGGTTATTACGTGTGGAAGTTTTTTGTCCAATAATTAGAATTTAGAAGTAGGAAATTACTAGTCATCCAATTTTTTATATCAGCTATGCATTCCGTTAATTTTGTGAATTGGTAAGTTTCGTTAGGTTTTGAAGAAATATACAGCTGAGTATCGTCAGCATAACAGTGAAAGCTAATTCCATGTTTCCTAATGATATCTCCTAAGGGTAGCATGTACAGAGTGAACAGCAGCGGTCCTAGTACTGAGCCTTGTGGTACATACTGAACTTGTGATCGATAAGACATCTCTTTATTTACTGCTACAAACTGATAACGGTCAGATATGTATGATTTAAACCATGCTAATGCAATTCTACTAATGCCAACATAGTTTTCTAGTCTATTTAAAAGAATGTTGTGGTCAATGGTGTCAAATGCAGCACTAAGATCAAGTAACACTAATAGAGAGATACAACCACGATCGGATGATAAGAGCAAATCATTTGTGACTATAACGAGAGCTGTCTCGTAGATATCAGGTGTGAAAATCCTCGCAGATATCATTTCTTTCTAAAAAGGAACAGAGTTGTGAGGATACCGCCTTTTCTAGTATCTTTGACAGAAAAGGTAGATTCGAGATCGGCCTGTAATTGACTATTTCTGTAGGATCAAGTTTTTTTAACAAGCGGTTTAATCATAGCCAGCTTAAAGGTTTTTGGTACGTATCCTAGAGACAAAGACGAATTAATGATGTTAAGAAGAGGATCTATGACCTCTGGGAGCATCTCTTTCAGTAGCTTAGTCGGTATAGGGTCTAACATACATGTTGTCGATTTAGTTGAATTAACGAGTTTGCAAAATTCTTCCTCTCCTATAGCAATAAATTAATAAAATTTTTCCTCAGGGAGACTATAGTGCACTCCCTGATGCGATACTGTAGTAGACGGTTGCATAGTTATAATTTTGTCCCTGATATTATCATGCTTATAAGTGAAGAAGTTCATAAAGTAATTACCGCTGTGCTGCTTGGAAACTTCTGGGTTTGAAGCTTTCTTTTTCGCGAGTTTAGCTACTGTTTTAAATATATATTTAGAATATCTCTAGTTTTGACAACTGATTACATTGAAGGATTATATGTTTGTTCGGAGCATCTTAGTGCAGATTGTTTCGTAAACATGGCACAGTGTAGGCTAATGGAGAGTCACCTGCATTGGCTATGACAGAAGCTGCATCACAAACCATAATTAAACAATTTCATAATGCATTGTCTGTAAATTATGGTTTTATATGTTTTCAAAACACTCACGTGCACTGGTCATAATAACAGTGTTTAAATGTCACTCTTAAATTAAATATACACTCATTTGCAGAGTGTCCGGTTATATATATATATATATATATATATATATACACACTATACACACAACAACAAAAAAAAAAAAAAAAAAAAAAAAAAACAGCCAAATGATATGTAGACAAAATATATAAAAGTTGAAATTTGGTGTAAGCTACCAGTACCTACTGTTTTCGACTAGTGTGAATGTTTGTTATGTCATGGTAGAATGAGCTGTTGTATAAAGTATAATGTATGATATCTATGAAGTGTGTTAATTATCTTTAGGTATCATTATGCACATTTTCACAATTCTGCAAATTTATAAACAGAATACTCCATGAACCAGAGTGTGTTCCATGAACACACACACACACACAATGCACCCAAGATCAGCAGTAACAATTTATCACAAATTTACACCTTTGAAAAAGCAACAGTCTCCAAACATTGGACAATGGCAGGCATTCATCTTAGAAACCCACAGGCATGAAACACAAAAATGACAGAGAATAAGATTTATGCACCTTTAAGGGTGATCAGTTCCAAAGCCAGCTGGATTATTTTAAATAGAACATTGTGACTGCCTGAAGACTTGAGATGAGCCGTATTATTTAAAGGCGCAGTATGTGATTTCTGTGCCACTAGCAGCATTTACTGTATGTCCCTTCCCAAACTCGCGTCATTGGCACTTTTTTTTTTTTTAAATAGAAAGAACATAATATGAACATAATAGTCGTATGCTCTCCCACTGACATCCACATGGTCCATTTTTAACAGTAAACTAAAATTGCTGTCGCCTGAGCTTGTATTGAACACATGAATATTCTTTTTAATGCAGTCTAGTAAAAAAGACTTGCGTCAGCTAGTTAAATGCTGTGTGACTTCTCAAGACAACTATTTAATGCAGAAAAACCATCGTTGTTGTTGATTTTTCATGTACTCAGCAATATTTAGTTTTCTGACCCTCCATTAAACCTTGCAACCAAAAATAAAAAAGTATCAATGTACTTACATAGAGCGCTCGTGTCTCTTCCGAAGACAGAATTAAACCACTCGATTCATATGGAGTATGGAATATTAAAAATATCTTAATTTGTGTTTTTCGAAGATTAACAAAAGTCTTATGGTTTGGAACAATATGAGTGTGAGTAATTAAATACAGGATTATCCCTTTAAGTGTACAAATAGTTTTTGGGGTCACTGTAGTGTTTCTCTTAAGGAAATACTGTATGAGTTTCTTGTCATATGGATTCACTCTGCCCCTTGCTGTTTCCCTATCTATATAGTCACAGAGAAAGTAAAGTATTCAAAGGAAAAAGTAGAACATGAAGAGGTCACCTGATGAACTAGGAGACATGAAAAGAATAATGCACAGTACACACACGCTTTACATGCACTTACTGTCTGACCCCTGATTTGTTCTGCCTTCCTGAAGAAATACTATAATAAATCACACAGTGTGCACACTCCTAAACTTTCTCTTAACCACTTACACATGCACACACTCACACCATGAAAACTGGCAAATAATTACAGAATTATCACTCAAGAGGTTCAAAAGCACCTCAGATTCCAAAAGACCTCATACCTAGGGACTTTTTGTCCTGACTTATGCCCTTTCTTTAAAGAATATCTTTAGATAACTACCATTTAGGAAAAATAATTTCATTAGCCCTACGCAGTTACGGGATATCGTCAGGGGTGGACCCCTCATCGCTGTCAATACTTTTTAATCGGTCGGCCTGGTATGCCTGCATAACCGCCATAGTATGCAGGCAAGCACCATAGACAGTAAAATAAATGGACACAGCGACCCCATAGACTTCGACGGAGACCAGTGAAGACAATTAGAAGCACTCTCTTCCTGATGGCTGAGCGTACTGCGCAGCCTCAAACTGAGCTTGACGACGTAGATGTGACGTGAGCAACCCGTCTGTCTTCTAGTAGCTGTGCCAAGAGAAATCTGAATCATTCCCTTCCGAAACTTGCAGAGACGGAGAGTGTGAGTAGGAGCTGTCCATGAGCTAGGAGCAGGAGAAACTTTTGGTAAGTATTCTGATTAATTATTTTGTCATTTTGCCTTCACGTCCCCCCGATTGCCTGCGAGCTTCTCTTCCTGTCTATACGGTAATCTCTTTACTGTGCGACAGAGAGTCGCGTGGTTATGACGCAATCGTTAGCATATTTTTACAAAAACGGCTTCTACAGGGCCATAACGTAAGATACAAGGTAATGGAGCCTTTTATACATTGTCGTGTTTCTTTAGAAATAAACAATGGACAAATAGAGTCTTTAAATGCCTCAGATGTAAAGTTATTCGTTGTCAAAGTGACGCCAAAATGAATGGGAGTCAATGGAATGCTAACAGCAGGTGATGGCTTGTTAGCCAATGGATGCCCCCATAGAAGGTATGCTTTCCGGATGCTGGATTACCCCCTTGGCAAGCACCAGCCCGACCCACCTCCATATAAGCCCTGCCCACCAAAGAAGTAGTAGTTCGGCAGGGTTTGGTGGACAGTGCCGGGGCTTTCAGGGATGACGCAGTGTCAGGGGAGAGGTAGCTGCCTCTTCCACCCAATATATTGTAGTGATCTAATACTGGGGGGGTTGGACATCCAAAGGGAATAAGGTCTGTTCCATGACTTACACAACTCATTGTGTAAGTCAGGAAAAAACGGCAAACCCCGGTGTTGAGGCTGTGACCTGTGCTGAAGAAAGCGCTCGTCCAACTTGCTTTTCTCGTGGCCAGCTGATGTTAAGTTTGGCCACAGCACGAGTCACAACCTCTACAAACTCCTTGAATGCGGGGGCATGAAGTGGCGAGCTTTCTTCAACCTCCCCCACGCCGATGCTGAGAACATCCACATCCTCAGAAGCAGACAGCTCAAGCAACGGGCTCTCACCCCGAGCGGAAGAAGCCGCTGGGTGGGCATCTGCACAGGGAGTGAGAGCATCAGAGCTGCGATTGAAGACTGAGAAGATGCCGAAGCAGTCTCATGTCCCACCACCAGCTCCATCTGCGAGCCCCACGATCTGAGTCGCTGCGCCACCTCAGCGGACGCGGGACCCGAGCTGCGGGGAACGCGAGCCTGACAGGCCTCATTGTACACGGCCAGGCGGGAGCACAGCACTCTGCACTCCCAAGCAGTACACACAAAGCTCATGTGTGTCCCCACCCGTGATGAATCTCGGTTCCCCAAAGCGTTGTTACAGATGCAGCCTCAAAAGAAGGTTGAAAAGTTAAAAAAAATGTAAAATCTACATAACCCATTTCAAAAATAGAATTGAATGTAGGAGAGACCGTTGTTCATTTATGTATTTACTTCTGCATCGTTTAATTTTCGTTAAAGTCCTCTAGTGTCAATTTTAGACTGCTATAACAAATCAACTTAAGCATGCTGGACTGGATAAATGTATTTTTACCCATTCTTACTGACCTACAAAAACACAATATTCATAAGTGACACCACAAACTTTCACTGGAGATATTCCATGGAGGTTGTCTTGTACCTTTTCTTTTTCTGATTAATTGTTGAACCTTATACTCCTGAGAAAGGCCTGATGACAGACACCTAATTCTTTAACTCTAAATAGGAGCAAAGGAAATTACCATGCCACTGAACAAAGACTGGCTTGTATTTGACATACAAGTATCATCTAAATAGAAGCAGCATCCTCTTTTATTAAAAATGTATTCTGTCATTAGATACTAATGGACTACAGTGGGTGTTTGTGCTTCATTTGATAAGGGGAAAGAGCATATCAGTTAAGACCTCAGAGACAAATTGAGTTCCGCATGTATCTATTTCCAGACTGCACACTGTCAAAATGAATTTTATGAGTCTGACTATGGCTTTAATATATCTTATATAGTTTGTCTTTTTTGAAAACAAAAGACAATGAATATTACGTAGGTGGTACATTTCTTCCTATTGTAATAGGGTCAAATAAAGTTCCCTAGCAGCTCTCTGGCCTCCACCCTCCTTCCCTCTTTCTGAATAAGGATTGAAATTAGATCTGATTCGCAGAGATTTATGGAGGAAAAGATCAGCTACTCGTTACTAATCTGATTTTGTTTCTCAGTCAGAATTACTCTTGAAAGCAACATTCTCATTTCTGAGACAGTCATAATGCTCTTTTAATACTCGCTTACATCACTAATAGAGTGCAACTGTGCCCGCCTACTTTTTCAGTGGCTTTGGTTCCTGTGTTGTGCCGAATTTCGACTCTTTTTTTACTCTTTTCTCTTTTCTGGCACAAATTTCTGCCAAATTATTACCCCCCCTCGTTGAAGTCAGTACCCGATTGCCTAATCCTTCCCCCATTAGGGCAATCCTAACCCCTCCCCCACAGCTAATCCTAAAGGGGTGTCAATAATGGTGTTAATGCAGGCAGATCAATAATATTGTTAAATATTAAGTGTCCCCAACTAAGCAAGCCAAAAGCCAAAAAGACGACAAAGAAGACATCAGGTGACAAAAGGGAGAAAAAAAAACCTTGAGAGAAACCAGGCTCAGTCGGTGCCAGTTCTCCTCTGGCCAATGAACGAACAGTGTATGATTATGATTCAGGCAGCATTACAGGTCAGAAGTCAGATTGGATCTGAACATTCAGAATACACGATCATGCGCATAAAACATACAATCATTACGATCACCCTTTCTTCTCTATTGTGACGTAACGTATCCGAGTGACATGGCTTCGGATTGTTGGATGGTTATGGTTTGCTAGTGGTCAATGTGAGTGGCAGATTGTCCCAAAACTTTCTCACGAAAGTTTGCATTTACTTTGGAAAGTTAATGTAAACTTTCCCAAAATAGCATATTAAAGTAAATAAGAAAGCTCATCATCTCCAGCCTCTCTTCCATGAATATGTCATGTCCCTTACTGCACTGTGATTGAGAATGGGAGTGGATGGAGGCAAGTTCTTCTTTTCCACTCTTGATTTCAGCTCTGTCTTTTAACAGCACGGCTTTGATGTCGCTCCATCCCTGATAACCGATACCGCCGCTAAACCCGACACCATTGCAGTGCTCCAGTGGGATTCAGCCACAGAGAGGAGAGAGATATAAAGGATAGCGGAGTACAGTAAGGGAAGACTGTAGCCTGTTGGTCTTGTTTTGGCGTGAAGATATTTGTACCATGTTAATAATATTAGAGGAGGGTGGGTGAAATCATTGTGCTCAGTTTTTCTGTTATGTGCCCCATGAGCGGATGTCAGATACGTGATACCCTTCAATGTGTGCGACTTTTGTAGTATCTTGTGAGATGTACTGTATATCATGTCTGGTGTCTGGTGAGACTGGTGATCTTGTTTAAGCAATTACAAAAGGATAGATGCCAGTGTGGATGAGAGTAAGCTTTTGCTTTATGTCCATATACTTAATTTTATTTTCTAACTGAATGACTTTTTTTGAATGTATGACTGGGTGCATCCGATTAACTGTAACAGCAGGTGGAAAGACAGAGAAATGTATAAGGACAAGCTAAGGAATGAAGAGGAGATGTTCAGGATTTAAACAAGATACAACCAAATTGCTTAACTCTTTACAACTTAGATGCATATTAAAATAATCGTTTGAATCTGGGTTCAATTCAAGTTAAGTGTAATCAACAGCATAGAAAAAGAAGCAAACATTTAAATTACATTTAAAGTTAAAATTCAAGATGCAGGATTTAAAATTTGGAGCTTATAATTTATAAAAGCACTTACATTATTTGAGCAGTAAAATTTGATGATTTTAGTGTTTTAGGCATTACGTTGTCATGGCAAAAAATGTTGTTAAATTTGAAAACTTCATACAGGTTAATGAGCACTGAGTATTGTTTATGGCTGTTGAAACTGAGTATTTTAAAGAAAATTACTTTTTGTGGTAATCAACATTATATGAAATGCTGTTGATTGAGCCTACCTTGTACTAAACTCTGAATACTAATGAGAAGTATAAATTTTCTTGCGCAATGATTCTTTATTTGACGCCCTCAACTTAAGTCATGACTTAAAGAGTTTCCCGCTGGCAATTATGATATTATGGTGCCATTCACATGCACTCATTTCGTAAATATGATAATTCCTTCATGACTTGAAGGCAGCTTAAAAACCTGTAAAACTACCAAGTCATGTGATTTTAGACTAATATACCTGTCTATGAGCGTTTCTATTCATCTATATGGCAGTTATAGCCCTGGAAGCATGAAAACTGGATGCTACTTTCTTTGACACTCACTCAGAAACAATCTTCTTCCTCATTCTTCTATCTTTTCAGCTCAGAAAATGATGTCTGACATGACATTGACTGAAAAAAAGAACACTTTAAAATACTTTATTTTTTTTACTTATTACGGATATAATCTCCTTTAAATGATATACTAAGTAATACTGTATAACAAACTCCTTTTTTACCTTCTTAAGTATAGTAGGACTTAAGTACATCTTTACATGTATATGCAGTTTTTTATAATTACTTCTAACTTTGAAATATGGTACTGCTGAATGTATTGACTAGCATTTTTGGTATACTAAAATACACTTTGATGTAATTGCTATTGATACTTTATGTCATGTATTTAAATTTATTTGTAATTACACATTTGTAATGATGAAATTGCAATTTTAGTACATTTGAAATGTATTAAAGGGTAACTCTCGCCAAAATGCAACCTAGGCTCTTTTTATTAATCTACCCGAGGCAAACTTTCGTTTAAAAGCATAATTAGAATGGAAACACCACTTAAGTTTGACTGTATTTTCGTTTTAGGTTAAAATGCCTTGTGAATAGGAGTAAATGGGGCACTTTTATGATAGCACCAAAAATCACTATTTTTAAAACACTAAGGAGGCTCGACACAACATGAAACTTTGCTCAAAGTATCACCAGGGGCTCTACACATGAACTCCAGCATTGAGAACATTGTTTGTGTATACAGAGTTTACTAAAAAGAAAGATTTTGAACAACTCACTGTAGCTGTGTCTGCCGGCATTTTGACAGTCAAAAATAGTCGGTCAATAATATAATTTCAAATAACATGGTAGAAAATGTAGCCTACTCTAAAATGTGTGAATGTACTTTTTAAAATGTACTCTAAAGTATTGTCTTTTTAATTGCATGAGTCATTCTCAGCTTCAAGAAAGTCATTAGAAAATCACATTTGTAAGCGTGCGTGTACATGGCCTCATATATTGCTGTTTGGTGGTCTGTTCGGAAATGAAAGCTATGTTTTAAAAGGAAAATGTATGAAATATGAGCTTATAGATCTTTTAGCTGGAGGAAAATTATTGAGTCATTATCTTGAGTGTGATTGGTTTGACATCTATCTGTAGGTGGTTAGCAGCCTTGTGTCCTGTGATTATGAGCTTTATAATGGATTCATAGGAGCCTAAGGGGAGGCCAGGCCTTACATGTGACAGGTGTGCAGATTGGCTGAATGGCTTATGAATCATATTTAACTGTATGGGCTTTGCTTATGTTCTGGTGTGAACTGAGGCTCACACTCCACAAACAAGTGTTTGTTTACTATGTTTTTACATGTTTCAAAGCATGAGGTCAAACTAAACATTAATATTTGTATTTTAGTAGTTTATTGCAATTTTTGTTATTTTTTATTTGCTAGTAAATAAACATCAAAATTAAATTCAATAAAAAAAAAAAACAGCTGGGCAACAACCATGGTTGCAGATTTAGCCTAAATGTATTACTAAATGAGGGCAAGATAGTTTGGGACAAAATATTATTAATAACTGATGAACTTATATTTGAAAAAATATACTGTACATATAATATATTTTGTTTTATATTTTTTATATACTGCTATTTCATGCGAGGAACTTTAGTAACAGAGTTAAATGGTTGATATTGATACACTACTGGAGGAAACTGCAATGGGCTGAATTGGAACATCCTAAGCCCTTGATCACTTGGAATCAGCTATGGAGTTGATTTATTATTTAAAGAAAATAATTTCCCTTTAAGAATTTGTTTAATGCAGCATCCAAATGTATATAAGTGCATTTGGGTTGTTTTCAATTAAAAAAATTATAATTAATATATCATAGAGTTGTGGTGGCGATTAGATCTGTGGTGACAATCGTACTGCATTGTGGGACATATAGGTGCCTGAAGTGTACATATGAAGTAGACTCGCTCCCTCGGTCAAAATCGAGGGAACGAGGGTCTGTCCATATAATCTTCCCTTGTCCACTTCACAAAGTGGAACGCACTTCAAAATGGCAGCAGGGATTCCCACGAGGGGAAGTGCTTAGGGAAGTTCACATGTTCGTGTCTAAAAGTGGGCTGGAATGCAGCCCTAGTCTGTTAATTAGTTCAGTTCTCCTCTGTTCTCTCCCTGTTTGTTTCTGTGGTTACAGATTGATTTGAGTCCTCAGTTCAGGTGCGTTTCTTTAATTATCTTGTCAGCTCCTATATTTTCCCTCCTACTTAAACCCTCGCTTTCTGTTACTGTAAGTTCACACCGCCGCTGACTTGAGCTGCAAAGAAGCTCTGGCCGCCCTGTCAAGGACGCTTGTCAAAAAGTACGGGGAAGCTTGTTGACGCTTTGGCCGCTCTGACGTAGCAGCATTCTATGTTCGATCATGGGAGAAGAGAAGTGTCACACCATGAAATGTAAACAGAAAAAAAAGCAATACATTGACACTAGAAACTTTTTATAAACGTTTTACTTTTTATAACTTATAAATAGAAGAATTTATAATGACACCATTTTTATAACCATTTTGGTCACATTTGGTCGGGAATAAAATAATAATTAGCTATTATTATTATTATTATTATTATTATTATTATTAAGAGTGAGTGAGTGAGTGAGTGAGTGAGTGAGTGAGTGAGTGAGTGCGTGCGTGGCCGGGGCGCTCTCTCTCTCTCTGCTCGTTCTTATTATGCCCTGTCGAGTGTACCCTGTTAAACTGACAGGACTTTAAAACACATGCAAATGATAAACTTTCACTCTATGATGGTTAAACTGTGCAATTAATCCGATAATGATAGGAAACCCAGCAACGGCGATGATCAGCTTCTCCTCCATTTTCTCGGAACTAATGTTTTGGTAGGAACGAAAGTTTACATCGTATGTTTCTCCGGAATCAGCCAGCGTGAAGGACGTCTATATTCAGTCTATATTCCGATCGTTTTGCCACTGCTTGCCGCTGAACCGCGTCATAGCTCATTACCATAACGTTGAGCTACTTTCAACTTTCTGATTGACGCTCTGGTCGCTTAAAATGCGACGCCGATGGATTTGACGCTCCTTGCAGCTGAGAGAAGCCAGCTTCCATTGAAAATGAATGACTTCCGGTAACTTTGGAAGCTCAAGTCGGCAGCGGTGTGAACGTACAGTCAGTCCCTTGTCTTGCATTGATTAACGTCAGGTTCCTTTGAGTTAATCTCCTTGTTTATTGTTTTCATTATTAGATTAAAGATCTGTTTGTGTACCTCCTGAGTCTTGCGCTTCTTCTACAGCAGCCCGTGACCCAAGCAAGTTTTTACATTATGTTGTCACTACAGTGTCAAAAATCAGAGCTGTTTGATCAACAGGGTATATGTTAATTGAGTCAAAATATTTGAGTGAAGACCTTCAGGAATGCCATTAACCCTACACCACACTGGCTATAACCATTAAAACAATGGTTACGGATCTAACCCTCGTTCCCTGAAGGAGGGAACAGAGACGTAGTCGATGTGTTGACTGATTGGGATCACACTAGGGAGCCTGTCATCTTCAAGTATTGTAAAAATGAGCCAATGGACATTGGCATGCGCAGCATCCGCAAGGAGGGGATGGGACAGAGAAAAACCAGGGCTGGGTCTGCCTCCACCTGGTCCCGAAAGGGAGAGGTAGGAACCTTGGGCACATATCCAGGCCGGGGTCTCAGGATAACGTGAGTTAGCCAGCCCGAATTCCAGGCACGATTCGTCAACCGAAAATGCATGCAGGTCCCCTACCCTCTTGATGGAGGCCAATGCAAGCAGGAGAACTGTCTTTAATGACAGAATTTCTAACTCGACTGACTGCAGAGGCTCAAAGGGAGGTCTCTGAAGTGCGGTCAACACCAGAGATAAGTCCCAAGAGGGTATGGAGGGGACGCGAAGCGTATTTAATCTTCTCGCTCTCCTAAGGAATTGTGCTTTCCCACGGATTTCCCATCCACTGCATCAAGATGTGCGGCAATAGAGGCAACAAACACTTTGAGGGTGGAGGGAGACAGCCTTCGCTCCAACCCCTCTTGCAGGAAAGAAAGCACGGTCCTGATCAAGCATCTTCGGGGGTCTTCTCTGCGAGAAGAACACCAATCAACGAACAGGTTCCACTTCAAAGCACAAGCATCCCTTGTAGAGGGTGCACTCGCAGAAGTGATGGTGTTTACGGCTGACTGTGGTAGATCACCTAGAACCTCCGCGTCCCTTCCAGGGACCAGACATGAAGTTTCCAGAGGTCTGGGTGCGGGTGCCATATGGTGCCCCGTCCCTAAGAGAGAAGGTCTTCTCTCAGAGGAATGGGCCAGGGAGGGGCTGAAGAGAGGAGCATGAGTTCGGGGAACCAGGTCCGGTTGGGCCAATGAGGGGCAACTAGCAAGACCTGCTCCTCTTCCTCCCTGACCTTGCACAGTGTCTGTGCAAAAAGGCTCACTGGGGAAACGCATATTTGCGAAGGCCCCGGGGCCAGTTGTGTGCCAGTGCATCCGTGCCGAGAGTGCCCTTGGTCAGGGAGTAAAACAACTGGCAATGGGAGAGGCAAACAGATCGATCTGTGCGGCTCCGAAGTGGACCCAGATCAGCTGAACCACCTGGGGATGAAGTCTCCACTCTCCGGGGGCCACATGCTGTCGTGAGAGCTCGTCGGCAGCATGATTGAGCAGGCCGGGGATATGAGTGGCACGAAGTGACCTCAGATGCTTCTGACTCCATAAAAGGAGGTGGCGGGCGAGTTGTGACATGCGACAGGAGTGTAGACCACCTTGATGATTGATGCACGCAACGGTCGCAATGTTGTCCGTACGGACTTGATGATTGATGCTTGATTAATGCTTGCCGAGCAGCGGTGTTTTGAGGCGTCTCAAAGCAAGGTGTACTGCCAACAACTCGAGGCAATTGATATGCCAATGCAGATGGTGGTCTGTCCAGAACCCTTCTACTTCGTCCCGTTGTATGTGGCACCCCAGCCAGTGTTGGAGGCATCTGTGAAGACCACAGCATACCTGGACACTTGTTCTAGGGGCACTTTCCGGCCCGGAGAAACGAAGGGTCTCTGAAGGGTGAGTTCCTCTGGAACAGAAAGATCCTCTGGGGGTGAGTTTGCTCTTTTCCCAGTTGACCCGAAGACCCAACTGACTGATATGTTGGAGCAACAGTCCCTGTGTTCGCACAACTGTTCCAGAGACTGAGCTAGTATCAGCCAGTCATCGAGATGATTGAGGACACGAACACCATGCTCTCTCATGGGAGCAATTGCCGTCTCCGCGATCTTTGTAAAGATGCAGGGCGACAGGGCCAGCCCGAAGGGTAGGAATTTTTACTGATACACTCGACCCTCGAACGCAAAACGCAGGAAGGGCCTGTGTCGCGGCAGGATGGAGACATGAAAGAAAAACAGTTAAATCACCATTTCCCATTAGCACTAGGACAGCACGACAATCCTATCCTCCTGGGGAACCTCAAATGGACCCTCTGGCCCATCCATTACAGACAGGCCAACAAAGGAATCCATCGGTATCGATGTGATGGAATCGTGAAGAGTCCACGGGGAATGGTTACCAGGCGGAAACTCCATCACTATCCTACGATCACCCAACTCACACGGCACCCGAGGGTGGGGTGTGGAAATGGGGACTCCACCTTCGTGGATGAAGGAGAGTCTTGATCTCGACACCGAGACAGTCATGTTCCCGCAATGAGAACACAAACTACACTAACACTAACACAAAAGCTGCTTCAGCGTGCTGTGAGCCCAAACACGTGATGCAACAATTGTGACCGTCACAGGGGGACAGGGAACGACCGCATAAAGAAATGCACGGGCGGAATGACATCTTAAAAAAGACGCAAACGCACCCGTGTTGCTCTTTCAGGAAATAAACGTTCTCACCAGTGCCAGAGCACACAGGGGAATGATCGCGGCAACACTGACAGGGATAGTGCAGCCTGTACCAATGAAGCACTCACTCTCTTCGCCCTCAACCACCCATCAGACAAACAAACAGAAATTTGTTTTGCTGTTAAAACAGCAGTTGAGAGCTTAGAAAGCTCACGACCACCACTGACACGCGCTGTAAACCACCAGCACCGGGAGAGACTTCCTGAAGAAGCACAGATACACTCGCTCGTTGTAATACAACACACTCTTCAGAGACATCAACATGAAAACCGATCGGCTCCGAAACGAAAGACAACTGGTGCGTGGGGGCGGGGTGTGTGATGCAATTCATGCACGCCAATGTCCATTGGCTCGTTCTTACAATACTTGAAGATGACAGGTCAGTCAACACAATCAGACAATCAGTCGACTATGTTGAACGTGCCCGACTGAAAGGGAACAGATTGTAACCTCCTCCACTCTATATGTAAAGGGCTACACAAAAGAAAGGGGTTCTACCTATTGAAAATTGTCAGTTACAAATCACACCAGAATCTTCAGTATGAGGGAACCATCTGACTTATTTTATAGTGCTTAATTACACAGTGAAAATGAAAAACCCCATCAAAAATAGTCATATGAATTAACAAAACGTTGAAAACCAAAAGTACAAAATAAACAAAAACTATACTTTGACAATCATAAGCAGCTTGTTTCAATCTCAGATGGACACAATAGCAGTATTAAAATATTACCCATTCGTTTAAATACCACTTAATTCCATAGACAACATTCCTTAGACAAACACATTAAAGTATGACTTATCTGAGTCCAAATGTGCATGAAAGACATAGACCAAGTCTCTGATGGAAATCGTGAGAGAAGTCTGAGTCCAAGCAACAGCACCAGGATAAATCCAATCCAAAATGGTGCATGGAAAAAAAAAATCATCCATAGACCTTTCAGTCATTTTTCATGTATCCACCTTTCTCATTCCTGCAAGCGTTTTCTACAGATTGCAAACAATATATTAACACTCATTCAATGTTTAGCAATATGTCAAAACACCACAAGTCAACCATAAAATAAATTCACTTAACATTGTATACAGGTCAGCAGTGGAGGCCCAAAAACAGTTAAATCACCATTTCCCATTAGCACCTGCCAATGGTGCTTACAATTTACCTCAACAAGGCGACATAATGAACAACACTTGTCTTATTCGTGGAGGTGGAAAAACAAGTTCTTTGTGACATGCAAGATTTATTGTATTAAAATTTAAATGCAAAAGAAAAGGCATGAGAGTCGGCTGTTTTTGTCAATTTTAAGTTTTAATTTAAAATGTGATTTTAATATAAGTACATGGTTAGATATTTTACCACTTGCTTCAGCAACTTAAAATATAAATCTATATATAAGTAATCCATTGAATAATACATTGTTTAAATTGTGTTTAAACGTGAATACGTCTATTAAAGAGTATATATGTGTACAAAGAGAATCGCAATGCTGACAAAACTTTTTTTTTTTTTTATAAAAGTTGCTGATAACTTCTGGATTTGAAATAAAAATGCTGAGTATGTGCTTGTGGTACAGCCGCGGATCAGTTACGCACTGCAAATGCAGCATATGTGAAAGCACTATAGCGTGTGCTGCTCCTGCACCGCACTGCACACGGAGTAGGCCTATGTGTGAAACAGGCGTTAACCTCTGCTTTCTCATCTTACACATCACACTCCACTGTTATGGTGGCCATTTCAGTAGATTTACTCACTAACATTGTTGTGGAAACACAATAAGCATGGAAACTAAAATATGGTAGTATCGTGCTACGGCGCACAATACCGTAAAACTCGACGTACATTCACATCACATGTTAATGCAGCGGTAGAGTTACACTCATCACTTATTCGAAATCACAAAAGTTGCATTATTTGCTCGTGCTTTAAAGCTTTGCCGGATAAACATTTCATTTGGCATTCTGTTCTGACATGATGCACTTTTTCTGAGCGCATACGCCCGAAGCTCGCGCGCACTGTCAAACAGCGCCAAACTGGATTTTTGTTGGGTCAGACCCATCTGCTAGCGATGGAAAAATATGCACAAAACAAGCCACTTTGAAATTTTGCTGTTTTCATGAATACAAAAGTTGGGTGACCCTCCCCCTAGTCTAAAAAAAGTTGGATGACTTTCCCCTCAACAAAAAATAAAAAGACATGACCCTCCCCATTTTCCTCCGGTGGTCCATTCCATAAATATCAAACGGTCCCTTATGAACCTTGATCTGAAGGAGAACACAAGACATCACCTTAGGTCAGAATTAGCTAAAAAATAGCGAACATTTTTCTTTTCTAATTTATCATCAGATCATTTCTCGGGGAGGCAGGGCTTATCCTAGGGTAGGCACTACCTCCCCCAGCCTCCCCTAGACACGCCCCTGCATCAGTGGTGGATCAGTCACACTGGAAATCAGTCTTGAATGCCTTGGGCCTGCCATTGTAGCTTCGGGGAAGGGATGTGATCACTAGAAACTCAGGTGTGGCGGCCATGTTGGCTGAGGACACTAGCGTGGCAACTATGACAGCTGGGGTCCGCAGTGGGCCAAACTCCGTGGCTGTCGGAGCTTGAGTTGAATAGCCCCCCTAAAAAATGTTAGGTGACGGCTTCTCTTCCACTTCACCCACAGTGAGCATAGTCCAAAAACTCACAAAAGTTACCTCAAGGACCATCACTGAGAAGTTGAGATTTTAATGGTTCATTGAGTCCCGTACAGAAAAATTAAATGAGTAAACTGTCAGGAAAATGAGTCAGGTAAGCCAAGTTCAAAAACTCATGGTCCTCAAGTAGCACTCACCCTGGCAAAGAAGAAGAAGCCGTACTCCTGCTAGATCCATAAATGGTCAGTCGATCTGTAATGTTGGGTCCAAAGAATGCAGGAGATGAGGCAGATCTAAGTGCAACAGTTTAATAAAAAGGCAAACATAACAACAACCAGGAAACAAAGGGATCATAGAAAACGTACACGTAGGCAGGGGTTAAAGTGGGCCACAACAGTCCGGTACAGTTTTGGACTTCCCATTTTTATGTTTAAATTTACATTGTGAAAAACAAGGTTGTGTTCCATATTGTGGTGTTCAGCAATTTTAACATAGTATCGTCATCATATCAGTGTAGATGTAGATGGGCTAAAATAAAACCATTAAAATATCAAGTAAATAAGTATTGTGATACTTGGTGCCACAGTGACACTCTTAAAAAAAGTATTGCTATACCACAATACTCAAAATGTCCCACGGTGAGTCATTTTTCCCTGTTGCACCTACACAAAATTTGAGGGTTCCCCCACCCGCCAAATCCCACTTTAACCACTGCACGTAGGGAACATTAAACATTGGCCGTATCTCAAAATGCGTTCTTGTCTGTACTTGTCTTCTTCTAGACTTGCAAAACATCATCAGTTGCTGCCCAAGTACTGTTCCAATTCAAAGTTCACATCTAGCCAAGTACAGTTAAAATCCCCAGATGTGTTCTTAATCCGCCCCTTTTATTGAGGATGCATCAAGAGGTGACTTGTGCGGACTTGAGACAGCCAGGTATCCCAGAATGCATCTCGCACCAACCAGCAAGCGTCAATAGCGGAAGAGAAAAAAATACTACTGTTATTGTATCACGAAATGTAGTTTTAAGAGTTTTTCAGGTGATAATGTAGTTGTTTATAGCTCAAATTTGTGGTTTCTTTATAAAGTTAGCTCCTATATGATCTGACGTTTTCGGAGTTGTGAAATCCAGACAATCAGTGGGCGCTCAGCGCTTATGTACCCTGCCGAGAACAGCCTTACCTCAGCTAGTCCTTATGACGTTCGCCGCTGGCTCTGATGTCCCTGTAGTGGTTAAACATGAGATATAATTTGTCTTGTGTATATCTAATGGGAGGTCTTTGGTCTCATGAATCTATCATTTGTTCCCTGGCTAATCATTTTGGCTGAGGGCAAAGTGAAGTTTCTTTATAGCCTATATTTAGACTATTTAACTTTACCGTTGTAGAGCATTGACTTTGTATGTTTGACTGAATTGTTTGCTTTATTTCCTATTGTATAGCTTCATATACCTTTCACTTATACTTTTATAATGGCTATTATTGATCATTAAACTGAAAATTAATTTAACAAAAAGAGACAGGGTTGTTTTTTATGTCATATTTAATTTTATTACAGTGAAGATAATCAGAGTACATAATATTGCCTGAACCACATATTAATATGTTTATTTTTTAAATGTAAATGAAAAGAGGTAGGGTTGTGTTTTATGTTTTGTTTTGCTATAAATACATGCTGTGAACATAAACAATGTACAAGTTTTTGCCTGAACCACATTTGGGTGTCTATTATGCTCAAGAATGTAATTTTTATTTTAAGACTTGGTATTGAGAAACGCCTATTGACTGACAAAGCACAAGAGAAACACTATATATACACAGTGGCAAACAAGCTTAAGATAACAAATTAACAAGACACACCTGGGGAGACTAATCAATAGGGAACCACTACAAAGGACTACAACATGGCACACAGAACAGGAAGTAACATAAAAGTCCAACCAAGACTAAGGGAACATAATGGCATTCAGACAGCCCACACAACGCCTCTACACCTTACTTCTGATTTCTCTCAACATGGGGACAGGAGTACTGTCAATAAATGGGAAAACAAATTAACTTGTGTTACTTATGTGAAAAATAACTCAGATTTGTTATTTTTTGTACATTTAAAAGAAATGGACTACATTAGTTACTTAGTAGAAAAGGTAATCTGATGTAACTAACACTAATACTGTAGATGGCATGGACATTATGTTTTGTACATGGATTTATTTTGTTACCCAAATTTACTGAAATGTTCTGACTCCCTATAACATGGATTGAAAAAAATGTGAGATAATGTGAAGATTATATTTGAGTTCACTCACAAAAACACTGAAATATATATTTTTTCTCTCACCTCATATTATTTCCAACACAAATTTTTGGCAAACAAACAGAAAGTTTCTAGAGGGAACGTAAAAGTTTTGTAATAGCCCATATATTTTACTCCCATCTCATCTCATCTCATCTCATCTTTTTCATTTTTTTACCATCAATATGTCCCTTTAAGGGGCTCCTGAGTATGGTATGATTCCCAACAACACCTGACCCCATCCCAACTGCATTTTTATGCATTTAGGCAAAGGCACTTATATAACGACTCCAACAAAAGCCTTCTGAATTTCACTGACTAAACAAAAATATTTCATTAGGTTCCTATCAAATGTGCCCTGATGCTGATTATATCTAACAAAGTCTTTTTTTAAAGATTTTTATTTGTTTTTACAAACTGATGCGAGAGGCAGGTGTTCAAAAACAGGACGTTCACTCCTCACAAACGCTGATAAAAGTGCACAGGTCCAGTCCTGCACGCTCTTTCTCTATCCTGCCTCTGTTCTGAGCTCATGTGAAGCAGAGAGCTGTCACAGAGACACACATAGCCAGAGACTTCTTCTAATTCAGTTATCTAAAACGCAACTTGAATGAGTGTTTGTGAATGCTTTCTGCTGTTGTCAGGAGTGGCATGACAGGACAAGCAAACTGAATGTTTCTATGACTAATTCCTGACAGCTTCAGTGCCTCAGTACATAAGAGTGAAAATAAACTAAAACAGACTGAGCAACAATATGAAAGTGCAGCATTCCATTGAACTATATAACTTCCATCAAACTGTACAAACTATAATTGACTAATTCTATTAAAGTGCCTTTGATAATACTAATGATAGTGATGCCAAAAGAAAAGAGCTATTTAAGCCCTGTCACACTTTTCTGTTGTTGTTGAAAGGTTATGGGTGTCAATCAACTGGTTGAGTGAGTTTCTTGTGAGGGTGGAGTATAGTGAATACCAGAGGAAGGGGTTATGACAGATGTTTTAGGCCTGCTAAACGAAAGAGTTTTCACATCTTTCCATAGGGATCTAGGGATAACTCTATTACATTCATAAACTCTAGAAATAACTATGGGGTATTTAGAAGTTTATTACTGTTGAGTAGAATTCTTTGACTCAAATGTAATTTTGGCCTGTTGATATGTTACATTACTGAAATACTATGTGATATGATGTGATATGATATATCTCACAATTCTTACTTTTCTTGCAATTGTGAGTTATAAACTCGGAACTGCAAGAAATAAAGTCAGAATTGTGAGATAAAAATTCTCAGTTAGCTTTTTTATATTTTTATTTTTTGTTGCAGAAACTATTTTCTATAGATGTGATAAACATGATATTGAATTTCAGTCATTTTGTTGAGTAATTGTGTAATGAAAAATACATTTTTAATTTTTTTGATCTTTTTAAATGGTATCAGTCAAACTCCAATCAAACTCCATGTCCCCAAAATTATCCACAATTATTAGCACATTTGCTTTTATTGAAAAATATCATGTTTTCACATCCTAAAGGTTTTTTTTTTTTTTCTAAAATGGTTTAAGCAGTTTCTGAGAAATTGCAGCATTTTATATTGTTCCTGCAGTTACCAAAAACCATGCTGAAAATCAAATGACCATGAATCACATTTAAGGGATTGACATCATTTTCTACATGATTCAAACAGAAGTACTCTTAAAATCTTCACAAGAGAAGAAAAAAAAAACTTTTTCATAGGAAAATATCAATATGAATTTTTTTTTTTTTTTTACAGAATAGATAGTTCTTTATACAAAGCACAGGCATAATGTTGTGGTACAGTGGTATCTGCTGGTTGCCGAATGTTGCACTGACCTTCAACCCCAAAACAGTTTTTGAAAGGTATGGAGAAATGTGACTTAAATAAATAAAAAGATGGTAACACTATTCTGCAGTGTTTTTTTTTTTACACATTAAATAAAATAATTAAATTAAATCATTTTGAAAATAAACACACACGCACACACGCACACACACACACACACACACACACACACACACACACACACACACACACACACACACACACACACACACACACACTCACAAACAAAACCTCACTGTCTCTTTAGACCTTAACTCTTTTGAGGATCAGAAATCGAAGAAAAATGTAATCTTTAAATCAGGAAGGCTATAAAAAGAAATCTAAGTGCTTCCTGCACGCAGTTTCCAGACTAAAATTACATTTTGAAATGGAAGTCAAATGGAACTTAAAGTGAAAGACTATAAAAATTATATTAAACGCTTCCTGATTGCAGCTTCCATTTTCTGAAATGTCACTGGTGCCAGAATATATGAAACACACATTTGACAAAGATTTCTGCACACACATCTATATTATTTCCATTACAGCATTATTTTAAATGACAGACAAGAAAAGTTCAGCATGATTAGAATATTCCTCCCACTTATTATTGAATCAAGAAACATTTATGAGGCCAGAATTGTAGCAAACACTGGTTGGAAGAGCAGGAAATCCAGAGGATTAATGCACAATTAACCATTTTATTGTTTGGTCTGTAACCACATTCATTTAATTGCACTTCAGAAAGATTTGACAGTGCACATGCTGCGTCAGGAGCCAAGAGATCCTGATTATTTTGCTCTGCAAAGAGAAGTATGAGCAGAAACACACACCAAGATAAACATACACTCCTCTCCCATAAATGCAATTAACCATAAACCAAACCCTAATCTTAAACATATAGTACATGCACAGCAGTTCATTAATATTACTTAGTCCTTAAATGTATAATTACAATGTAATAAGGACATCTTAAAATAAACACCTTAATGTAACCAAACACACACACACACACACACACAAACAAAACCTCACTGTCTCATTAGACCTTAACTCTTTTGAGGATCAGAAATTGAAGAAAAATGTAATCTTTAAATCAGGAAGGATATAAAAAGAATTCTAAGTGCTTCCTGCACGCATTTTCCAGACTAAAATTAAATTTTGAAATGGAAGTCAAATGGAACTTAAAGTGAAAGACTATAAAAAATATGTTAAACACTTCCTGATTGCAGCTTCCATTTTCAGAAATGTCATTAAGAACTGTAAGACAAGAGGAACTTGAAGATGAGAAAAATCTCCAGCAGCTGCTAGTAAACAGGTCATAGATGCGATTTATAATCAATGTAGTCGGCACTGGTGCCAGAATATATGAAACACACAAACTATCATTTGCCAAAGATTTCTGCTCACATCTATATTGTTTCCATTACAGCTTTAAAGGGATACTTCACCTCTGGGAAGATGAATGTGTATTTAAAATAGGTCATTTAAGTAGAAGAAATGTGAAGAAATTTTTGAATTTGGAGCTTTCTAGACCTACCGGTAAAAGTGAGCAGTTGAAAACAACAAGGCTAGCCTACGTGATGAGTTTGCCAGGGATTTACAGATCGCCCAAAATGTGCGGGATTCGGCTTTTGCATTCTACAGTCGCCATTCATTCATCATGTTTACTGTGGCGAGCAGGACGAGGCTGACGGCCGCGGGAGAACGGCGCGAGGCCGGTGGCGTCATTACTGAGACGCGCCGGTCTCGCATCTCTCACGGAGGAGCGGGAATTTTCTTAGCAATAGTAAAACGCACATCAACCGATCACTTGTTTAGCGTTGTAAACACTACATTCAGATTCACCAATCGGAATGAATTCAGTCAGTTAGATTGAAACAAAAGGTGTGCATGTAAACAATGAATGGCGACCGCAAAAAGCAAAAGCCGAATCCCGGACATTTTGAACGATCTCGCCCGCTGGACAAGTCCGGGAAAAGGAGGATGTAACCCCTACTTACTCAGCTTTCTCCTACTATTCAGCTTTCTCCACAGAACAAGAGCCTGCTAGCTTAGCTTCCAAAGAAAGACGGCTGACACTGTGTACATTCTGTGAGTGAGATCCAACCCTCTATGGGCGGGCTGAAAACATGCGGAACAACGCCATCTACTGACTGTAGTCTTTAGCCTCTGGCCAGAAAATCCTCCGATGACTCAAAATGACGATTTTTGCGTCATCGGAGGATTTTTTCCAGACAAAAAATACATAAATCTCTTGTCTCAGGGGGATGTGAGGGTGGAAAGCATGGTAATTCGAAAATACTACAGGTTTTCTACTAATACAAAGCTTAATGCTAAATCCTGAAGTATCCCTTTAATTGAAATGACAGACAAGAAAAGTTGAGAATGAAGAAACATTTTATGAGGCCAGAATTGTAGTAAACACTGTTTGAAAGAGCAGGAAATCCAGAGGGTTAATGCACAATTAACCATTTTATTGTTTGGTCTGTAACCACATTCATTTAATTGCACTTTAGAAAGATTTGACTGTGCAGATGCTGCGTGAGGAGCCAAGAGATCCTGATTATTTTGCTCAGCAAAGAGAAGTATGAGCAGAAACACACAAAAAAATACAAACACACATTCCTCTCCCATTCAGTAAATGCCTTCCAGAGCACTTCATGGCATGGGCACCACATGTTTATTTGTCTGTTTTTGTCTACGCAGGAAAAAATAAGAAAGTGATATGGAGCTTGGAAATTGTCTCACGTATCCAGGCTTTTGACTATCAGCATAGAGTCTGGTCCACACTGGAGGTCATTCTAGCCTGCACAATACATTTAAACTAAATTACTAATAGTAATTTGTTTTTATTAACATGTTTAGATTTGATAAAATTACTGTGCAGATTTTTTCAAGAATTACTTTTTGCTGCTGATTTATACACTCACTAAGTTTAATAAAAATACATAATAATACATTTATGTAATATTTAAAGGTGTTAACTATAATCTTACACTGCAAAACGATCACTTACAAAGGATTAAATTCATCACAATTATGTAAGTATCTGGATATTTGCCGCGGGGCGAGGGCTTCGATAACCTCTCTCTTTTTTGACCATACTTGTGTTTGCATCCCTGCATTAAAAAATAGGTTTCTGTATTAGGATATAGCACAATAACAGCACAGTATTATTATAAACCGTTGTTTGCAATATCTTTCTGTTCAAAATTTTTGAATTGTACTGATTATTTTATTTTAAATTTAGAAAACAGCACAGAAAAGTGGAATAGATCCACATAAAAAAAAAATAAGAAAAAAAAAGAAAGAAATGCAAGTAAGCTTTCAATCTCTTACAATGGCCCATTTATAGTTTTTTGAGAGTGACCATTGTATGTGGTCATTTGGAGCTGTGTGAAGTTTCTTCAGTAATTCTACTTAATTAGTCATTTTACTTCTACTTCCACTAAAAAACAACATAGGTTTGGAGTAACACTTGTGAAAAAGAAGTGTGCTTAATTGTATTGAATGTGCACTTGTGGTGGTCTTCAAATCTTAAAAGTATATGTTTTTAAAAATGCATTTGCAGACAATATAATACTATTTGAGTATGTCAAATTACATTTTAAAGTACATTTTAAATATGTTTTAATTATCCTTTCCTTTATCATGCTTTAAAGAAGACACTTATTTATATGTGTTGACTAACATTCTAGAGCACATGTAAAGTACAGTACTTGATTATAATTTTAACTGTATGGGTGTTATTCGATATTACATTTAAAGTATATATATCTTAAATGTACTCAATTTACATAATTTACAATTACAAATATATTTAAATGACATACAAGTTTCATTAAAAAATTATATTAATGCTTGTCAGTGCACTTTAGAACACTTTAACCATATTTCAAAGACAATAGAAGTAACTAAGAAATTACATATAAAGATCAAGTCCTACTTAAGCGAGTCAATTTAAAAAAGCTTAACAACTTGCATTTAATGTAATTTAAACTATAAAACATTTTCATGTAATTGCAAATAACGGAATTAGTCCAAAACATAACATTCAGTTCATACTTCAGCATATTCGTTTGAAGTATATATTTCTGTAATAAGTACATATCTTAAAGTAGGCTAAAGTATATTTCTTTTTCACAAGGGGTGGGTGAGTAAACAATGACAGAATTTGCATTTTTTTTTGGTGAAACACACACATGTCTGGTTCGTTATCTTTGTGGGAACTCTCCATAGACGTAATGGTTTTTATACAGTACAAACTGTATATTCTATCCCTTTACACTAACCCTACCCCTGACCCTACCCATCACAGAAAACATTCAGAATTTTTACATTTTCAAAAAAACTGAAATGAAAACTTATATGATTTATAAGCTTGTTTCCTCACTGAGACCTCAATTCCTCAATCCCCACGGTGTCACACACACACACACACACACACACACACACACACACACACACAGAGGAATGCTTGCTCCAATGACAGTCTGTTTATTGGCCCAGAACTGAACATCACAGGGGGGATAAGACATCTGTTGTGTCAACAGTTTCCCTAATACCCAAAATCCTCAGAGACATTTGTGCAGATGTGAGAACTCAATAGTGTATGGAGACCTGAAACCCCAGTGAAATCAGAATAAATCAGAATAAATCCCTGTGATCCAGTGACCTGATATGTGAAAACTTACAGCATGATCAGGTAATTTAAACACTTTTAACATTTTAAGAAAACGTGTATTTAAATTGGTAGCATATTTGTGTTTTTTTGTGGGGGGAAAAATCAGACAAATGTACAGTTGCAATCTTATTTAGTTTATTATTTCTTGTTTGTAATAGTAACTGCATTAAACCTACTTTATGAATTCTAGTAAATTCACATTTATATGATACAGTATACATAACAGTAAATACAAGTAACATTCAATATGGTTTCTTCTTACAGAACCTGTGTCCAAATAAGCCCAACAAAACCTCTGCTCACCCTCTCATGCTCCTCACACTCATCTCACAAAGCTCCTCCACCAAGTGCAAGATTCAGTCTCTGGGTATTAATGGTTTCTGATCAACTCCATATTCCAGCAACTATACAAGTATGTTTTTAGTTGATTGTCAGAGAGCAATGTGCCACATTAGAACATCCATCTCAGAGATACAGTATGCACTCTGATATTGTGTCAAAAATAATCTGCAAATCAATTTAAACCAAAACTTTTTGGTTTTGTTTGTCAAATAATAAAGATGATGTTGTACAAGACAAAATGGGCAAAACAGTATAAAGGAAAATGTTCAGTAAGTAAACCATGGCAAATCGTGTAACTTTCTTTGAGCTTGTTGGGTTTGTGGTTTCAGGATTGGCTTATATTTAACATAAAAAATAACCAATAACAAGCCTCTGAGGCTATGGATAAAGACAAAAATAAAGCAGTTATCATACACAAAGCAAAATTATGTACATACTAAACAGAACAAAAACAACACTGACCTGATATTAATCTCAGGTATTTGTTATACAAAATGTATATTATACTTTGTAAGTGCTACAAAAAAAGAGAGATTTAAAATGAATTAAAAAGAGAAAAAATTCACATCCAGAAATGGAGAATGCCTTCATTTTAAGATACAAATTACAATATGTTTGAAGTTTTCCAAAAATGTATAGAAAACAAAACCTGTTAATCAGTATTTAATATTCAAAAATATTAATAATGTACAGTACGCAGCTGCATTGCTTTTCAAACTGAATGGACATCACAAGAATCTATGAATACTGACAATCATGCAGCTACAGAATTTTAATGTTTCATATATTCTGCATAACAAATCCAACACTTCTCCCCTCTCAAACTGACCTTCTTCCATACTTGTAAAAAAGCTCTTTGAGTCCAAATGTCTGTGCTGAAGTTAACTTCAGCTAGTGCTTCCATAACACTCCATCATAAGGCCACTGATACTGACGACATAACAACATGGAACATTGACAGATGGGCAAATCTCCACACAAACCCTGAGAAATTATAAATCCCTGGAGATTTCTTTTGAATTGATTTACTTGTCATCGAAAACAGCACTGTATCACCAACTTCAGTATTTGAACCAAATATATCAGTTGCAAACCCAAAAAGTTACATTAGATCACTTCAATTCTTGGTACAGTATCCATTAACATGTTGCTGAATCTTAAGAGTCCAACATTACAATAAACACAAAAGATATGAGTTGTTGAGTTGACCAATCAATGACCAATCCACTTTTTAAAATTCCCTGATACAGCCAGGTTTTCCATGACCGTGGGAACCCTGTATTATGCCTTCAAAAGAGCCTCGTTTAATCACCCTTGACGGTCATATCAGTCAGTGGTTAATTTTACAGGGAAGCTTGTTTCTTTGTTCTGTGTTTATGGGTGTATTTGTGTCTTGTATCTTTAACATTTTTCTATCTGGGTCACAGACTGCATGGCCAAGTGCTTTTGTCATGGTGATAACCTGAGCCAGGTAGTGACCAGTGTCTGGTTACCGCTGTAATAAAGAAAAAAGTAAAAAAGTAAAGAAGAAAAAGAAACCGCTATCATCTTTCAGCCGGACCACCAGGACGACAAAACCTCCTGCTTCTTAATTCTAGAATGTTCTCAGTCACCTGCCCAAAAAGATGCAGACATCATACAATGAACATCCTTAAGTGGTGTCTGTTTATGTCGCCATCACTTATATTATTGCTCATACTTTGAGTAAGATGTCTGACCAAACTTTGGCATAAATTATACATCAATCAAGATTTTAGACTTAGAATTTGGACTTACAGTTTTCAATTGGAGGACCCAAGCCATATCAAGACCTAGCAATCACCCACGGGCAAATAAATCTTCAGAAACTGTAAAGATCTAGTTTAGATTTGGAATAAGATTATTTATTACCAATGTTTTTAACGAAATTCAACATCCTGTCATCTGGCATCAGAAAGCATCTGATAAAGAGACAGTGTCTTCCTGTAGTTTGACCTCTCTCTGATGTTTTCTCTCTTTTTTTCCCTACCATTTCATATCTCTGCGTCACATCTGACTTAACATCTTTATGATGGTTTAACTCTTACCAAAATGGTTCCTCTCTGTTACCAAGTGGGTTGACCAAGAAATGGCCAGAGTTGCTTCAAAGACCCATAAATGTACACAATAAATGCTAGAGAATGTCACAACTCCCTACTGTCTAATCTAATTTTGTTAATGTTTGTTCAAGAACTTAGTTTGATTTTCATTTCACTCCACGGTTCCAGTAGTTCCTATGTTTAGTTCCTTTTTTCTTGGTTGTGATGAATTCCAATTAGGTTCTCATTTGTTTCTATATAGTTTCTGATTATGTTCACCTGTGTCTTGTTTAGTTGCTTTTTTATTCTATTTATATCCACCTTTTTCCTAATCAGCCTACTGCGTTTTAGATTATGGGAGGCACTTCTGTTTTGGGGAAGTTCCACTCAAAAAGACTGAAACAAATAATTTCAAATCATAAAGTTGCGCTACAAATAATCTTTATCTGTCAGTTTGACTGAACAAGCTGTGAAATTTCCTTCATGTTCTATTTTCAGATGTCAGGAGAATAACCTAACGCTTGGTATTTTAATGTGACATGGTATATCAAGAATATCTATGGCAAGAGCTCTTTTCAGTCTCTGAATTATTTTCCTTTATTTCTTTTTCTTTTATACCTTTGTATTCCTTTATAAAAAAAAAACTTTATTTATAATTCATCCCATGAATAAGTCACTGGAATGCACAAAGAATCTTTTGTTTTTCTCGCCAAATCCTTACGATTCATTCCAGGTTTGTTTTCACACGAATGCTTTAAAATAGGTTCTCCCATAATTCGTGCAAAACGTCATGGGGCGTAAGAAAAAGGTGGATAGACCTGTGTTTTCAATGTATTAGTTTGCTCCTGTGGGTTTCCAGTGTTCCTGTTCTCCTGTGTTCAAGAGTGTTTTTTGTTCTCATTTAATAAATATATAGCTAGCGTTTAGATCCTCACCTCAACTCTTCTTGCCTTCCAACCAAACCGCGACACCTAATACTACCTGGCACTAACAATAGCAAGTAGTAAATCGTGGTTTAGTTTACAATCAAATCAGCAATAAACTGACAACAATGGCATCATAAATCTAGCTTTCTTTAGCTCACATAACAGAAAAACTCTTCTAGATAAACATTTCCACAGCCTCCAAATTGAGCATTGAGATTTATCTTTTTCATTTTTCTATGACTGGTCCTTCTCCTCATACTCTCACTGGTAGTATTTAAAGCACAACTGTGTACATGAGGGGTCAAGCTCTGATGCGATATAATCAGTGGATATGGTACACTTAGCAAATGACTGAACTGGCCACATTTGACATATCATTAGCATATGCGTTATGGATGTTACATAGCAGTTTCTATACTGTATAGAGGCAGACAAATGAAATTGTAGAATGATAAAAAAAAAACTTATTAAGAGTAATTATTGGTAGGATAAAGTTGGATGTGGCGTGTAGTTTGTATATTTGCTGTATTGAAATGTGTTAATGATTTTGAATCATTTATCCTGAATATCTTCAGGAAACACATGAATATCCATGTTCAAGTCCATATGGCTTTCCTCAAATTAAAGGAACATGCAAAGAATATTTAGAGAACATTGCATTATTTGCACATAGTTTGGTCATAATCAAGGGTTTAAAGGGAAACGGCACTTGAGTTTACAGCATAAAGTTAAAGATATAGTGATACAACTTCACCAGTGATACATCAACATCGAAGTATGCTGAAGGCAATGTAAGGTGTGTATTTGGGATTTTGTGAGCGTGCGTGTTTGTTCTCTCATACGGTGGATGTAGCAGTTGGTTTGACAGTGATGCTCTGCGCAATATCCTCCCTATTGATCTTCTTCAGTGCTGTACAAAGCGTATCAATATTAGCCGAATCCTGGCTCGCCCAATGAGACAGAAGGGCCTGGATGGGCCTCTCTTCTTGCTTGAAATTAGCAATGTGTTCTTCTTTGTATCCAAGTAGCCCTGCCAGACTGCACCAATCGGTTTCCTCGTTGGCCCCTGACTCCTCCCCTTCACAGGTACAATTTAGCAGTTTCTCAACCTCCTCCCGTGTGTGTAAGGGCAAGGACAGGGCTGAACTTCCATCTATCTTGACCACTAAAACAAAGAGAATACATTTAGCCATCTGGATTAATATAGTTAAAACAAGACTACAAAGAAGCATTTCACCGTACTTGCTCTGCAACAGCAGCAGTAACATCAGCAGCATGCGTAGCAAAACTAGTCCGTCAAGGCCAAATACATAAACATTGTAATATCTATTACCATACCAAACTATCCAGCAGGGGTGTGGTGTGCAGTCCATATAAGCTATGAATGCTCTGTATTCATAAGTAATTTGAGAGAAAGAGTTCAGGGACTGGCTAATTAAAATTAACATAAGAGTCCCTTGTCATTTCAGGTGTAACATAAAGCTTACATAATAAAATGTTGGGGATACACGTGTAACTGTCCGTAAATTATTTATTTGCCAAGCGACGGTAATTTTCTGTGCCAGTTACAGAGGGATTCGGGTGAGCGGATCCACAAGAGCTTATAATATTGTTATGAATCGTCATTATTGTTTTGTGTTTTAATTGGTTTGTTGGCATGTGGGTGGTTTCAGGAGAAATAATCTGTCTATATAGACTATATATAAATATATATATATTTCCAATGTGACCCTACTGAACCCCACTACACATGAACGGGGAAACATCATGTTTGAGAGGACTATATTTGAGCATGCCCGAAATTTATAGCATCAACTTCTTTTTTCTCAAAGCTACAATAAGCACTCAAACGGACTTAACTTGTTGATACATCTATTGTTAGCATCTGCGTCGTGCTTTCAGCGGTTTGTGATGTGCAGTGGTCGCACTAATGGTTTTTCAGAGCGGTCCGGACTTGTGCAGTTTAATTCTCACACTTTAATAGTAGTTCCTAACTTAATAAAACAAGCTGTGTTACTATGAGGAATTATTACCTCAAAATGTAAATCTGTATGCAGGAGCCAGGTACTTTATCTAAATGAAAAGCATACACCTCTCTCGCTCACTTACCAGCGATTACTGTAGGTTGATGAACCCTGACCTAAAAGTTTGTACCTGTATGTGGAGGCCCCTGGCCCTCCTGCAGGCTCTGACTGTCCACTGAGATGCCGCTGTCACTGTGGAGTTTCTCTCCCTCAGGAGAAGGAGTCTGACTGGGGTTTGCACTGCACGCTCTGTTATTGGCTCCTTGCTTATTCTGCTTACAACTGTTCCACCTGAAAGACATCAAGGCAAACATCAGAAGCTTTTATTATCAAATGGCGTGTTTCCACTGAAATTACCCGGAACAATTTGTCCCAGGAACTTTTTTTTCTCATTTTCCCCCCAGACCTGTTGCTGTCTGCATTTCCATCGTGTTCTAAAGTACCGTGAACATAAGGCAAATTAGTCCGGTGACGTAGGACTGCTCACGACTGTCCAGTTCCCGCTAGTTTTCGCCCTCCGCATATAAGCTTAATAAAGCCTGAACCTCGTCGTCTGTCTATCGTCGTATTTTTTAAACTCCATTGTTGATTCGAATAGCAAACAACTTACTGCACGCACCGCAACAGACTTTTAAAAATGGTGGTTGAAATAAAATGCTGCGCGAGTCCCTCCCCGGAAAGTTCCTGGTCTTTGAAAAAGTACTACCTCGTGAGCAGGCCTTTCTGAGGGGGAAATATTTACCCAGAACTTCATTTAGACACTGGTCCCTGCGGTCGAAACACACCGAGTACCACCCCAAAGTTCCTAGTTCCTGGGGAAAGTTCCTGCGGTAGAAACGTGGCTAAAATCAGTATTCATTTCTAACCTAAAATCTGACATTTCTGCACCACTCTTCCACGTTCTGCTATTGTTCAGACAATCTAGTCCCGCCCGAACACACCCCATAGGTTGAGCCAGAAATTGAGATGTAGGACCACCCAAACAAGCAATGATTTGAAAGCACCAGGACGTTCACACCCTAAAGGAACCAAAGCGGGTCAATGTTACCCTCCAGCAGTGATTTTAGTATTTTATGACCCCTTCCTCCACAACCTCCATCTGTGTCTGCTCAGAAAACGTCCTTCTTTTAATTTTCAGTCTGGGAAAACATATAGTTGTTATTCTGCATATTTGAATATGCAGTCTTGATTATTATATTGCCATTTTCACTTAAGGTTTTGAATGTGCTTCATCCAATCAGAAATTAAATCTGACTTTGTTTTACCCCAAATAATAAACAATGCGCTCGTGATGGATCAGATGGAAAAACAGCCTAGAAGCGTTTTTTTCCTTTATAAAAATAGCTGAACTAAAGCCTACATAGCCCTGTGCTTTGTGAGTGGAGATAAAAAACATCACAGGGAGAGAATAATTCCGATCCTCCTCACCGTTTAAAGATGATGAAGGCCACCAGGCCCAACAGCACTGCAGCCAGTATGGAGGTGTAGATGGGAATGAGGTTGTCGCTCAGCCCATGGAGTCTCTTCAGCCCAGGGTCAGCCGTGGTCACGCTCTCCGTAGGACTGTTGGGTGGAGACTCGTCTGTATACGAGACAACTGATGGAGCAGGAGAACAAAAAGTAGAAAGGGAAGGAACAGGTGTAACATATGGAGTAGGAGGAAGAGAAGGAGAGGTTGAGCTGTTAGGAGTATCTAGCTCTGTTGGAGGAAAGGGACAAAGACAAATAAAAAGAAAAAGAAAAAGAAAAAGACATTTACAAAATCTGTTAGTTGCTAAAAAGCTGTTTAAGTATGTGAAATGGCATAAGAGGTTTCTAAAGCAAGTTAAAAGTGCATATAAGATCATGTAGTTGTTATTCCAAATGAGCCACAATAAGCTAGGGAAGGATTGAGTTAACAGCGATACTAGGGGCGCATTCATGCAATTCAATACCGCAGTTTACATAAAAGATGAAATACTGAACATACTGTGTATATATATATAAAATTTTGCTTGAATAAGTTTTGTTGTGTTTAAGTTAGTAATTTAAAGGGATAATTCATGTCTTTCACTGTTTCCTCACCCTCATGTTGTTCTAAAATGTGTGCACCAAAGAAGACATTTTGAAAAATGTTGGACCCCATTGACTTTCATTGTATGGATAAAAACAGTTCATTCTTCAAAATATCATCTTATGTGTTCCACAAAACTATTTCTTTTAGGGTCAAGTTAGTTACAGCATTAGCTGGGATATACATGACATCTGTGCCCACTGCTCATTTCCACAGAATTGGAAAACTTTCCACTGAAAGTTCTACACATTCCCTGCATGCTTTATTACTTAATATTATGGCTAATTTGTTTGTCTGATAAAAGTTCTATTAAAATGTGTAGTAATACATTTGTGGAAAAAGTTTACTGATTCCATCTAGGATGTCATTCGTTACTAAAACTAATCCAAAATAAAAGACACAAAAACAGCCCAGAGAATATTGTAAAATTGAGTAAAAGCACATTAGAACTAAGACTGCTTTGTCTTGGCCCTGTCAGCTCTGTTCGCCGGCAAGCTAAAAAAATTATTCTTTTGATTGGATTATCTTTGATTCAATCGGGGGCCGTAATAAACAGGCATTGTCCTGAGTCCAACCTAATGGACACTCAGATAGAGCAGGAGACTATGATTAGATTGGAGAGGTATAAGTTCAGCCCAAGTAGGACAGGCCTCGCCCAAGGCTACTCTGTGTGTGTGTGTGTGTGTGTGTGTGTGTGTGTGTGTGTGTGTGTGTGTGTGTGTGTGTGTTGAAAGTTATACCATAGACAGATGGACAGACACATTGGAGATCATTAGATATTCTGGCTGTAGGGGGATGGGGGGTGGGGTCATTTGGGGTTTGGTTTGGGGGAAGGGCCATGCTCTAGGGAATGTTGGGTATGGATTTATTGATCAAAGTACTGCAGAATGAAACATTTTGGAGGGAATTTTGGGCATGTGAGCTTGTTTTGTGGCCAGCATTGTAACTGACCTCATTCATGAAACACAAGTAGAACAAAATTCTGTAGAAATAGTTTTGTAACGATATTGTTGTATGGAATTGAATGTAACAATTTACATAAGAATATTTTTTTCTAATTGTATTGTTTCAAGTTAGAAACATAGCATACTGCTATGTGGTTGCTAGGGTGTTCTAGTTCTAATATATAATGCATATATCTAATATATAATGCAACCCACTTTTTGAGTGGCCTTGGCTCTGGAAGTTTCCATAGGAATCTTTAAAAAGTATTTGTTAAAGAGTTATAAGCCATGAATCAAATCAACCAGATACGAGGTGAAAGACAGCATTACAAATTTTGCTTTGAAGCAAATAAGTTAGGGATGCTCTCAGATTGATCGGCCACATCGGCCAATAATCACATTCTGTGACTCAGGAGTAAATTGGTAGAACCGTAAGAAGTTGCCACCAACGCACATGCAAACAGTATACAGATAAGGCTTTTGTGCCACTTTCTGCTTTGTAACTTCACGAAACATTAGTAAACCAGAGTAAATCACACAACTTTATTTAGAGCGGGCTGTCTCAATTTAAACAAGCTCAGACACAAAATAACACAACAAGCGTAGATCTTGAGAAAATCCTCACGGAGTGACACGACATGCTGCTTGGCTAAAGCTATAAGGTGTGGAGAACAATCGGACACTGTTTTACAGTGATGACAAGAAATCGGTAGTCCGTTTCGGCTGCAAAAATCATTATCTGAGAATCCCTAAAAAAAGTATTTAAAAATCAGACAAACAGACAAAGGTATAAGTCTGTGTATTTAATGGCTATAAGGATGAGGGAAAGAACTACAACCCTATGAAGTGAATGACAATCTAATCTCGACCTTAACAGATGCCACTAGTGTATTGTCTGAAAACAATATTTGAGTATCTTATGAGGCTTTGAATTGTGTTTGCAGGTAAACAGGCCCGAAATTCAATTTCTCAATTCATATCCGCTTCCTTTTCCTCCTGAAATCTCTGGATAATATGCCAGTCCATAAGCACATACTCACTCACACATATTGAATCACTGGAGAAGGGACACCAGACACCAACATGGACAGAGATGTTCTTTGTCAAGAAACAATCCCCCTCCATACCCATGTCTCTGGAACTCCTCTGACTCTCCGTATTGCTTTCTTTCTCTTCCATTATCTCTCCATCACATCTCTCTCATGCATGGTTGACCTTTAGTCGGCCGGTTATCCTCAGCTTCATAAAGACGTGACTCTCTCATCTACACAGTTCTGCTTTGTCCCTCTTAGCAGTTTATTATACTTTTGTTGTTTCTATGAAGCACATTTACATATTGTTCTTATACACACAAATACCGTATCAGCGGATGTTCAGAGGCATAAATACTGGCTACCTGACAATGTGACAATGCCTGGCTTTCATGATTGTAAACGGTCCACAAATCAACCTGAATGGATCAAACTGGCAGACAAAGATGGACTAGTTACAGAGAAAACAACTTCCCATTCAAACATCTGATCTGTGAATCATCACTTTGTGTCAAGTCTGAATCAAAATAAACTTGAAAAGACTTATTAATTATCAGTCAATGAAACATAACGGTTCAGTATATCTTTACCCACCACTGATAGTAACAGATAAGGTCTGTAAATATCATGAAACTTTGCATTGTCTCTTCATGGATTTAATACTAATTTGAAACTGTTTGGTATTCCGGGACATCCCCGCTGCTTTCATCCTCTCAGATATGTGGTTAAAAATGTTCTGTTTCTTTCCTTGCATGCCCTCCTACGCTCTTGACAAGAGTTTAATTTCACTCGACATCTAAAACCACATAATTCCCCAATTATCTGCCATTGTTCATAACTTGAGAGAGAGGACGATAGTTCTAACATTAGTAACTGTCAGAAAAAAGTGTAATGCTTGCACCTCACACCATATGTTTGTCTGTCAATGACATGAAAAACTAGATATCGACTGTTGATCTAAAAAAACAAAGACATTGATTCTCATCCAGGGGGCCAGGGCCCACTAGGGGCCCTCCATAAACTTCCAAGGGGGTTTCAAGATAAATTAAAATAAGACAAAACAAGCTTTAAATAAGCTAAAACAACTAAAAATAAAGATATTTCTTATTTTAATTCACCTCCCCAAGAACACTTTGTTTCCTTTGAAGAAGCAGGGTTCCCAGAGTCTCGAAAAACCTGTATTTATGAGGTGGCCTAATTTTCAAAGTGTGATTTCTAGACCTGGAAAAGTCATAAATTAATGAAACTTTTATAATGAATATACATTTTTAAAGATATGCCCAAGCTCTTTTTTTTTTTTTTTTTTTTGAAAAACAAATGTAAAAAATTTGTGGGGCCTTCAAATATTTTTGTGGACAATGAGGAGCCTTGGAGTGAAAGTAGAGAACCACTGACATACTAAGTGAGTCTCTTCAGTTATTGATTTACATATGCATTAAATGTATTCCAAACAAAACTTCAGCGCATGCCCAGTACACAGTTGACACGATCTGATCCGAAGAAAGTCACTGCAATGATGTCACTGTAGTTATTGCAAAAATAACTTGCCTTAGAATCCTACATTTATGTCAGAAAGAGCTTTTTAGCAAATATTTAGTAAAATTTACAGTCTCATCCACTGACCGTTTCGTAAGGCATGAGATGCAAATAAATATACAGATGTTCATATGACATAAAACATATGTAAGCTCATCACAGCACTGTATGTGCAAAATAGAGAGAATCAAGCGTTTATAGGCTTCATTTGTTTCCCCCGTTATCAGATTATTTCAGGTCTACACCACCACTTTCAATCCGATCTATGTCATTATTGTTATAGTTGTGGTGTGGACTCTGCTATTAGAGTTACAATGATTTTTTTTTAAATTTGTTCATAGTTATAATTACAGTTTTCGTTCTTGGTGTAAGAAACCACCCTAGCATTGGGCTGTGGTCACTTCCAGTGTAGACAGTTGTGTTTGGGATAATGGCACTAACTGTGTGTTCCATTTTCATCGAAGTTGCATTATAATGTTACAGAATATCCCATACATTATGAGCAACAAAAGAGAACAGGCCTGGGCAAAAACAGTCTCCATTCTAACACATTTTATGGCATAATAGTCTGCACGTGTGCATTACTGTAATCATGTATGCCTGTGAAAGCAAAATCAGAAAAAAACCACACACAGACAGATAATTATTTTTTACAATCACAACTGTTTGATTGAGAAAGTCTATAACGAGAAGATGATGGAATGGAAAAAGTATTTCCTGTAAGCGAGATCTGACTGTGTCATTATGTTTATCGGGAATATACGCAGCTACATGCCTTGTCAAGCTGGAGAGGAGAGCAGAATATGTAGTGTGTTGTTCGTGTGCATGCTTGTTCTCTGCAGCAAAATGTGATACCGCTCACAAAAGGTCAGTGTGAGTAACCTGAGAATGCAGCTGAGAAACTCCATCTCTATTATCGACCACAAACGCTTCTGTACATATGCTTTCTCCCCCTCGCCACTAAATCTGTGTCTCCTGATACACATCTGTCTTTTCTTCTGCTTTCCTGTTTTCTGTTCTCTTATGTTTTCATCCTTTTTTTCAGATCTTTTGCTGAAACTTTTTCCTTCCTCTTTCAGATCCTTCTCTCACTATTGTTATAATCGCAAGCCAGAAAATCGTACGATCTGTATCATGTCAACAGAGTCAAATTGTCCCTCTAATCACCAAGTTAACCTAGTCTAGGGTAAGTTAACAATGTCATCCACTGGTCAGAGTCAAAGCTCACTGGCAAGGAAATCTGATCTTCAACCAGTGCTTCCTACTACCTGATTTAATTAAGTGCTAATGCATAAATTCTGTTCACTGCCACTCATGATCTTTAGGGATTCCTGTCAGTTAAAAGTCAAGAATATTTCCTTTTTCTGAGAAAGATTACTTAGTGGTATTTAGACAAATAAATGTATTTTGAAATCTGTTTTGAAATAAATTTGAACTTGAAGGCTTACCAGGCCTAATGTTAACATGGTAAAACTTTATTTTAAGGTGACGTAGTTACATGTTACATGTACTAATTATATACTATAGCATTTCAAAGTAGTGGACATTATTTGTTAGGGATGCACATTTGAGTAATTACACAGTAACAACTTTACTAAAAATGAAGTGTTACTATTAACACTTTTGAAATCACTTAGGGCCCTATCATACACCCGGTGCATTGCTAGTTTCAGCCCGACGCAGTTATCATTTTCACGTCCTGCGCCACGTTGTTTAAATAGCAAATGCATTTGTGCGCCCATGGGTGTGCTGGTCTGAAAACGTGTTCAGGCGCATTGTTGGCGCGTTGCTATTTTGAGGCAACTGAAATAGACTGCGCCATTGATCAGCAAAAACCTGGTCTAAAGTCAATGGCGCAATATTTTTTTGTTGTTGTTATTTAAAGGGCGTGCATTGTGTCGTGGTGCTCTCGTGAACGTGCGTTGGAGGCCGATATGGAAAAGAATAAATTGTTGAATAAAGTGTTTTTTTGTTTTTTTTTGGCACACAAAAAGTATTCTCGTCGCTTCATTAAATTAAGGTTGAACCACTGTAGTCACATGGATTATTTTAACGATGTCTTTCCTACCTTTCTGAGCCTTCAAAGTGTTAATTAAATAGCTGTCAATGGAGCCCTCCCATTGGATTTCATCAAAAATATCTTAATTTGTGTTCCGAAGGTGAACAAAGGTCTTATGGGTTTGGAACGACATGAGGGTGAGTAATTAATGACAGAATTTTTATTTTTGGGTGAACTATCAAGTGAGTGCTAGACGATGGCTAAATAAATCACTATAAAATGAACAAGAAGGCAACATTACAGCGGGCAAATGATTGATTTTTGAGGCTTTTTTATGCTTGTTAAATACATTTCTACTTGTTATTTGAATAATCTTTGAATATCTTCTTGTTTAAAAGTATAAAATAATTGCGCCCCTAAAAGATTCCTGGTTAACCGCCAGTCCGCCACTTCTCATTAACTTCACCAGCCAATGAACTTCTTTGCTTGAATGTCAGTGATGTCATCCGGACACACTCTTGCCACACAATATAGTGGGTGAACCTTGACATTGGGGTTGTGAAGGGGAAGATTGTGAGATAAAAGAATAGATGTAAATTGTTCTCAACTGAAAGGATTCTCTTGGAAACTTTGGCAAAAAAAAAAAAAAAAAATTGTGTAAGAAGCTGAAATTCCACGCTGGGCATAGTGGAATTTCAGTGATGTAATTCCAGCCACAATCACAGCTATATCCCAGAGGAAGAGCAGGACAGAACGACTGGCCCAAAAGCTTCAGAAATTCATAAAGCAGAAAACTTAGCTCAGGCACACGCCAGATCGTCACCCCTGGAACCTCACATCAGGGTAAAGCATTGCGTTACCCCAGAAAACAGCCCATTGCTCTGTCCACTAATGTCATAGGGCACATGCCAGACAAGTGCAGACAGCTGGGGATGAGCAGTTGTCATGAATGGACACACTTCATTGTCATAGGATGAGGAGGGTGTGGAAAACACAGAAAGAGACTTATTATTTCATTTCTGTCCAGTACAGACAGACGTCTCTGTTTCAAGGCATACATTGTACTAGGCAGAAATAGAGGTCAGAGTTAAAGAGTCAATATGGGTGATGATAAATCTTTAGGTTTGGATGGGAGGGAAATTGACCAATAAAGCTCCTCTGTGTGCTCTTCTTGCGCACACACACACACACACACACACACACACACACACACACACACACACACACACTGCAGTGTTTCATGGCCACATCCAAAAATGAATCACTAGAGAAATACATTATGAAAAGTTTCATTTTTAACATTTTATAATATCTCAAAAATCAACAAATACATCTATACAAAACTGATTAAAATTATACAAAAACATTTATATTTCAATTCTGAAGTTGTGAAATTATTTCTTAAAATAAGTAATCCCATTAACATTACATATCATAATAAATGGAAATATTGTCATTACTGTAATGTGAAAAAAATAATCATACTATTTATTCTGTATTATCATGACAGTATTTGTGGTATTGCCTTTTTACTGATTCAAAATAACTGTATTACAGTAATGAGAATCACCTTCAAACGTGTTAGTGATTTTAAAGCTTAAATTTAAGTTTTAATTTAAATGAGCTTTAAATAATAGCAAAAAGAATTCCTGTAAAAAATAAATAAGACAATATTACAGTCTGCATTTTTGTTTATGAAGCTTGTTCAATCAATTTGTACATAGTTTCGTTTTGATAATCTTTGATTATCTTCTTTTTTTAAATATAACATGAAAATTATAACAAATTTATTAAGATTATTCATTATGTAAATACATTTTTATCCTCTTGCTTTAAGTTTAATCAAGTTTCCTTTTAACTTTTAACCTTAAATATAATTTTCAGCTTGTTGTTGTAACAGTAAGTTAATAATATTATCTTTTCACAACAATGAATCCCATTTCCATTCTCATTACCATAATGCAAAAATTGTAATTACTGTAATGTGAAAAAACCCTATACTGTTTATGTATTTGTTGTATTGCGTTTGTATGGGTTCAAAATGATTGTATTACAGTAATGACAATTTAATGAGAATCATCAATGACAACAAAACCTTCAAAGCGAAACTTCCTGATACATTATGGTAAGAAGAACTGTCACGCTGCAAAAAAAAAAAAAAAAAAAAAAAACCTTAATTGCACAAAAAAGCTCTGTTTTCTTTGCCAAATTCTTTATCCTTTTGATTTTGGGGTGAAATGTGACCTTTCTTGAAGGATTCACTCGATTTATGGGGCTCTCTGACACACACCACACACCAAGACAACTTCATGCTTTTTAATGAAATTACACGCCACTTCATTCATGGTGCCTGTTCTCACACATGACTAATCTCCCATTAGAGCAAAGAAAAAATCTGAAGATCTGGGTGCTTTCACACATGGTCCTCTTCAGGAGTCTGAGCGCTCTTGGCTCACTTGATTTTCCCGATTCGCCCGATTCGCAAATTACCATTTTGTTTGGTCATCGGATGCCTCCATACATATCGCACTATTCATCACGGCTAATTCTGTTTGAAGATCTCTCTAAATTATTTGATTAACCTGTAAGTTTACGTTCTTGGAGTTGTCTTTGGCGACAGAACCTGCTGCAAACGACAACAGCAACAGAGTGCCGAGCTAATGCTACAACTACGACTTCCACGTTTTTTCATGAGGCTCACTGTGTTGCCATGGTTTCTATGGCAGGAAAAGCGGAAACCGAGGATAACGCGGACATGGTGCCACTGACAGGTGACGCGATGAGGAGGGAAGTTACACTAGTTAAAATTGTGAAAGCAAGATGGTTTATATTTCTGCAGCATCTTATGCGCAAGAGAAACAAGTATGCAGCCATCTTTAGAATTTTGTCTTTGAATATTAGGTCTATATATTTCTATGGCATCACTTTCGAAGAGTAATTGGCTGATGAAGTGAATTTACTTATTATAGAGTAAACGAAGCATTGTAATGTTTGAAGCGGATATCACAACATATGTCAGTAGACCGGGAGGATTTTAAAACGAGCGCTTCATTTATAAATCCGTAAGATCTTACCTTCATGCTGTGGAAATACAAACAGGAAGACAGAACACAACGAGTGCAGCGCTGAAAAGGGGAGGTGCTACATAAGGTCTATGGTCTAGTACATTTTTTAATGTTCCTGATACATATGAACATTCTTTATTTGAGACAGACGCCTCACTTCAATGTAGTGGACAACAAAAACCTGAAATCAGTAGCCACCCGTGACCTATGACCTCTCACCTTCATGTTAAGACCCCGGAAAGAGGTCAGACGGGGTCAGAGAAAATCTCATGTTGATCATTGACAGATAAACATCAGGCATGCATACCTACACACACGCCTCAGCAGACAGGTATAAACTGATCCAAACCACATTATCAGTGTCTAATGTTTGCCGATTAGCTATTGGCAATGGCATTAATAATCTTTATTTAAAACAATTACATGTCAAATAAAATCAAGAAAAATTTAGAAGTTAGAAATTTAGTTAACTGAACCACTTTTCTTTCCCAAGTTTTCCATACTAAGTGGCGGTATAAGATAAGGGCAGCTTTTGTTATTCATATTGTTCATACTTAAGTTTGTGGATATTTTGTACTTAGGTTCATAGATTTGAAGAGAAATCACACTGTACGTATTAAAGTAATAAAATTAAGTGCAGGATGAGAAGGATGATTTTGTGCTGATATGCTAATGCCTCAAATTGTGATTTGTTGAGGAGAAGTGTGCTTAGTTTCCAAAGTGATCGGATTTGCTATTTTTGCGTGGAGGACATATTTACAGAACAGAATATACCATAATCTGTAGGAATGAAACATTACAAAAGATAGGCTATCTTCATTGTTTTTCTTAGACAATTAAAAGGAGAGCAAATGTAAACTTCTAATTGAGTCTTCTGTTTCCCAAATTGTCCTACTGAGAAACAAGATTTGCCAAGATATAAAGAATTTTAGGAGAAACATCTAACAGTTGGTTAAGCTGATAATAAAACACCTTTCTACTGAATCACAGATTGTGTCCATGCACACAGATTGCATAAAATATATATATTGTATTTATGGACCCTACTGCACTTATGTTTTTTTGTAATGGCAGAACTTGGGCTGTGTACAAAGCCTCTTTCTCTGATCCACTTCTGAAAGCGTGTTAGTGGCATGACCCAGAACAAAGCCTGTAATGTTGACTGCAGATCTTTGAATGTGATCCATTGCTCAAGATACTGTTTTACTTTTATTCACAGCTAAGTTCAGCTCAGAAATAAGACGACAATTATTAGGTTTCTGGCTACGCCAAGAGCATCTGACATTAAGCAGAGAGTTCAGTGAGCTGGGCAATCACAAAAGGTAAGTCATATTACTTGTCTACGTGCAAACACAACAGTGAACTGTGAATGATGCGATGATCATGAGAAAATCTCATCTATTCATTTATCCATCACATTCTGTCCTATAGGGAGAACTGTCTTATACAGTATGTTTTCATTTTTACAGTTTTTTTTATTTCGTCATAGTTTTGTCTTTTCACAAAAAAATCCTTTAATTTACGTCAATATATATATATATATATATATATATATATATATATATATATATATTAATTCAAGTCCACCTTACTTAATTTTATTCATTGTAAATAGCCAAACTGCAAAATGACAAAAACATAACAGACCAGCTTTTAACATAATAAAATATGTAGGCCTACACTAACGGTCAAAAGTTTAGAATAACTAAAATCTCAGGGTATCGGATCAATAATTCAAAATCTTCAGTTATGTTGCTGAATGAAGAAGAAAGGAAAAGTCCTATCAGTAAGGTAGATATGTTTAATAATGTGGAAATTTTCAAATATTTGGGAATTAAAATTACTCCAAAACTGGAAGACATAGTAACAAAAAATTATAATTCAATTTTTGAGAATACAGTGACGCTGGTTGAAAGATGGGCTTCTTTACCGTTGTCTTTAATAGGAAGAATTAATATTTTAAAAATGAATATTTTACCTAAATTTTTGTACCTATTTCAGAATATTCCGATCACACCTCCTAGTAATCTGTTTTCTAGACTTAAAAAGTTAATTATTAAATTCATATGGAACAATAGAAGATCCAGAATTAGATTATCTCTTTTATATTTGCCATTTGATAGGGGTGGGCTTCAATGCCCTAATTTTAAAGGGTATTATACTGCTGCCCAGTTAAGATCTATTATGTTTTTCTTCTCAACATCTAATGAACAACCCGTATGGGTAGAAATGGAAAAAAACTCTATTCTGAATAAAATACCCTTGGAATCATATTTATATGATTTAGATCGTAAAATTTTACAGAAAATGAAGGGTAATGTTACGAATCCAATGGTTTTAAATATGGTAAGTGTGATGACCAGGGTCTGTTTTGTCATGTGTTTGTTTGTGTTTGGACTTTGTTTTATTTCTTTCAGTCTTCTTGATTCTGTCGGTGTTGATTGTATTCAATTATCCCTAGTTTGTTTAATCATTAGTTTCCTGGTTTCAGGTGTGTTGTCTTGTTAGTTTGTATGATTCCTTTCGTTGTTCTCATTTCCCCCAGCTGTGTCTCTAGCTGTGGCTCTTGTTCCTGGTCAGTGATTGTTTGTAGTTGCTTTCAGTGGTTGCATGTAGGTTCTGTGTGTACCTGTTGCCCGTTCTGAGATTATCCTGTTCTGAGTCAATTCTGAGTTTATCCTGTTCTGAGTCAATTAAAGTCTACTGCTGCATTTAGATCCGACTACCGTCTCTGCTTCTACGAGAATCATGACAGAATCACTGACCAACTTACAACGGATCTAGCAGGTAGTATCCAGGATCCCGCTATGCATCCTGTAGCAGAGATCATGTGTTTCCGTCAGGGGAATTTACCCATTGAGGACTACGTGACGGACTTTCTGGAACTGGCTTATCAGACTCCCTTAGATGATATCTGTTTGATGCTGTTTTTTCATGGAGGATTGTCTGAGCCCCTCTACTCGTCGATGCCTGAGCCTCAGGGAACTCTGGTTCAGTATATTGAGTGGGCTCTTTCGATGAGCGGTTCGCCGTTTACAGTGGACTTCGTTGAACCAGCGCTTCTCACGGGCTCTGCTGAGTTGGCGCATCACGTGAGTCCCGTAGAGCCAACGTTTCAGGAGGGTCCCGCTGAGCCTGCACTTCACGCCAGTCCAGCCAAGCCTGAGACTGAAAGCGACATGCCCGCCAGGCCGGAGCCCTCTTCACCGCTGGCCCCGTCCAGCATAGAGTCTTCTTCACCGCTGGTTCCGTCCAGCTCAGAGCCCCCTTCGCCGCTGGTCCTGCCCAGCTCAGAGCCCTCTTCACCGCTGGTTCCGTCCAGCTCAGAGCCCCCTTCGCCGCTGGTCCTGCCCAGCTCAGAGCCCTCTTCGCCGCTGGTTCCGTCCAGCTCAGAGCCCCCTTCACCGCTGGTCCTGCCCAGCTCAGAGCCCTCTTCGCCGCTGGTTCCGTCCAGCTCAGAGCCCTCTTCACCGCTGGTCCTGCCCAGCTCAGAGCCCTCTTCACCGCTGGTTCCGTCCAGCTCAGAGCCCCCTTCGCCGCTGGTCCTGCCCAGCTCAGAGCCCTCTTCGCCGCTGGTTCCGTCCAGCTCAGAGCCCTCTTCACCGCTGGTCCTGCCCAGCTCAGAGCCCTCTTCACCGCTGGTTCCGTCCAGCTCAGAGCCCCCTTCACCGCTGGTTCCGTCCAGCTCAGAGCCCCCTTCGCCGCTGGTCCTGCCCAGCTCAGAGCCCTCTTCGCCGCTGGTTCCGTCCAGCTCAGAGCCCCCTTCGCCGCTGGTCCTGCCCAGCTCAGAGCCCTCTTCACCGCTGGTTCCGTCCAGCTCAGAGCCCCCTTCGCCGCTGGTCCTGCCCAGCTCAGAGCCCTCTTCGCCGCTGGTTCCGTCCAGCTCAGAGCCCTCTTCGCCGCTGGTTCCGTCCAGCTCAGAGCCCTCTTCATCGCTGGTCCTGTCCAGCTCAAAGCCCTCTTCATCGCTGGTCCTAACCAGCTCAGTGTCCTCTTCGTCGCTGGTCCTACCCAGCTTAAAGCCCTCGCCGCCGCTGGTTCCGTCAAGCTCAGAGCGTGCTGATCCTGATCCAGAGACTAAGTATCTTGTCACTTCTGCCGATCTAGAGTCTGAGTCCAGTCCTGTTCAGTTGTCTGAGTCCAGTCCTGTCCAGTTGTCTGAGTCCAGTCCTGTCCAGTTGTCTGAGTCCAGTCCTGTCCAGTTGTCTGAGTCCAGTCCTGTCCAGTTGTCTGAGTCCAGTCCTGTCCAGTTGTCTGAGTCCAGTCCTGTCCAGTCGTCGGAATCCAGTCCTGCCCAGTTGTCTGAGTCCCCATTCCCGACGGCGTGTCTTCACCGTCGTAGGAGGAAGAGGAGGAGGACACGCTTGGCTCGATTGATTCCGGAGGGTGTTCCCCAGTTTCTCGCCCTGCCGGCCCCGCCTCTGCGCCTCGCCCTGCCGGCCCCGCCTCTGAGCCTCGCCCTGCCGGTCCCACCTCTGCAGCTCCGGGAGTTTTCTCTTGAACCTGCTTACAGCCCGGAGGCTTCTTCCATGGATTTCCCCAAGTATTTTTTTGGGGGGGGGGCAGTGGGCACCCTGAGAGGGCCATGGAGGTGGCGCTTACATGGACCTTTGTATGGCTTCATATGTTTGAACTTCCTGTTCGGCCTGAAGTTCTTATGCTGGTGATCCCGTCCAGTTTTGTGCTTCATACGCCTTGGTCCCCGTCTGAGTCTGCTCCACCCTGGTTCCCGTCTGAGTTTGTGCTGACAGGGCTTCTGTCAAAATCTGCTTCGCTCTGGTCCCCCTTCAAGGATGCTCCGCCCTGGCCGCCTGCACAGCCTGCTCCGCCTTGGCCGCCTGCTCCGCCCTGGTTGCCTGCTCCGCCCTGGCCGCCCGCACAGCCTGCTCCGCCGTGGCCGCCCGCACGACCTGCTCCGCCGTGGCCGTCTGTTCCGATGCCGTCCTGGAATCCATGGTCTCTAGCTATCTTGTCTGGGACTCTAGGACGCCCGCCCCCCCTTCCCAGGTCATCGCCTTGGTCTTGAACGGCGTGAGGTCACGCCTTCCAGAAGGGGGGAATTATGTGATGACCAGGGTCTGTTTTGTCATGTGTTTGTTTGTGTTTGGACTTTGTTTTATTTCTTTCAGTCTTCTTGATTCTGTCGGTGTTGATTGTATTCAATTATCCCTAGTTTGTTTAATCATTAGTTTCCTGGTTTCAGGTGTGTTGTCTTGTTAGTTTGTATGATTCCTTTCGTTGTTCTCATTTGCCCCAGCTGTGTCTCGTTTCCCTGATTCCCTCTGTGTATTTAAACCCTGTGTTTGCTCTTGTTCCTGGTCAGTGATTGTTTGTAGTTGCTTTCAGTGGTTGCATGTAGGTTCTGTGTGTACCTGTTGCCCGTTCTGAGATTATCCTGTTCTGAGTCAATTCTGAGTTTATCCTGTTCTGAGTCAATTAAAGTCTACTGCTGCATTTAGATCCGACTACCATCTCTGCTTCTACGAGAATCATGACAGTAAGGGTATGGCATGAGACGCAGAGATATTTGAATATCTCCTATATAAGTGAGATATCTCGCTACTGTCCAATATGGGGAAATCCTAAATTTAGTCCCGGAAAAGTAGATGTAGGTTTTAAGACGTGGGCAGAAAAAGGTATTAAAAGTATAAAAGATTTATATAAGGAAGACAATCTTATGTCATTTCAAGAATTGAGTAATACATTTGATATACCTAAAAGACATTTTTTTAGGTACTTACAGATAAGAAGTTTCATTTTATCATTTCAAAAAAGTACTGGAAATATACCACCACTATCAGTTTTGGAAAGAGTAGTCACCAAAGATTGTTATCATAAAGGTCGGATTTCACTTCTGTATAATATGTTGGTAGAGGGCTCCCCGGAGTCTTCTAGCTCTCGTTTAGGAGCATGGAGTAAGGATATTAACGAGGAGATCACACCAGATGAATGGAGTGAGATTTGTCAAGATGCTCAAGTACAAACAGTTAATACAAGATTAAAGTTGTTGCAATATAATTGGCTTATGCGAGTATACATAACTCCAGTATTATCAAACAAATTTAATGAAAATATACCAGATACATGTCCCAAGTGTAATGTTTGTAAAGGTACCTATTTCCATTGTATATGGGAATGTGAAGAAATATCGAAATTCTGGAAAGAAGTGCATAATATGATTGGTAAAATAATAAATGTGAGTCTTCCTTTTGGACCAAGGATTTTTCTACTGCATTTGTATCCTAAGCTTAAGTCAAAGGAATGTATCTTTATTTCTATGTGTATCTTACAAGCTAAACGCCTCATTGCATTACAATGGAAGAATCTAGAACCACCCAGCATAAAAAGGTGGCTCAGGGAGATGGTACTGAATATGTCAATGGAGAAAATAACATATATTATTAAAGGAAAGGGTAAGACTTTTGAAGATGTTCGGAATCCCTTTAGATCTTTCATAGAGAAGGAGGATAGTGACATGTTTAAGGAGACAATTGAAGATATGTGAGATTATAGGATGTATTTGTATTAGGAGGCCTTAATAGTTTGTATGTGTTTTTGTTGTTGTTTTTTTTTGTGTTTTAATTCATTAGTCTTGAGGATGTGAGTCCTGTACAAATTGAGATATGCTAAGTTGTAATTATGCGAAGACATCAATATGTGTCTATACTGCATTTTGTATTTTTGTTCCTGGTGTGTGTGTCATATATGTTGTTAAAAAGTTAATAAATATATAAAAAAAAAAAAATAAAAAAAAAGGTTGGAATAACTACAATTTGTTTTTGAAAGAAGTCTCTTAAGCTCACCAAGGCTGCATTTATTTGATGAAAAATTCATTCATAATAATACTATAAAAAATTATTAAAATACCTTTTAGAATGTAATTTATTCCTGTATCCCATTATAAGTGTATCATAGGTTCCACACAAAAATAATAAGCATATTAGAATGATTTCTGAAGGATCATGTGACACTGAAGACTGGAGTAATGATGCTGAAAATTCAGCTGTGCATCAAAGGAATAAATTACATTTGAAAATATATTCAAACGGAAACCAGCTACTTTAAATTGAAACAACACTTCACAACGTTTCACTGTATTTTTCTTCAAATAAATGCAGACTTGGTGAGAATAAGAAACATCTTTCAAACACATTTTAAAATATCGTAATATTCCAAAAGTTTTAGCACGTATTAAACATATAAAATATTTGTTTAAACAAATATTGTATAATACAGATTTTTGGATGTACTGTGTTGTGAAATCTTCATGCTTCGCTGATTGTTAATAATTTCTGTGTTTTGGAGACAGATTATGATATTCCATTATGTGAAAGAAGTGAAAGATCAAATTTCATCAATATCATCAACAGCAAGTAAAACAGTGGTAGTACAATATTACGCCTTAGCAACCACATAGGCAGCAACACAAAAAATGTCATCTCCAGAGAACAGAGCTGTTGTGGGCCAACACTTGGGGTCATTTTTTGACCACTGATTTTAAAAACAAGCAAGAGAGTGAGTAACAGAAAACGATTTGTCACATTGTGTCATGATAACCCATCTATTTATAGTTTTTATTTGATTCTGATTCTCGATTGTCTTACCTTGGCAGACAGCGTCTCTGAGAGGAGTGCAGCTTTCCAACTCCATGTCAGGCTGTTCGCACTGTGTGCAGGGCAGGCAGGGGTCGAAAGATGTCTCCTGGTCTGAAAACGTGTCATCCACACACTCCTCGCACACCGTGTCACGGTCAAAACCACAGCGCATCAACACACCCTGGCCCATAGGACACACTGTGCAGGCCTCGCAGCGCCCTGTCACGTCGCTGAGGAAAAACCCATAGTCGCAGACACACACTGCGTCGTTGGCATCAGTGCAGGGCTCCAGCATGCGCATGAGTTCAGAACATGGTGTGCAAGACTGGCACTTCTCCGTGTGGCTGAAGTTCTCAGAGAACGTTTCACCTGAAGACAAAAGAAGAAAAGGTTAAAAGACAATCTCTCGGAACATACAAAAAACGTCTGTAGTTGTGCATTTCAGGGTTATTTCGTTGACTTAAAGTAAATCCATAGATCTGACATCTGACTTTCTGACATCATATTTGGGGAGTCTTTTGACCTCATAGTTCAAAATGTTTTTACATTTTTTGCATACACTTATATACTGCCACTGGATTTAAATATGCAAATGCTTAAGAGTGATGGATCATTATTGCAGTGATTATTATGTTTCTAGCATGTTATAAGTTTGCAACGCCAAGGTCATGGGTTCATTTCCCAGGGAAAGCAAGAACTGATAAGAGTGTAAATGTGTACCTTTAAATGCAATGTAAGTCGCTTTGGATAAAAGCGTCTGCCAAATGCATAAATGTAAATGTAAGTGTTAGCAGATATTAAGCAGACAGTCTACTAATACTCTAATGACTGGTAGTTGACAGTTGCAAAGTTACTTAGTGGAATGTCAAAAGTGGACTAGCGAATTAAATTGTTACTCCAGAATTTACACAGCAATCTATTCAAATTATAATTATCTAAAATTTAAAACTACTGTGCATGGTTAAAATAATGTATCACTTAATACATTACACGGATTTGGCTTAGGATTGGTAACAATGAATAACTATTGGTACTTTGCAATAATGCAACCACAAATTTAGTATTGAGGTAATAGTTAAATAATCTCACCTGAAAAAAAAAAGTATGTATATATATATATATTTGTTGACCAATAATCTGAATATTGGTGGACCTTAAATGTCTATGTCTTATGGGTCCAGTTTGTGGCTGTGGTAGAAAAATATGATTTCTAAAATACTAAATGGCACCATTCTATAGAATGACATATATTATAATATAGACATTTTCTTGAAGAAAAAGTCTGAAAGGAGGCGTCAGTAATTCCAGTCTTACTTCCTGCTCGAACCTATGTAGGTTTGTGACAAATTTGCATATTGCTAACCTATGGTCTTCATTGGCTGTCCATTTTAGAGTTTTAGATTTTAGAGTTTTAGAAAAAAGGATGAAAGAAAGTAATGCATCGTATTTTGACCTCATGTGCTCTCGTAGATATCTAGAATCTAAATTATGATGTCAATATTGCAAAGAGTGGAGAGCAAATATCTAAATGCTGCATGCTTATGGTACTGTATTCCTTTCATCCATCCTATTCAGTTATATTAGAGGATAGAGGTCTAGCTATCACTAAATTATTCAGGACGCTATTTTGTGTGTGTGTGTGTGTGTGTGTGTGTGTGTGACTGCACAACCCTTGAGACACATTTAAGGCACATTGCCCCGTGTATCCCATACCTTACCAAGTGTTTCAGTAAATGCCACTGGCAGGATAACCAAGGAAACAGTGAACAGACAGTGGCAGAGAGAAAGATAACACGCTAATGCCATAGTTATCCTTAGATCTATCCATCAATGTGGATGAAATGTTATTGTGTTTTTGTGCTGGACAAATAGAGTTGCACATTATGGGTTCCCCTGTGTGCTGGAGCTGCTAATGGCCCTAATAATAAGGGGGTAATGTTCTGGCTTCTGGGGGCCAGTTATTGGGGGTTTATTTAGGAGACTATGATGGGTAATCTGTGCATTTCCAGCAGATGAAATCCCGTCCACTCAGCCTTTCTCCCTCTGAGTCTACTATTCTCCTGATCCCTGCCCTCTGAGATCCATTAGCATAATGCTAGCCATCAATAATGAATGTCTATGCATTATGACAGACAACAGATGTGTGTGTGTGTGGGGGGGGTGTGGGGTGTGGGGGTGGGGGGAGGGGTCTTATCAGTATAGTCATGAGTGTCAATCAACATTAGTACTAAAGAAATGCTGAGGTAACATCCTGTCAATATCTTTATTTATTCATTTCCAAAAAAGGAAATCTATTCTGACCGCACATATTCACTATTTTGGTATACAATTCTATGGAACTATGGTCTCAAATAATTACAATTGATAATACACACGTCTTCAGCAGATATGAGACTGAAGACATGTTTGAAGTAGTGGTCAACCGACAGGTTATTAATGGCTGATGCGATACAGATATTTAAAGAGCAGGGTGGCGAACTGAGCCAAAATATAAAAAATTTAATGACAGAAATCATGAAATTGCTTTTTCTACCTGATCAAACCCTTAAAAGAGTTTTGTTAGCATAATACAGTAATATATTCAGTGTGATTAAGTGATGTTAAATACTATTTTTAATTATACCACTTTGTAATACCACAATTTTTCTCTGCAAAACTGCAGATTTTTTACACTTTGTAAACAATATTTGATGAAAATTCAATATAAACATTTGAAAAACTGAAAAGGTGTAATATTCATGAACAAAGTTGGTGGTTTTTGGAAAATGGGGTCTCACTTGGGAGTTGTAGAAAAACGGGCAATGGAGTTGGCGAGTGGAAATTACATGCCAAGCCACTCCCCCGCATATACGGGTATATTTAAGATGGCGGCAACCATCCACTCATTCCGATTTTTGCTTAGGAGACGAGTGGTTGCGTACAGTGATCACTCTCTTCCAATTGCCTCACAAAGAGTGTTTCCTGATCTAAAAGAAAGCATTTCCTGCTGGAGAGAAAGCACATTCAGCGGTGTTGCGCCTTCGAGCCAGTGCACAGTTAAAGGGTTAGTTCCCCCAAAAATGAAAATTACCCCATAATTTACTCACCCTCAAGCCATCCTAGGTGATTATGACTTACTTCTTTCAGCCATACACAATTGGAGTTATATTAAAAAATATCCTGGCTCTTCTAAGCTTTATAATAGGAGTGAATAGTAACTTAGATTTTGAAGCCCAAAAAAGCACATTCATCCATCATAAAAGTAATCCGTACGGCTCCAGTGGGTAAATAAAGGCATCTTAAGCAATGTGTTTTTGTAAGAAAAATATCCATATTTTAACTTTATAACCTTTTGGTCCAATGTATTTGGCGCACTGGGAAAACCACTTAATGTTGAACTCAGTCCCAAGGCTTTTTTTTTGGTACTCTACTATACACTGGTTCCTCTCTAGCTCCATTGATCAAGTGGTCGCTTTTACTTGTCTATTAGCCAGAAGGTATATTCTCCTTAAATAGAGGTGTGCTGCTTACCCTACTCACAATAGATGGATACAAAGCATATTTTTCTACATTAAATTATAGAAATTAAGGTTCATGCTTTGGGGTTCCCTTAAACCCTTCAGTAACACCTAGGGTCCGTTCTTGAATTTTATTAAAGGCTTGCTCTGCCCCCTGATCCGGACTCGGATAATATTTAACACTGAATGTCTCTTTCATGTCTCTTTACCTTCAAGAACCTTTTAACCAGTCCCGTCAATGTGTGGGCTGGGACTTTTCCTACATTATTTCTAGGGATGTTGATATTTAGAAGGCAGCTGTGTGACTCTGAGATGGTGAATGGGAACATGGTGTGTGTAACATTAGAAACACATTATTAGCTGTTTGATAACGTAGTCAAGCCAAAGGCTAATCATATCAATACAAAGTTCTCTCATGAAACTCTAGATGGTGCAGACTCATAGGTCCTTAACCCAATCTGCATGCAATTACATCATTCTCTATAGGGCACAGCTAAATGGTTCCCACTGTATTAGTGCCCAAGGAGCTTGCTGCTCAACATTCAGATTCTTGCCTATTTTTTGCTTTATCAGTTTGCAGCTCACTTTCAGAAACCCTCCACCTTCCCCAGCTCCACCTGTATAGATCTGCTACAGGGGTGATTCATGTATGCTTGTACAGCAGCAGCATGTCTTGCTTGCTCATGCATGTCGTGAGTATGTCGTGTGTATTGGCAGTGACAAGTTCAATATGGATTATATATAGCCAAAAAAACACAGAAAGATCTCTCCCTTTACAATCACTCATCTCAGTTTGCGATCTCACAAAGTTCCGTTATAATCAATAAAGTTGTCTACACTGCACAATGAATCTCTTATTTACTTCGTGTCTATACTTTGTTAATGAGAGTATTCACGGGCGTGCAGAACTCAGCACTGAACAAAAACTACTGCGTTTTGAGCGGTGAGTGGATTCTGACTAAATTAAACGCCCCTGATTGGCCACTGCGTTCAAGAGATCAACAAACATGTCTGTGATTGGCTACATTTCTCATCGCTGCAAAAACACACTGTAAATTGAAACATTTTGACATTGAACACAAATACGTACTGGAGTGTTTACCAAATCGATATATATATTCAGTTGCAGAACCGCAGCGCCAGCAGTTTCAAATCAGCAGTCACAGGACGGAAGTGAGGGGCAGAGTCTATAGGCTACATGTAAATATGAGCTATTTTTACATGGATTTTAATCAGATCAATATCTACAATATTTAACAGCAATGCTTAATAAAATACTAAATAAATTCCCTTTCTGTTCATACATGTATAAGATGATGTAGCCTACAATGAACAGTATTTTTTTTTCAAGAATCTTATTTAATGAATAATACAAACAATATTTTGGTGTTAGTTCATACTGCTAAAACTAATGAAACCAATGAGAATAAATACTTTTAACTTTTTTTAATCTTGAAAAAATATGAATCAATGTGTATTGTATTGTAAAATGTTTCCCATTTGACTGTATTACTATTTCTTTCATGTTCATGTTGTTACAAATAGCACTTAAATAGCACTTATTTTTCCAGTGGAAGTGGAACGAAGGGGTTTTGTCACCACATCCACAACCAGTCTACTGAGGGAAATGGGGTTTAGGAGTCATTCTCTCCAACAAGCAATCAAGTCCGTGTCGAATGCAGTGGAAAGAAGCAGCAATTGACTGTGGATTAAAATGAATGACATCAACTTGGCGGCAAGATCAGACAAGAGGATATAGAGTTGAGGGGGGTGTATCTGGGAAGCCAGGTGTCACCATCAAGCCCTCTGGAGATGTTGTGGGTCAACGAAACATCCATGGACGAGGGTGCTCACCTGATGACCCCAATGATATTCCTACCCTCCCTTGTACCACTCAAATCTCACTGCTTACATCAAGTATGCCAACTTTCCACAGGGAAGTCCTATTAGCTCTAAAGAAACAGAGGCATGGGCATTTAATGTCAAATTTACTGTGTTTATCCATTTAAATTCAAAATAAACATTTAATGCAAAGCCTTGAACAAGTGAAATGTTAATTTCTCTATGAAAAAGAATAAGAAATTTGACAACAGAACAAGCATGACAGAGAATGCAGTGAGTAGTTGCCTGTAATATTATGGCGGGCCGGAAGGTCCAAAAATAGGACTAATGATTTGTCGTGGGAAGTCACTATACTATAGCCCCTAGCTACTCACTTTCCCACTGATATGCCAGCGGTGGATCTGTATACGTACTCTCCTCACACAGCGAGCAACTCACTCTCCTCACACAGCGAGCGACTCACTCTCCTCACACACACTCTCCTCACACAGCGAGCGACTCACTCTCCTCACACAGCGAGCGACTCATTCTCCTCAGCGAGCGACTCATGCTGCCTTCATGTGCTATGGAAAAGATGATATTTTCCACTTGTGAACTGGTATTTACCAGTGTGTTGTGTTCAAGTGCTTTTGTTGTCGTAATGTAGTACCCGCAAGGTCTGTGTCAGTAGAGTATCTTTTTTATCTTTACAAAAAAACAAAACAAAACAAAAAAAAACGTAAATGTGGTGCTTTCTGATGATTAAAACATAATTAATAATTAAAAAAAAAATAAAACGACATAAAATGATGAAATATGAACCAAGGAAATTGCGGCGAAGTTGAAAATTGAGTGTTAACGCATTATATTACAATTGTTAATGACACAACATTGTATAGGCTACAAAAACGATCTGCTAACAGTATTCACGACTCTTGCGTTGCTCCCCACCATTTTGAAAAGGTCAAAGGTTATCTCATCTCGGCAACTCGTGCATCAAAATATTCTACGAGCTGCCCAGTGGAAAATACCACATGAGGGGATGTTCATGTGCATTTTCCACGTCGGCTTTTGGTATTTACCATAATTACCATAGCACGTGAAGGCACCATCACTCTCCTCGGAATTACAGGGTCCGAAAGTTGGTTGTTTTGTCGCTATGGTTACACCACACACACACACACACACACACGCACACACACCGTTGGCGGTGCGCTCAAAGTCATCTGTCAATTGTGCCGTTACCCAAAATCTCCTGAATGAAGATAAAACCCATCATGTCACTAGATGAAATAAAATCGACTAGCAAAAATACAGGAGGCCGCCTTATTCTTGTTCAGCTGCTTAATCTTGTCAGTCGACCATGATCGCGCACCGCTCGTGCATGCCATGCGCATCTAGGTAGGCTACTCAGAACTCCGACACGGATAAATGTACGCAGCAGGTGCGGATTTATGGGTGGGCCTGGGTGGGGAAAAATGTAGCCTACTTCAGTAAAGTAACGAAGTAGGCTATTTGTACTTCGTTACATTTCACCACTGCTGATTAACAGTAATGTAAATGCTAAATGTCCTAATACCTGTTGATACTACAACAATGCAAAGTAGGCTATAGGCTATGCTCTTAACCTTGCAGTTTTTCACATATCATGTAAGACTGAATTTCTCAATTTCTTTGCACAAAACTCTCCAGAAAATGCCATTTAATGGTTTATTTTTTAAAAAAAAAATCACGGGGGGGCATTCCCCCAACCCCCCTAGGGAGAGCCCCCCCATATAATAAATCACAATTGAACCCCTGGTTGTAGTTAGCCTATATTAGATTGCTTCTCTCTATTTTTATAATCTACCCAGTCTGTCAGTGCATATACCCTCTTACAACCAAACTAAGTAGCTAGTACTGTCTGTTCCCAAAAGTCATTAGAAATGAGCATTTAAGTGTTTTATATATAAAAACAAATTGCTCCTACGCCCCTGAATATATGTCACCTAGAAGGCGTAGGACCATAAAATATTCGTTCAATCGTTGCGTTCGGTCCGAACGGTCCTATAGCATGTGTTCCCTGTCGGTCAATGTGCGTTTGCATACCACTGCGCAGGCTCTTCACGCAGACATAATAAGTCATCAGTGCGTTCACGTACGCTGTGCACTTGTGCAGACAGAGCGATAATGGCAGGCAAGCAGCAACAACCTAACTTGCCTTCTGAACCGACAACAAGTGGCACTGGCAAAGGATCTACAATCTATATATCTTCATCGGAGCCAAGCAGACTTTGCAGGGAGGATGGGACGTACGCTTTTACTGCTATCAGGCTAAAGTTAGCATTTTCCCAGATGTCCTACAGCACCTTTAAGGCTTCAAGTGTACATTCAATACAATTAAGCACACATCTTTTTCTCAAGAGAACCCAAACTATACTTCAATCATAATGACTTTTTCTTATTTAACTTAGCCACGACGCTGTTTTAGAGTAACCTATCAGCATTAAGCACTGAATGAAGAACACAAGTCTGCTAAATACTGAAGCAAAAGAGTCTTCTGAATTCTTCTACAGTCCAGTAATGGGAGATGTAGTGACAACTGCAAGTAAACAGAAGGCAGATGAAGGTAAAAAAAAAAATCTCCCTGCGGGCTACAGTCAGTAATGTTAAGTGGACGTTAAGTGGGTGGGGCATATCTACTTTAAAAAGCCACCTATAAATATATTGTTATTGCACTGTAGTGCAACGGGCCAAACTCACGCCATTGGTTAAGCCAATGTCGCTGTGTTGGGTTGGACAGGATGCTCATTGTATTTTTTTTTTCTTTTCTTTTTATAAACTATGAGAACGTCAAATGGTGAACAAACACACCTGGTTCTTTCACATTACACAGCACTTATGTGTTAGGAATTAATATGAGCCGGTTAACAAAAATTATCATATCTTAAACATCTGTTTTCATTCCAGTACCATCCCAAATGCTACTTTTACATGTCAACACTTTATTGCTGATGTGCTGTCAAGTAGCATTAGATGACTTATGAGGCTGTGAAAAGAACAGTTTGGAGTTTTCAACAAGTAACAGTTAAAGTTGATGGATGAGGAACGCAGGTCCCAGCACAGGCCCTTAGGGAAGGCCTGACAAAGAGATGGAAATTACTGATGGAAGAATGTTTAGGGTTGTAGTGAATGACAGGAGGATGGTGGGTCTAATGTCGAGGGGTCTTGGTGGACATGCCTTTCCCTGACCTTCACCCAAGGCTACTAATTATTAACAAGTAAAGAAAGCACAGAACTCAAAAGTAGGTTCGTTTAGATTATCTGTCAATGTGATAATACAGTATGTTGAACAAACCATTTATATGCTAATATCCCATAGGTAAGAATATCACAAATTAAATCTATTTAATGTCTCCTGGAAGTCTCTGACTTCTCTGATTTTCTCCCAAGAAAAAGAACCCAGTAATATCAATCATGTGTCTCTGTTTCAGAAGGGATCTCAGAAGGGTCTTAATGTAGGTCAACAATTGTCTCATTTGTGTCTACTATTATTTCTCCAAAAGCACTTTTAAAAAAAGCACAACATTTTCATCCTTTACAAATTATTGATTAGCATAACACTTTCAGAAAAAAAAACACCATGAATTTCGTAATGTCCAGAGATCCACATGATCAATGTCCCAAATTAGATACGCGATCTACAAATCAATACCTCTTATTGTGACAACTTTAAAATGTTTCAAAACAAAAAATTTCTGTTTATTGTGAGAGATATTGTTCTGTTTATGTAAAAGACATTACACTTTTGGACCTCACTGAAGTTATCAATGCATGAATTAAACATAAATGAGAACTCCAGAGAGGGCAGAGAGAATGTTTCTTAACATACTTAAATACACTTATAATAATGTCAAATTAAAAGTTTTACCTTAAAGTATTTATATGTATATACATATTTATATATATATATATATATATATATATATATAATTATGATTTTTTTAAGGGGCTATGAATCTCTACAAAAATACATACTAAAGGATGACTATTTTTGGTCACATTTCTGGCTAATCGTTCTTTATTTCCATATCTTGTCTTGTTCAGCTGGGTCATGCAAGCAGACGTGTGGGAGATCATTTTGGAAGTGGTGGGATTCTGGCAAGCTCTGGACCAGGACTTTGGCTCAGGACCAGCCTACAGTATGTAGATAAAAAAAACTCCAACTCCCAAACCTCGTACAAACACTCTGTAACGTGACCCTGCCAGTGCAACAAACACAATGAATGTACCACAGGATTTTGCCTTAATTACTCTCACTTACAGCCGTGAGTGGCTGAAAACACCCAGATTGGTCTCTAAGCACTCCAGACAATGTTTTGTCAAGTCTCATTTCCTAAAAGCATTTCCCCTTTAACTACTAATTACCATTCACAGCTCAAAAGCCCTCTGCCTCCCCTCAAGTGAGAGTTCATCACAGGAAATGGCATTTTAAATAAGGCAGCTGCTTCATTTTAGCAACACTGCGGCCAACATCTCTGTGGATACTCACTGTCAAGACACGGTTCACACTCTGTCTGTGTCGCTCCGCAGGGCTTCTTCATTCCCTCCCCGGGTTGGCATTGTTTGCAGCACTCTCCACTGGCCGTGAACGCCCCTGAAGGACACGAGTCCTGTGAAGAAAAGACATTCCCCTATAGAGAGAAAGAGGACAAGATTAAAGTCGAAATTAAATTAAAATATATATTTTCTAAATGCATCGTATTGATCTTATTGTGAATAATTCATCTATGTATGTGTTTCATTTTCAAAAAATTACATTTGTATGTATGTCACAATATGGAAGAAAATTAGAAAAAGATATTTTGTGTAAATACAGAAATAAAAATAAATATTTCATCTGATGAACGCATTTAAAATGTACCGCGAACACTGACTTCAGTTGCACTTATTGCGTGTACAAATTTGTGTCCAATTAAATGCTCTAGAATGAGGATGTCCCTCTCTCTAAAGGTGAGGTCGCATTTTGTGAGGTATGTCAAAATTTTGCGGGCGAAATTAAGTCATATCAATAGGAACCCACACGATCGAGAATTCTGCATGAGGAACACGTGACGCAAACATTTCTCCACGCAGATTACACAACGGATGCCTGTTTGTTGAACTTTTAACATGCAAATTCGCAAACATACAGCTGCTTGGTTCAGAAGTGACCACTAATTGCTACACAACTGACAATGAACCTACTTAGTGAAGTTTTGTGTGACTGCGCCATAATACTGTATACCAACTAGCAAGTAGCAAAAGCATATTACATGGCTGCAACATTATCTAAAGTTTATTGGCTATTCTTTAAAAAAGGGACAATCACTTTGATGTGGTGAAATTCAAGCTTTTAATGTTGTTTATAGGTCTATATGTGGTGTTTTTAATACACTTTAAGACAAATCATGTGCAAATTCAAAAGTTAACACTATTGCTGAGTATTTTCTCCTTAAAACAGCATTGAAGCAACTAGTCTCATCTGTCAAATCACTGGTGTTTTTCTGACGTCACAAACTACCTTGTAACCAATCACGTCAACATGTGATCGTCAACGAGTGGATCTCTGAGCTGGTGTGAGTGAGTGGAGGCTGGGCTCATTTGCATATTCATAGAACTGTGTATATTAAATGAGGCAAGGGTGAAGAGTTACATTCAAGCTATTTTAAGGCATGGCTGATTTATTTTTAATTTTTTTTCCAAGGAAAAAACTTTAAATATGTAATTTTGGTGATTAAATGTGAGTTTTAAGGGATACAATGAATGACTACAGGGGGACTTTAAGCCATTTCATTAAGTCGTAAAGAATCTAACACTATAGTACTGTTACTTTGAGTGGCCCGACATGTCAGCTTTTGGATCAACCAATGGAATATGTTTAGGGAGGGACTTCCTGTTTGTTTTAGCTAACAAACAATATTACAGCTATACAACTTGAGAGAAATAAAGCAATATAGGGAAACATTTTGAAAAAGCCTGCAGATGTACAACCCCAAATCAGAAAAAGTTGGGACACTGTACAAATTGCGAATAAAAACAGATTGCAATGATGTGGAAGTTTCAAATTTCAATATTTTATTCAAAATACAACATAGATGACATATCAAATGTTTAAACTGAGAAAATGTATCATTTTAAGGGAAAAATAAGTTGATTTTAAATTTCATGGCATCAACACATCTCAAAAAAGTTGGGACAAGGCCATGTTTACCACTGTGTGGCATCCCCTCTTCTTTTTATAACAGTCTGCAAACGTCTGGGGACTGAGGAGACAAGTTGCTCAAGTTTAGGAATAGGAATGTTGTCCCATTCTTGTCTAATACAGGCTTCTAGTTGCTCAACTGTCTTAGGTCTTCTTTGTTGCATCTTCCTCTTTATGATGCACCAAATGTTTTCTATGGGTGAAAGATCTGGACTGCAGGCTGGCCATTTCAGTACCCGGATCCTTCTTCTACGCAGCCATGATATTGTAATTGATGCAGTATATGGTCTGGCATTGTCATGTTGGAAAATGCAAGGTCTTCCCTGAAAGAGACGACGTCTGGATGGGAGCATATGTTGTTCTAGAACTTGGATATACCTTTCAGCATTGATGGTGCCTTTCCAGATGTGTAAGCTGCCCATGCCACACGCACTCATGCAACCCCATACCATCAGAGATGCAGGCTTCTGAACTGAGCGCTGATAACAACTTGGGTTGTCCTTGTCCTCTTTAGTCCGGATGACATGGTGTCCCAGTTTTCCTAAAAGAAATTTTGATTCGTCTGACCACAGAACAGTTTTCCACTTTGCCACAGTCCATTTTTAATGAGCCTTGGCCCAGAGAAAATGCCTGCGCTTCTGGATCCTGTTTAGATATGGCTTCTTTTTTGACCCATAGAGTTTTAGCTGGCAACGGCGAATGGCACGGTGGATTGTGTTCACTGACAATGATTTCTGGAAGTATTCCTGAGCCCATGTTGTGATTTCCATTACAGTAGCATTCCTGTATGTGATGCAGTGCCGTCTAAGGGCCCGAAGATCACGGGCATCTAGTATGGTTTTCCGGCCTTGACCCTTACGCACAGAGATTGTTCCAGATTCTCTGAATCTTTGGATGATATTATGCACTGTAGATGATGATAACTTCAAACTCTTTGCAATTTTTCTCTGAGAAACTCCTTTCTGATATTGCTATTTTTCACCGCAGCATTGGGGGAATTGGTGATCCTCTGCCCATCTTGACTTCTGAGAGACACTGCCACTCTGAGAGGCTCTTTTTATACCCAATCATGTTGCCAATTGACCTAATAAGTTGCAAATTGGTCCTCCAGCTGTTCCTTATATGTACATTTAACTTTTCCGGCCTCTTATTGCTACTTGTCCCAACTTTTTTTGAATGTGTAGCTCTCATGAAATCCAAAATGAGGCAATATTTGGCATGACATTTCAAAATGTCTCACTTTCAACATTTGATATGTTATCTATATTCTATTGTGAATAAAATATAAGTTTATGAGATTTGTAAATTATTCCATTCCTTTTTTACTCACAATTTGTACAGTGTCCCAACCTTTTCTGATTTGGGGTTGTAGATACAGACATGAACCGTACAGAATTTTCCCACTCCTATGTAGTGTCTATCTCCAGGGGATGCAATCCCAGAAGCTGACAACTTTTCCCACACAGACTCCGAGCCAAAAATACTATTTATATAACAATGTAGCAAAACTTATTTAGTCTTGGTAATATCTGATGATGCCTATCAACAGCATTACTTTGGAGAAATCAGAGAGCTTCAAAAGGGAATACATGCATTTTACTTGAAAATCTTCATGGTACATTTAACCTTAATTAAATTCTCTGAAAACAGCCTTTCGTTTGAACATCTAACTGAATGATTGACAGGTACAGCCAAAGAATGGCAGCTGATCAGGGCATTCTGTCTTTCAAAGCATGTCTTCCGTCTAAAGATTTGTATTTATGTTCACAAGATAAAATAAGAGCTAGAAAAGATTAAAAAGATTCTTTGAAATCTCAATTACAACGTGATGTGCATTTGATTTTAGCTGAAATTAAATTGATGTGAAAAACTGCTTTTTTTCTTACTGATGAATATAGGCTTTGGCACTAGTGCAGCAAAATGAAAAGCAATGGATGCACATCAGGGGCCTCATTCGTGAAACGTAAGCAGAATACATTTCTGTGGTAATCGTTCATAATATTAGTGCTTTGTGGAAGCTAACTCTCAGAGTAAAAAAAAAAAAGAAGGTAATTATGACTTTATATCTTATAAATTTATATCTAAATTGTAACTTTAAATCTCATAATTGCAATTTCATATCTCCCAAATGTAATTTTTGTTTCTCATAATTGTGACTTAATATCTCACAAATGTAACTTAATATATCACAATGTAATTTTGTATCTCACAATTGCAACTTTTTCATCTGTAAGTCATTCTTGGTACACAAATCCATACTTTGTTCTCAAAATTACCTACTACGTTGTGATTTTGGCTAAAATACTGTAATCATTCATACAATTTGTGCTTTCAATTCTATGTAAGCTTGTTTCTGCCTCAGAGTAAAAACAAAATTGTGACTTTAAACTTTAGTTTGCCTGGCAATATTTTAATGATGGTTTTACATCGGTTATTAATAGGCATGCACCATTTAAGAAATTTAGAGTTAAAGGCAGGGATAACCCTTGTTTTTCCGCTGCATTGTCTGTTCTCATACGCGAGCGGGATGCTGCTTGGGCAAAAGCTAGTTCTGACTGGATTTGTTTTAGACAGCTTCAAAATAGATGTACAGTCGCCATTAGGAAAACTAAAGCTGATTATTTTATTGCAAAAACTACTACAAATTTAAATAATCTCAAGACATTTTGGCAGAATATAAAGTATATACCGGGTAACAAAAATTCCTCTAATTTTCCTTCATGTATAAATACGGATTCTACTAGTATATCTGATACCTGAGTTAAGCAAATGCTTAATTATTTTAACAAGTATTTTATTGCCTCTGGGTCATCATTTGAGTCACAAAATCTTATGTAAAATCATACGGTCAGAAATGGAGGAGTTCACTTTTGAACATATCAAGAGTTCCGATGTCCATAAAGCACTTAAATCACTTGATATAAATAAATCCCCAAGCCCTGATTGTGCAAACCTATGTATTTGAAATTAACAGCTGATATTATTTCAACCCCTTTAATTTATCTAATCTTTTTAATCTTTCACTAGATATTGGTGTTATCCCGGAAATTTGGAAATCAGCTTTTGTTGTTCCATTATTAAAAGGGGGAGATCCCACTATATTAGATAATTATAGGCCAATCTCAAAGCTTTGTGTCCTATCAAAACATTTTGAAAGTCTTATTAGTGACCAGTTGACCTGTTATTTGAATGTAAACAAAGTAATCAATAATAATCAATCAATCAGGGTTTCGTAAAACATAGTACCACAACAGCCGTTCTGAAAGTTTTAAATGATATTGTGGAATCAGTGGATGAAGGTGATTATTGCGCTTCCCTTTTTATTGATTTATCTAAGGCTTTCGACACAGTGGATCATGAAATATTGTTGCAAAGACTAGAGAGTGTTGGTTTAGCAAATCATGTTATTTTATGGTTTAAATATTATTTAAGTGAAAGAACTCAGTGTGTTCAGGCTGAAGGTAAACATTCAGGACTATTGGAGATTGTTAAAAGTGTTCCCCAAGGATCTGTGTTGGGGCCTCTTTTATTTACTATCTACATAAATAGTCTTGATTGTGATATTCAGGATGCAAATTTTCACTTTTATGCAGATGAGACTGTCATGTATTGTGGTGCACCTTCTAAACAGCAAGCCTTGCTTAAGCTTCAAATGGCTTTTGATGCCATTCAGTCACGGCTTCATACACTAAAACTAGTTTTAAATGCTGATAAAACCAAGCTTTTTTTTTCAAGCTCGAAAAAGGTAGTAGACAATCTTACTCCTCTCTAGACTTTACAAGGTAATGTGATTGAGTTAGTAAAAGAGTATAAATATCTTGGCATCATTGTTGATGGTACATTATCTTTTAGCTCTCACATAACTCAATTAAAGAAAAAAAGAAAAAAGAAAAGCTTGGGGTTTATTTTAGAAACACGTTTTGTTTTACATTTAATGTAAGAAAGAGGTTAGTTTCTGCTACTTTTTTTGCCTGTACTTGATTATACGGTGATGTGGTGTATCAATTTGCTCCTTCTTATCTTCTCTCTTCTTTGGATGCCATTTATCATAGTGCTTTAAGATTTATATCAGATTGTAAACCTTTAACTCATCATTGCACTTTGTATAACAGAGTAGCCTGGCCCTCTCTGTCCATTAGAAGGAAAATGAACTGTTACCTAATTATTTATAAAACTATTCTGGGGCTGTTGCCTTCGTATCTTCTAGGTTGTCTTATTCAACAGAAAAGTGTTGGGAAATATTCCCTCCGGTCTCAAAATTATACTCTTTCTGTTCCATTTGTCAGAACTAAACTGGGGAAAATGGCTTTTATGTATGCAGCTCCGTTTGAATGGAATCTACTCAAAATGAAATTGAAATTACAAACTCTGGTGTCTATGGAACATTTTAAATCTATTATTCGGTCACTTGAAGAAGACTCATTGATGTCCAATTGTTTTTAAGTGTTGATCTGTAAGTTTGTGATTGTAACTGCTGCCCATTCTTGGCCAGGACACTCCTGTGAAAGAGATTTTTAAACTCAGAGAGATTATCCAGGTTGAATAAAGGTCAAATAAAAAATAAATCTTATAAATCATATAAATCTTGCAACTGTAACTTTAATTCTTATAATTGTGACATATGTCCCAATTGCAATTTTTGTATCTCATAATTGCTTATCTTGCAAAATGTGAGTTTATATCTTGCAGTTGCAATGTTTTGTCTTGTAATGGCAACTTTATATCTCAAAGTGTAACTTTATTTTTTATTTACTTTTCATTTCTTCATTTATTTTACTTTTTGAGACAGTTTAATGCTTATTATGTAAAAAAAAAAATTAGGAATGCTTTATGTATTTTATTATTCTCTTGATGAGAAATGGTATTTTCCCACTTCCAAATCTCGCATTGTCATGCCAGTCATGTGCGCATCACATAAATACGATATTTCCAACATAACTTGAAGGCAACATAAGCCTCATACTGATGCAGCTGTTGCATGGTTGATGGGTGTAACATGAATGTCAAGAGGTGATTGGCTGGCTGTCAGAGTAACGACGTTAAACACAGGTGTGTGGAATGACGTTTAAAAGAGTGAGAAGAAAGACAGAGATAAAAGAATGAAAGAGAGATTAGATGAGTCCCTCAAGGCGTTTGTGAGTCAGCTGGAGAAGTGACAGAGATGAGTGAAAAAAAAGAGGAGGTTGGGTAAGCACAAATTAACATTCCCTTCCTTTCTACCTGTCCCTCACATTACCCCCTGGCATGGGTAACCTCCTCCACACACACATAAAAACACAAACACACCCCTACAGGAGCATTCCAACTCAGGTAAAGGTCAACAACCCCCAAAATTTCAGCAGCCCATGACTCAAATTGGTAACTTTAGAGATTTGGCCGCAAAGTTTTTAGAAATGTGTGAAGGGTCAAAAACAACGACGCATGTCATAGAACCTGTTTGCACTCACATTCAGCATTACTGGAGGCCAAGCTGCTGTATCTTGTGCAGTTTTGTTTAGGCAGATACAATCAGTAGTGTAACGTTTCATTTATTTTCATTACTCATTCAACTAAGAATAGTTCTAACGAAATGCTTTCATCAGCATTTGGCTGGTAATTTGTCAAATCATTGGTGTCAAATCTTCATGATTGTGAAATTGTCTAATTTCAGTGAACTTTAACCACATTTTTACATTTTCTATAGAAAATGGGAATGGTGCTTGTCCTGCAAGCATATTGAAATTGAAAAGCGTGCTGCTATGTCATTTCTAAGGTGTTCCGAGTGAGTCAAATTTATTTGTATAGTGCTTTTCACAATACACATTGTTTCAAAGCTTTACAAAAAAACACGATGTATAATATCTTAAAGGTGCTATATGTAGAATTGAGAAATACTCACAGCATATATTCACAGCAAAGTTATTTTATGTTTTTTGTAGGGATGACCGATGTGAATATTTTGGCGGATACCGATAACCAATAATTCTTTTATATTTGAAAGCCGATAACCGATATATTTGGCAATAAATCTAAATTCAAATTTGTATATAATTTTTGAGAGCCTGATTACAAAAACAAAAGTCTCACAATTAAAACCCATTATTCTCATTATAATTTTATGGGCCCCAGGAATTGTCTAATGTAGTGGACATTATTTTTTAGTGAATTTCTCTGACATCATACATGTCACATGTCACGTGTCCTGTAAAGGCCAATCAGGGCTTTTCAGAGATACCAAATGTTTGGAGGTTTCACCATGAAAACAACTTCTCCTTGGTCTTTAAAAATGTCTGACATTTATTTAGTGATCAAATGTAGCACATGTATGGAAATATGATAATATATTGTAATTATAATTTAATTCAGACTACTTTTCAAATTGTATTTCATAAACCAACATCTCAGGAAAACATTATGGGGTTTCAAATAAAAAAATGACTTTCTGTTACAGAACAGGGCATTGATTTAATACATGTCCACTGTAGAGGACATCAGGACTTAAATCATGTTTATCAGGCATTTTGTGAGACACAACAAGTGAATATGAAAATGAATTATACATCAATATTCCTATGAAATATTAGATATTATTATTAAAATGTTGCTAATTATTACTCCAATTATTACACTTCTTTTTTCATTAAATGTTGCTCCAAGAACACATTAATGTGCAAATTAGATACAGTGTAAAGATACATTGCATTGAATGGGAATATTAATTTCTGGCCATTTTACCCACATATTGCATAAAGTAAAATGGTGTATCAATTCATTCCGTTATATTCCGTTATATTATACCTGAATCCCCAAAATGTATTGGTGACTGAAAAAAAAAATCCCTAAAGTCCTGTCCACTACAGAGGACATACCATAACATATGAATAAAATATCATTTTTCAAAAATGTTTTTTTACCATTTGTTTCTTAAGCTCTAAACAATGTGATGACATGAAAAAAAACTTTTTTTTTCTGGGTCTCAGGAGGATATGGCAGCCTATATTTTGCACTTAAATATATTTTCCTTTTTTGAAGTGATTCAGATCATATTTCAAGCAATTCAAAACAATCATGGCGAACATTGCGCATCTGAAGTGTCTCAGCTGAAGGAAATAATCCATTAATTATCAGCTTAAATATATTGGCCAAATTTTCTTATTGGGCCGATAACGATAACATTAAAACTGAACATATATCAGCCGATACCGATACCAATATGGATATATATATATATGTGTGTGAATTGAATCAATTTTTTTTATGGTAAGTGGTTGCACACAATTGATTTTAGCTACAAATGTATTAAGTTGAACTTATTAAACTTTAGTTCATGTAATGTAGCTTATGTAGCTTAAATCAATTGTGTGCAACCACTTACCATAAAAAATTTATTCAATTCAATGAATCATTTTTTTCAGTGTGTATATATATGTATATAGAATGTACTGTATGCAGGTAAAGTACTATATGCCCAACTTTTAATATATTGCTACACGATAATAAAGGGTATTTTCTTTTAGATATAACATTTAAGCAGTTGAGATTTGCTATATACACAACGTACCGTATGTATCCGTGAAAGGTTGGTATACTTATAGAAGTTTTATAATTCATTATTTATTATTAGCGTTAATTCATTTAGTGGTGAAATTGAGAATTATGAAGACTGAGGTTTTGTTTATTGTTCACACCCTCTAAACAGCTCTAGTATTGTTACGATCTCAGCCTGTGTTCATGTCTTGTGTGAGGACTTTTGTGTTATTTCCTGTCTTGTGCCATGTTTTGTAGTTTTTCATGTTGATTAGTCTCTCCAGGTGTGTCTTGTTAGTCCCTGGGTTACCCTCGTGTGTTCCCATGACAATCAACCACACCCCTTTTGTTACCTTGTTAGCCTGTGTATAAATTGCCCTTGTGTTTCTCTTGTGGTTTGTCAGTCGTTGTTTGCGGTACCATGTTCCTGTCCTGAGTGTCTTTGTTTGCCCTGTATTACCTGTTTGTATTGTTATTAAAGTAGTGCTCGCATGTGGATTCTCTCTCCGCTTCATCCCTGCCTCTCTTTATTTCTTATATTTTATTACATTTTTTTATTATAAAATTGTATTTATTATAGGCATCAGCACATGATTATTTAATAAATGCACTAAATATCATAAACTATTTTTTTATAAATGCCAAAGTTTTCCTTTATAATACTGAGAACCTGCTGTCCAAACTAACATCATTTTTATTTAGTGAGTTGTCATGACAGATATGGTACATATAACCACAGAATGATTGGCAAAAAATGTAAGCGCATATCATGTGGAGGAATTTGTCAGATCTGCAGAATGTTTCTCCCTCCCATTAGGTCTGTCACATAGGCTATGATGTTTGAGAGCTGTTGTTTGTATGCTTGAATGCACTTAACTCTTAACCCTTATAGCCTGTTGGCACTTGTCAACATTTCAAAGTCGTCTACTGTTCTGGCAAAGCTGACTCACTAATGGTCATATTGGAGCTAATGAAGCTCTTTCATTCTCTCTCGCTTGCTTTAGTTTCTACTTTAAATCTATATGATTTTCTAAGTTTTCCAGAAGCCTTGAGTCTATTTGGAGAATATTCAAGTGCAAAGGCACCTATTTTATCTTATGTTTTAATTTGACTTTACTTTTCCACATCCTCAGCCTGTAAAGCCTCTAGAATTGTATCATAAACAGTTGGCAATTTGGCATAATGATACATGGGAAGCTCTAAAAAGTCATCAAACCACATTTAGGGTCAGTTTCTCAAACCTCTAGCAGCCCTAGATGAAATTTTCTGATTTTTGCCTGGTAGATAAAAAAAATAATAATAAAAAAAAATAAAAAAATCACATACTTATAAAAAATTATTATTATTTTTTTTTTTTTATAAAAATTTCATAGAGTAGGGCCAGTAAGCAACCACTTTATAGTAACCACCACCCAGTACACATTTGCACTGCGTATATAACTTTTGCATGGGGAAAGAACTACTCATATATTCTTCATAAAATGTGAATTCTGTGCATGTGTCTAAGACGGACATGTTTCATGTCATATACAACTTGCATGATATATTGAGTTTGTGACACAGATCTCGGTGGGTCTTGAGATCTGGTGAGTGTGCCAACTGCCAGAACATTTTAATTTGTTTTCTCCTAAAATGGAACATGTCTACACGTACTTGGTACTTTTTTTTCTAAGCAAGTAAAAACATCCGTAAAACATGTTATACTGCTTAAGTGTTTGTATGCTTATATTATGGAAAAAAAAATGTACAGTAATTCAGCTACCAGAAAAATGACACTAATATGAATGACACGGGCTGACATCCTCTTGACTGAGAGTCTGCGACATACAGTAGTTATTGCCCACACGCCCATCATGCTGTTCAGATGGGTGTGGTTTTGAAACGAGACAAGACATGTGACCACAACACAGGAAATTGGTACAAACATTGAGAATTAAGCGTTAGGCTCACAAATGTGCCTGCAGTTATGTAGTGTACTTGATGAATCATCAGTAGCACACACATACCCCTCATTCAACCCACACACACAAACTAAATAACAATTAGCCTGAAAAATAACATTTCAGCAAGTGAGACAAGTGCAAGAACACAATGTGCTGTCTGTCAAAGTGGGCGTGACAATTTAATCTGAAGTTTGTATGAAGCCTCATTGTATGATGCATTATAATTCTATAATAAAGGTCTTCATAATGCCTTATAATACACTTCATAATTTAGGCTATTAAATGTTTTCATAAACAATTATAAAGCATTACGACACGTGTCTACATTGTTAAACATTTAAAGGATTGAATGCATTATAAAACATGACCGTGTGTTTTGATCATTTTGTAATGCATTAAAAGATGCATGAATAGATAAGTACTATATTTATATAATAATTATATAATAAAGGTCTTCATAATTCCTTATAATACACTTCATAATTTAGACTATTAAATGTTTACATAAACAATTATAAAGCATTATGACACGTGTCTACATTGTTAAACATTTAAAGGATTTAATGCATTATAAAACATGACAGTGTGTTTTGATCATTTTGTAATGCATTAAAAGATGCATGAATAGATAAGTACTATATTTTATAACGTTTTAAATTATTCATGAGAATATGCATCTGATTAAAAAGTGTAGTTATTATAAACAACAGTGCACTATGCATTAAATAGGGTGAATTGAGGTTAATTGAAACTTTGCCACTGATATATATATATATATATATATATTAGTGCTGTCAAATATATTGATCACGACCAATCACATCTAACATAAAAGTATGTATGTATGTATGTATGTATATGTCTCTTTTATATATATATATATATATATATATATATATATATATATATATATATATATACACACACACACACACGCACGCACACACATACTATATGTTAGATATATATATATATATTTATTTATAAAATAAATCAATATCGTTAAAAAATTATTTTGTGTAAATTCAATAATTTCAAACTCCACAATCAAAAGGCACAAAATCATTTCACGATTTCTTTACGTCTTTAAACTGATTTTTAATAGTCTCCATTTACTCATAGTCTGCTATATAAATGATGTTCCACTTTCTCAAGTGTGACAAGAAAAAGTAGGCTACTAGAGGTGCATATTGAGTTGGAGACTGTACTCACCACGAGCAGAAATACTACTGTCACAGTGAACATGCTGGATGAAGGGCGTCCTGATGAAGTACACTGCGGATAGATTGTTCACTCTTTACATGGGCTCTGAAATAATACATTCAGCGTCATACTTCCTTCATAGACTCAAATCGCTCTGATCATTCCTCATGTGTGTCCGCTTAAGTTTTACAAATAAGTGAATAGCATTATTGAGCAATCGTAGTCTTGAGTGCGGGTTTTTCCAGATGAATTCTTCTGATGTTTGCGGTGAGGAGTCTCTTCATAAATTATGAGAAGCAACTGCAATCAGTGCGCGAGTCCACTGATACAGCTCTGAACAGAGTGAAAGATTTACATCCCCTCTCTCTCTCTCTCTCTCTCTCTCTCTCTCTCTCTCTCTGACACACACACACACATGTCAGTTCAGAGTTTCCCCCCTCCCAACCGCATCCACATCCCATCGACACAATAACTCAGTTGGATTGCATTAAAACAAAACAAATAAACAAGAATTAGGGTATTGTGGGGAAACGCGTCAAGTCACGATTTAGTTTGGTTTTGGAGTGAGATTAAGAAAATCTTTATTTCTATAATATTTGAATCATTTAATTGAATTATTTAAATTAATTTGGTAAGAGTGTGGCTTTTGTGGGGTTGCCTAGATTATGCACTCAGTAGCCTATAAGATATAAGTTATAATTGCAGCAGAAAGTATCTTAAGAGGTTATAAATCATGCGAGCTGACAATTTACGACGCATTAGGCTTTCATGAAACATTAAACTAACAAAGTAACAAGAAACCTCTTCCTCTCTGCGGCGGGGAGCGCGTGAGTTCACACACACACACACACACACACACACACACACACACACACACACACACACACACACACACACACACACACACACACACACACAATATACAGATACACACAGAGCTGAATAACTAAAATCCTCCGCTAGAGGGCTCGCGCGCACACTAGACCTGCCAGAGTTCAGATAGATCTCCCTTCTTCTTCACAATATAGACACATGGCGCCCATAAAGTAGTTTGGACACTTGACTTAAAGTGCTCCTATTATGGTTTTTCGTATATTACCTTAAACGTAAACGTTCTGCAAAGTTGTAAAGTCGAAAGTGCACAATAAATAAAGTTATAGTCTCCCAACTCTGGACCGCCTTTACGAGCCGTTTTTAATTAGAATCCAACAACCCGCGAACAACTTGACCTGCTCTCGACTGCTTCTCAAATCAGAAGTTCATAGTTCAACGCGGGAATCGCCAAATGGTCTCTCTAGAATAAAGATGGGTCAACCCAGTATTTGGACCAGCTTGCTCCTCAGAATCACGACCTGTAGGCTAAGTAGGCTATGAATAATTATTGATGTAGCCTATATATGTTCTACCGGGTATTCAAAATAGTTTTGTGTTTTATATTTTATACTAACTCTATTATCACTGTCTTACTGAAATCATTTTGCTAATCAGCTGAGGTGGGCCACTACCTAAACTGATAGGGGTGTAACAATATATCGTGTCACAATATCGCAATACAAAAATGCAACAATATGTCGTGGATGGTGACAGTGTCGTGTATCGTTCACCCAAAATAAAAATTACTGTGTGAGGCAAAATTAAAATTTTCGGAATTTTAGTGTCAGTAGCCTACATTAAAGTGGGCTAGTACTAGCCTATAGTTGTAGGCTATATAATGTATAATAATACAATGGGGCAGGGCCGTAGTGTATAAGGAACGTTGTGGAATAATTGCCTAATATTAACTTAATAATCTTGCCTAATAAAATGTGGTGCTGCCTGCAAGGATTCCTACATCGCGACGATAACGACCTTCTCTTCTGAGCTGCTTCAGCACTCAAACACCGCTCGACCTCAATGTTTGAGATGACCAATCAAAGCAAGCGGGATTTAACGGTCAGTTAACGGTCATACAGTGCGAGATAAGGTGCAAGTAGCTAAACTAAACAGCTGTTTTACGATAGAAGTTTTAAACGACCGACCGAAATAGCCTATCAATCAAAGCTCAGCTTTGGGAAGGGGAGATTTACAGGTCAAGAAAGAAAGCGAGAAGGAGATGAGAGAGGAAGAGCAGGTATTGCATACTGTGCCCAGAATGCAGGGGTTAAATCAAAAAAAAAAAAAATCTTTTGACTGAGAAATTATCCTCTGCCAAATCCCATTCCACAGCGTGTCACACACCCAGTTCAAGCGCTTTTTTTTCTTCTTCTATAGGCTACATGCTTTACCTTCACAAATGAAATACTAAAGAAATACAAAGTGCATTTAAAGAAAGGCCATTTTGAATTGCGTTTCTATTATTTACACACTTTATGAAATTTCAATATTTTCAATCTAATGCTTTTACAAGACTTAACTCTTTGTGATGTAGTCATACAAATAATTAACCATTTCTCAAATAATAAAAGCCAACTGAGCTTTTGCAAAAAGTGAGCTAATATCACAAACTATACATAATATAATATCTGTTTTTAACCTAGCAATTAGGCTATAAATAAATAATATAATGTTATTTTTTTATTTTATCTGTGTTGATCATATGAAAAGTGAACAGCATGAGCAGGGCCGTACGCAGGATTTTAAATAGGCACAGAGGTCCTTGCTATAGTGATCTTGTTATGGGGGTTTGTGGGCATGCCCCCCGACATTTTTATTTTCTCATCTACACGTGCATTTTAAGGTGTTTGAAGGTTAAAAAAAGAAAATAGTAGCAGTGGGCAGTGGCATAAATTATTTGTCAAGGAGATAACAGATTCTTAAACATGAGAATCAGTTCAAATGCTGCAATGAATGATCCACACTACAAAATGGAAATGCAGAATGTTTATGCTTATTGTTGACAAAACACAATCACATATACGAAACGGGAATGGCCTTAAATTAGAAATGATTCAATGATTATTTTGCATAATGTTACATTGCCAATGCAATACTGTGGCCATGCAGAGGCAAATTAGCAATTTATATGAGCATCAAAGATTGGTTTCAGCAACTTGTTTTTGGACTAATCTGTTCAATTGTTCACTCATGAAGACAGTCACTTGTCGCCACCTACTGGCTCAATGATGCAAGTTGAGCAAACACTCCCAATGCTGATACTGGTGAAATATAACATATTCAAAGACCATATACAAATATTAATATTTATACTACTATTGTGGCATTATAATTAATAGGTGCTTGTGTTGTTAAATTGAGTTTATATTTTCCACTGTAATCAGCAAAGAACATTTATATGTGTTAAATAGGAATACACCGTAATCATGTTAATTTCATGGGCACAGTATGCAATACATGCGCTAGAATTCGCGCTCGGCTCGCGCCTTCTGTGAATAAAGCCCTAAAGCCTACTTTGATTAGATTTTTTTTCACCTTGCCTGGGGAAACAAGCGAGCGTTGCGACGGCGTCGCTCTCTATTTGGGCGCACTTTTCGCGCATCTACATTTAAAATAACGAACGTGAGAGCGCAAACAACTGCCCATAAAGAAGCTCAGATGAAGTCGGTTATGAGCCGATATGCAATATCATTGCAGCACCAAAGTAGAGTTAACATTAGTGAATTATTTCACAATCTTCATTATATGCCCTTCGAAAAATTACTGAGGTCCTGACCTCTGGAACCTCAATGGTGGGTACGGCCCTGGGCATGAGTAAATTAGGATCAGTTGATGCGCAATAGAGACATAGCCTATGGAGTGGGTCAGACATGATTTTGACCACAAGTTTTGTTTTGTATAAAGCCTTTCTTTAAAGTGAATTTCGTTTTGTATAATTTGTATCTTAATTTTAATCAATGTTTCATCAACCAATTGCCTAGATTTAATAAACGAGAAGCAAATACAGCAGACAATATAATCAGAACATGGAGGCGCGCAATATTGCATTGCACGTGAACTGGAGCGCGTCTCATAAATGAACCGAAACTCAGCATATAGGCTACTTCACAGGCATGATATACACTGAACAAAATTATAAACAACACTTTTGTTTTTGCCTGCACAAGCACCTATTAAATATATTGCCATTATGTCTGTGTTTGCGCAACTTGCATCATTAAGCCAGTAGGTGGCGACATACCCCCGAACCCGCAAAGCAAGATCACTTTTGGGACCTCTGTATTGCAGAAGAATCTCATGCGTACACACAAATTTGTGCTAAAATATGCTTACGTACGTTTTCACAAACAAATATCAATTATCAATCATAATTCACCAAAAACGTTCGTACTACATTTTTTTCTAAATGTACGAAAAATGTTGGAACAACTGAAACCACACATACGCAAAAGCACTTTCTCTGTGCGGCCTTATACTAACTGTGTTATTTATAGCCTATTTCATCTTAACACTTATATTATTATTATATTATATTATAAAATTAATAAATAATAGCCTACAATTTAATTTAATCTCAAATATATTTCATCAGTGAAAGAGTAAGAAAACCGTGTTACAAGTTCGACTCTCTAACCATTAGGCCACAACTGCCCCCATGATACTACAGGTCTGATGACTATCTTTTCTCACAACCTTTTTTGCAAATTATTTTTTATCAGCTGGTATCAAGGTGATTTTAATGGTTCACACAGGTATCCAAGTAGAGTAACCACAGCTGAAGTTCATCACATTAACTACTGTATGGATATGTTCCAGTAACCTTGACAAATAGCAATTCATATTACTTTATTCACTCTTCATCGATCCATATTATAATCTCTGCCCATATTTATTTTCAGAATTTAAATCCTAACTAATTTATTTCTGTGAAATCATTTTCTTGAGAAACTTACTATGCTATCTTTTTTAGAAATAAATTCTACTTGGTTTGATATTTTGTTATGTAATGCACAGGCATTCACACACTCTTAAATGTGGCTTATGGTTTTGGTAAATGTTGTGTGGAATATCAAATCAACCACAAATGGAGATGCATGTGCTCACCCCTGACAGTCTATGCCTGGGAACCACTGCAAGAGCCAACAGGGTCAACAAATCTTACAGAGCACTCGGAAACAACTAAAGAATGACATACAGACTATACGCACCATATTGCAGCACATTTTCATAATTTACAGAACAGCAGAACTATCCAAACACAACAAAGAGAATGGGAAAGGAAATGGGAAAGGAGGATAATTCTTATGGAGGGAGAATAACAAGACACCACAAATCTTCTGAGGAAAAACATGGGAACAAATTAGAGAACTCATTTAGACAAGAAGTTGCCAAGTAATTGTCATTTCCAGCATGTTCAGAGGAATTATTTCTGGTGCAGAACAACTCCTCTTAACCCATTTTTCATTAGAAAAGTTGCAGTAAAAAATGGTTTGATTCAGTTTTCTTATCTAAAATAGACCTCATTCTTAAAATTAAAGAAGAGAATCTCAAGAAAAATATTTTTATGCATGTTACCTGTGCAATAATGGAACAAAATTTGGTAACACTTTATTTTCAGGGTCTATTCATGCGGTCATTAACACACCAGTTGTAAATTATTTACTGAACATATTGGAAAGTAATATTAGGGATTATTTATGCAGTAGTTAAACTGAACACAAGACACCATAAATTGTCTTTAATACTGTATTAATACATAGTTCTGTCATGAAACTCTATTGATGGCACAGGCTAATGGATCCTTAAAGGGATACTCCACTTTTTTTGGAAATAGGCTCATTTTACAACTCCCCCAGAGTTAAACAGTTGAGTTTTACCGTTTTCGAATCCATTCAGCCGATCTCCGGGTCTGGGGGTCCCACTTTTAGCATAGCTTAGCATAATGAATTGAACCGGACAAGACCATTAGCATCTCTCTCAAAAAAATGAACAGAGTTTCGATATTTTTTCTATTTAAAACTTGACTCTTCTGTAGTTACATCGTGTACTAAGACCGACGGAAAATGAAAAGTTGAGATTTTCTAGGCTGATATGGCTAGGAACTATACTCTCATTCCTGCGTAATAATCAAGAAACTTTGCTGCAGTACCATGGGTGAAGCAGGCGTAATGATATGACGCAGCACCTGATAATAGTTCCCAGCTCAGTAGCCTATTATCAGGCAGCATGCGCTGCGTCATATCATTACGCCTGCTTCACCCATGGTACTGCAGCAAAGTTTCTTGATTATTACGCAGGAATGAGAGTATAGTTCCTAGCCATATCAGCCTAGAAAATCTCAACTTTTCATTTTCCGTCGGTCTTAGTACACGATGTAACTACAGAAGAGTCAAGTTTTAAATAGAAAAAATATCGAAACTCTTTGTTCATTTTTTTGAGAGAGATGCTAATGGTCTTGTCCGGTTCAATTCATTATGCTAAGCTATGCTAAAAGTGGGACCCCCAGACCCGGAGATCGGCTGAATGGATTCAAAAACGGTAAAACTCAACTGTTTAACTCTGGGGGAGTTGTAAAATGAGCCTATTTCCAAAAAAAGTGGAGTATCCCTTTAACATAAGCTGTTGATATTGTGTTAACTACTTGGCACAAGCTGATTGGTTCATCTGCAGCCAATGAGCTTGCTGCTCAACATTTAAATGGCTGGTTACCATTCGCAGTTTGCAGCGCGCTTTCAGAGTTCGTCTAAAAACCTTCCTCCTTCCCCAGCTCAACCTGTATAGATCTGCTATGGGTAATTGATATATGGTACTTGAACATCACTCAATAAGTGCCATACAAATCAATAATTACAGTTTTTCTCAATCGATTTGACACATTTTTCCAGATGAATGTAGTTGCTCTCAAAACAATTAACACAGCAAACTAAACACTTATGTTGGCAAATCATTTCAGTATCAATGATTTCATAATCAAGCACTGCATTTTATTCATATATAGCATGAATGCTGGATCCATTCTTGTGCCTCAACTTCTCCACAGGCCTCTTCCATCACTTGAGGAAGACTTACTTGGTTGTGATCATATTCTTTCCATCTCCAAGGGGAGAAAATGCTGGAAGGAACACCATCATGAAATGTGGGTCTCTTGCACCAGTGCTGAATGGTGAAATTGGAAATTGTCCCAAACAACAGTTTCGCTCAATTTGCTCCTGATCACCCTGCGGAAAGTGGATTTCATTGAGGGAGATTAAATATTTAAGGAGTCTTTCTGTGTTGTGCAGCCCCAAGACAGTGTTGTCTTATATTTTCTTCTCTTGCTTTTTCCACTAATACCATTGCCTTCCACATACCATCTCTTCTCCCTCTACTCCTACATCCTCAGCTCAACTTGCTTCTCCTAAATTCTCAACTCTTCTTGCTGTCTCCTCTTCCTTCCTATACCATATATTCCTTTCCCCTCATCTCTTTCTACCTCTTCCACTGTTCCTCTCCCTCTAAATTTGACCCTTCCTCTTCCCCTTTTGTAAAACCAATAAATAGAGCTGCATTTGTTTTTTCCTGATATATTAAAGTTGGCTGTATGAATTACTGTGAAAACATCTGAGAATTCTGAGCACAGTGTTTTGAGAAAATTATGCATGTGATTTGTAATTTGCATGAAATAAAGGAAAATTTACAACCTAGGACAATTAAAAAAAATTCAGGTTACTGTGATAACTGTTTTGAGAACAGTGACCTGAGTTTAGAGAAATATGTCAAATCGATTGAGAAAAACTGTAATGTGGACATACTTTTTACTTTTCAATTGACTTATTAACTTATTAAAGAATTTTAGCAATTTATTACTCAAAAATTAAACCAACACTAATTTAAAAATGATGTTTACTTATTAGATGGTAAGAAAATGTTTGTAAGTTGTAAATAATGGCTAAAAGGGGGAACATTTTCGATAGACATTTTAGACATTTAGACATTAGACTTTAGACATTTTACTGATTTTTTGCAACTCCATGTCAACTACCAGTCGAGTATTAGTAGACTGTCTGTTTATTATATCTGCTAACACTTTATTTTGATGCTCCCCAAACATGCATTCTACTGACTATCAGTAACTTTGCATGTCAACTTATTCTACTAATTCTAAACCTGATATAACCAAACAGTCTACTAATACCCTACTAATACTCTAATTAGAGTTCAGTTAAAGGGATAGTTCACCCTAAATTCAAAATTAAGTCATAATTTTCTCACCCTGGTGTTATAATACCAGTGTCAAGCTTTTCAAATAAGACACAGAATATCCCATGCAACAGTGTTCTGGGGGTGTACGATAGGGTTTGGTGAAAAACAGACCAAAATGTAATGAAACAAGGGCATACGGCATTAGAACAACAGGATGAGTAAATGATGACTTAAAGGGATAGTTCACCCAAAAATAAAAATTCTGTCATAATTTACTCACCTTCAAGTTGTTTCAAACCTGTATGCATTTCTTTCTTCTGCTAAAAAGATATTTTGTAAAAATGCCGGTAACCAAACATTTGTGGGGCACCATTGACTGATAGTATGGAAACAAAATACTATGGAAGTCAGTGGTGCACCACAACTGTTTATTTACCAGCATTTTTCAGAATATATTCCTTTGTCTTCAACAGAAGAAAGAAACTCATACAGGTTTTGGACCAATTTGAGGGTGAGTAAATAATGACAGATTTTTTTTTTAATTTTGGGGTGAACTATCCCTTTAATTATTAATTTCTGGTTTGTTAAAGCTTAATTACTGCATAAATAATGGCCAATATGCCTTTACTATATGTTCAGTTAATCATTAACTGCTGGTGTACAGCATAATTATGGACCCTTAAAATAAAATTCATTTGACACTTACAATTTCAGTATTAATAGTGAAATTAAGTGGCTATCAATTTTACTTGTCAAAACAGATTTGCTGTAGTGATGTTTGTTGCTATTCAGGGGTATTTTTTTTGTTTGTTTTTTTGTTTTTTTGCCAGAGAGCCCTCTGATCCTGTTGTGCTTTCTTATGTAATCATGCAGAATCTGTAACCATTATGTGCAAAACTGTCATAGTCGCTAGTGTTAAAGGCGACATATTATGCCCCTTTTCACAAGATGTGAATATAAATCAATGGTTTCCTCAGAATGTGTCTGTAAAATTTCAGATGTGCCCCTTTTTGGGTGTGAGCAAAAACGCGCCGTTTTTGTGTGTGTCCCTTTAAATGCAAATCAGCTCCTGCTCCCCACCCTGGTTCGGAAGACGGCCGAATCCGATCTTTACACGATCCTTTACACGAGCTTCGGATACTCTGTCAATAACAAATGCGAATTTCAGTCAAATCTCAGAAATAACCAGTAGCGGACTGCAGCCTTATGGAGAGACTCAGGAAGAGGTTGTATAGCTTTTAGACGCACCTGGACGTTCCTGAATGGTTAGTGGATACATTTATGTAGTTGTTGTGGAGTTACATTAATTCATCATCTCATCAACTTGCATGTACCGTCCGTCATGTTTAACTTTTACACAAATTGACAGTTCCCTGAGGTCTTTATAAGACAGGTGTGACATTTTTTGGTCAAATATTGTTCTATGCTCGTCTGTGCAGCCAACGTCGACAAAACAGTTGCATTCTTTGCTCGAACTTTTGCCATTGCGTTAGAACTGGTTACACTGTTGTCGCTTGCGAAAACCAAATGGCGGCGCAGTGAAACGTGCAGTTTAAGGGGCGGTAATATTATAATAATATCCCCTAGAAGTGGAGCGAAATCTGATCGGCTTATTTTTTGACATGCTTGCAGAGAAAGGCTTAACAAAACAAAGCTACTGGGTTGTCACAATGTCACTTTTCACGTTTTCTGGGTTGATAGATGTACCAGGGACCCAATTATAGCACTTAAACACGGGAAAAGTCAGATTTTCATGATATGTCCCCTTTAAGACAACAAAACCAACGTGTGACAAAAACCAGAAGACATTTGTTTTAGTTTCTCAGGTTCTGTTTCCACTCTTAATGTGCTAAATTAGATCCAACAACTCTCTTCTCTGGTTACATTTACATTTATTAATTTAGCAGACGCTTTTATCCAAAGCGACTTACAAATGAGAACAATAGAAGCAGTTAAACTAACAGTAGGACAACAATATGCAAGTGCTATGACCCTTCTCAGTTTAATCTAACGCAGAATTTTTTTTTGGTTACAATTTCAGTTTTGTCTGTGCTGTGTAACTGCTTTGATGTTGTCAAAGATATCTAATGAGGTATGTTCTCTCTTCTTACAGATTCTGCTTCAGATTCTTTTAGTATGAGGCTGGAGGGACATCATTTCTTAATACGTTTTCTGGCGTTGAGTTACTATCATAGACTGTAAAAAATAGGTTAATATCTGTGACGTCACTTTGTAGCCTACCAACTCATTCTAGTCTATAACAAGAACAAGATATGTGTTAATGAGCAGCTGTTTTTTACACTTTAGCAGTTTGTAAGTATTTATTTTTCTGGAGAGGATTTAAAACCAGCCTTTTTTTTCCTCTTCTGGTCCAGATGCTGCCCTCTCAAAAAAGCCCATGGATGGAGCCATGAAATTGAAGTGCTGGTTACAGTTTACTGGCTTGCCTGTGGAGTGTCCTACAGGGTCACTTCAGACAACTTCAGCATGCCACTTGCAATGGTTTGTAAGACTGTTCAGAATGTTATGGAGGAGATGATGACCATTCTCCACAAAGTTATTCATTTTCCAAAAGCAGAGGACATGTAGGAGGTGGGGGGCGGCTTTGCTCGCCTTGCTGGCCATGAGTTATTCTGCGGTGCTGCTGGTGCCTTCGACGGGTTGCACAGGTCACCAGTGTACCAGTTGGGTACTGTCTCTTGGGAGATGGTGGATACCCATGCCTGCAGTGTCCTATTGCGATCATGACCCCATACCGCCAGCCTGTTGCAAGTAAGAACACTCTTTTTTTTTGTGTCAGACACACACACACACACACACACACACACACACACACACACACACACACACAGAGAAGATACAGCAATTGTTACTTTCATGACTTGTTGCAATACACCACACATTTTCTACACGATTTTTGATTAACAGGACAAGTTGAAGCCAGATACAACAGGCATCATGCACAAGCAAGGAACATCATCGAGCACACCTTTGGGATGTTAAAGACGCGCTGGCATGCCATTTTCTTGAGGGCCCTGGAGATCAGGCCACTGTTCGCCTCAAAGGTGATTGATGCCTGTTGCATCCTCCATAACATTTACGTGATGGGAGCCGATCTCCTGGATGAGGAAGAGGAAAGCCATGGACAAGATGGATGGCAAGGATGATGAGAATGCAGCAGTGAATGAGAGGGACCTATCAGGGAACCATCTCCGAGGATGTCTTGCTGCTCAGCTTTCTTCTCCTGAGGAACTGCCGGCGTGTCTGAGTGAACAAGACTACTTGAGGAAGATATTTTGAAAAGTAATATTTGTAACCAAACAGTTTTGAGGCACCAAAAAAGTTATGGAAATCAGTGGTGCCCCAGAACTGTTAGGTTACAAATATTCTTCAAAATATATTCCTTTGTTTAGAGCAAAACAAATAAATGTATACAGTTGTGGAACAACTTGAGGGTGAGTAAATGACAGAATTTTCATTTTGGGGTGAACTATTCTTTTTACAGTCTCAGAGTAAACTATGCAAGATAAAATGTAAGGGCCAATGCATCCATGTTAGGTTTCATATATGACTGGCTAATCTTTACACAAATCTTGGTAAGGCTTTTTTAGCAACAGAAAGCAGAGAAACAGGCAGATTACCTTGTATTTATCTTTCAAGTTGTTCCATTTCTTCTTGGCCTGTTTGGCAGTTATGGCCAAACCAGAAGTGGAAATGAAGTGCCTTGGCAAAAGAAAACCATAAAGATTGATATGATGCTACTTCAATAACGTATTAATTTTTATGGATGAAGATTGTCTAAATCTAGCTCCAAACCTTCAGACATACAGGGAATGATACAAGCACTCAAAATCAATACTCACTCCCATCCACTTTTGAATGAGTTGCGCCTCCAAGTGAAAAGGCTTTTGTTGGCCGCCCGCCATTCTATCAGGGCCTGAGTTTCCTCAGCAGTCCCTTGATAAAAAAATAATGCTTCATTTAAGTTTTAATTAACAATAATACAAATAAAATCAAAAATCAAGAAATAAAATCATTTGGTACAAAAATGAAATAGACAGGCAAAAAATTTGGTTAAAACTACAACAGCACTCTAGAATAAGGTTTATGTTGAATAAAAGTAGTTAGGAAACTTTTGCCTCAGCCAAAACGATTGGCCGTTAGATATACCCAAAGCCCGGTAGATATACAGCAAATACGAATTGTATCTTATGTTGATCCACTACATTTTGACTACATGGTTGTTTAAGAAATGAATAGCTACACACTACATCAATTAGGGTTAGACTGTTGCCAAACATATAACATGCTAGAAACATAATAATCACTGCAATAATGATCCAATCATAGACTCTTAAGCATTTGCCTATGTTAATCCAAACAACGACTTTTTTTTTTTGGCCGGGCAGTGTATTTAGTTGGTGACCTATATGACCCTAAGTCAGGGGTTACGAACACACCTAATATACGTTCCTAGGGCAATGCTTGAGCAGCAAATCAGCAGTTCAGAATGATTTCTGAAGGATCATGTGACACTGAAGACTGGAGTAATGATACTGAAAATCATAAATCATATGATTACAATCATATAAATCACAATCATAAAATGCATTTCTCAAAATTTTGCATTTTGCAAAGACTTTATCGCCTGCTTCATCCCTAGGGGAAGTGCGATGCTGTTTAATTTTTTCACAAATATTTTCCAACATGACTTTTGTTTGTGGTGGAAATTGCTCACACAAACACAGAATGCAGAACAGCAGTGGGCATGAATAGAGAGTTTCCAGGTCAGAAATGAAATAATTATTTTTGAGAGTGGTAGTGGGATCAAGATAAATCTAATAAAGAATGTGATGGTGCTTTGATTAACAGAAATATAACAGAAAGATGAATGTTTTAATAAAGCCTGATATAAATCAAAATTGCCCAAACCAAACAGTTTCTAAACTCAAACACAATACAAAATTCATGAATAAAATACACAAAAGTGTGGATATACCTGCTCATTCTTAATGATCACCAATTTCCACTTTTCAAAACAAGTCATTAAAGTGAATAATATATTCAATTACTCAGGCAATATATATATACAATACATATGCGGATAATAATGTTAAACTAATAGTATTGTATAACATTTTTTTTTTTTGTGAAAGCAGAACTGTATTTGTATGTATTGACGCTTACAACATTCTTATTTGGTTTCACGCAGGCCTGCCCAGTTCATAATGAACACTATGACCTGAGTCTTGACCCTGTGAGCCTTCATGGACAAAAATATGGGACAAGAAATGAAGCAGAGGGGAATCTTCCTCAGGCGGCGCACTGTTCGTAGAGATGTTGAAGGTGAGAGGAAACTGGTGTCACTAGAGTGTGTGTAGGTGACACTGGCTCTATAAGTATGATAAGATACAGAGAACACACACACACATACACTGGATTTTTTTCAACCAGTGCACTTATCAAGACATATTGTTTACTGCATCAATATTATGGGTGAGTCCAGGAACACATTGTCTTGGATGTGTTTGTGTGTGATATAGAAAAAGAAAAAAGGGAGATATGGATACATTTGAATACTTTTTTGTGTTCAAAGTCAAATCTAAACATGTACATAAAACGACCCTAGATATTTATAAAAAAGTTTATATGGATACTTTGAAAATATCTAAAAAGTGACAATGCTGTTTTTTAACTATTAACTTCACTTTTTTTGTGTGTCATTTTTCAACGATATTTTGTTTTCTAATGCAATGATATTTGGATATTAAAGTGCCTTCAGTGTCCAAGTACTTTTTTAGGGGTCACTGTATGTGCCCACAAGATTTTACAGGATTGTCTGCAGACTTTTTTTTTTTTTTAACTCTGTATGTATAGGAGTGTGTGTGTAGAGGTGTGTCTGATAGCTGCAGGTGTACACAGACTTTATAAAGGTCTGCACACTTTTGTGAGGGTCTGTGACAGAGAGTATTGCTTGAGCCGTAGGGTCAGAAATTTAAGGTAAGTGCAATTAATGTCACAATTGGTTTTTAACTGTAATTTAGTTGTGTTGTTTTACATATGTAATGCTTTCATTTAATTTGTTTTAAACTGGGGTTTACTGCTGTAGATATTTATCAAATATTTGAAACATTCTATTCAAAATAGAAAATGCAATTAAATTAAAAAAATATATATTTAAATTTTACAATGAATTGTTCATTGGATGTTAAAGTGTATGGAACAATATTTCTTTTTACAAAGCTTCACTTATAATTGCTATAATGCTATAATTGCACAAAAACAATAGCAAAAATTGTTGCTTGAGCTCAAAGTATTAGTCTCATGCAATACTTTATTTACACACTTCTTATGTACAAGGGTAACCCCAAACAGTTATTCTTATTCAGTATATTATACATTATTCTTATATTTTCTTATATACCTGCATGTGATTACAGCTGTAATTAAGTAAGTGTAATACACCTTAACCCACCTTTAATCCTACCCATACCACCAAACCTATCCTTACCGTACCTGTATCCCTCCTCAATAGCAGCAAAAGTGTTTTGCAATACAATATGAAAACAATAAGGACATTATACTTATTTTTTGATGTAAGTACATAGTGGTTAAGGACACTTAATATACAGTGTGACCCATAATTTTAAGCCTTTAACAACAGAAGTCAATAAACAGTTTTATATTGTACTGAAAATACATGCCTGTACAGTAGAGGGCACAGCTCAAACAAACCTTTCAGCTGTGTTCTGTCATTCTGGATTGCAGAAGAACAGGACATAAGAGAAGAAAGTTCAAGACTCTGGCTGTGTTCGAAATCGCCCCCTATACCCTCATTCACTATACCCTACATAACTCCACTAATATAGTTCACTTGAAGGAGTGAATGAAAACGAGTGAGTGAATTCGGACACTGAGTGCGCCGGAAGGCCTGCCTCATTTGCATAGCTTGTGCTTGCTGTTTAATAATCATAGCAATAATCAATCATTTGAAACTTAGCAAACTGACAGCTCCATTAGTAATGAAAAGATTTATCTTGAACTCTATCATGAAAACTAGCATGTAAAAAATCTTAATGAAACAATTTAATAATCAATTAAAAGGGAATTTATACCTGTATGATATTACGCTGTAGCCACATTGGAACAGCAGTTTGGAAAATGGATGGATGGATGATTCAGCTGCCTGCGCCATTTTCTGGCAAGGTGCGGGAATTTATTCGGCGCGACCATCACAGTGCATTATGGGTATTCTCTAGCCGATGACAGTACATGGGTTGTACACTCGATATTGCAGTGCATTGTGGGATTGAATGAGTGTGCTCGATAACGTCCACTATGGTTTCGGACACTACTACAACTGGCTGTCCCTTCAAATAGTGAATACCTATTTAAGGGTATGGGGGCAATTTCAGACATACTAAATTAATCTAAAAACAGTTAATCTAAAGTAATTTTGGTTATTGGTATGGTTGAATTGGGTCATTGCAGCAGCAATGTCATCGGTTTATAAAGTGAGCTTAAATGCATAAAGTATATTTGTGTTATTTAACAAATTTAATTATTGCTGGTTTGTGAATATTCTGAGTTACTGTTTTTATACATTTTGAGGAATACTGAATCTGTTTTGTGCAAGTGAGATGAGTAAATGAATGCTCACATTTAGTCTAGAACTACAATATCAATCTATATTTACACAGCGCACACAGCACCTCTCCATTTCTCTCAACATGGGGTTAGGAGAGGTGTGTCAGTCAATAAATGGAAAAACTTGCATTGCTTATTTGAAAAAGTAACTTGTAAATTTAAAAGTAATGCGTTACTTTACTAGTTATTTTACAAAAGTAATATGATTATGTAACTCACATTGTTTGTAATGCATTACCCCCAACACTGTTTCTAGCTGCTCCGAATGTGAATATCAAAACCAGGATCACTGTCTGGTAAGCAGTGGCACACAAAAATCCAAATTCCAATTCCTTACAGTTTATCATGATTCTAATATGACTTACTGTTAATTTACTTAGTTTCCACATTTGCAGTCTGCCTTGTGCCACTCACACTCCTGATGTTTTGAGGGTAAACATGAGCTTTAATTTATCAGTCATCACTGGACAGGAAACACACACACAAATACAGTCATACCAGAGGTCCTGCCATCATGTTTAAGTTGTCTACATCTCTGCTTTGAACTATAACAACCAGTAGAACAAGAAGGATGTTATATGACATCTCACTGTTTCAATTCACTAAAAAGTAATAACATGCAGTTTTTCCATACAGGATGTGCTGCATTCCTATTTGATCTGACCCTTTAAATGACTTGCGCTGGTCTAACCTAATGTAGTAAAATGTTCATTTAAAACTCATTCATTAATAGAAAAAAATCTGTTAATTTACAAGTTCCCACATGAAGAATATTTTAGGTTTCCTGCCAAAACCTTCAAAACAAACAATTTGCAGCATAAGAACATAAATTCATGCAATCTACTTGTAATTGATCAAAATATACATGTATGTCATTCCTACAGTTTGGTGGATTTTGGACTGAGCAGGTTTATTAAACAATTATTGGTCCCACTTTATATTAAGTGGCTTTAAGTACTATGTACTTCCATTGGAATTAATAATTTGATACAATGGAGTTATTGTGTACATGCATGTTTTTACATTGTACTTATATTTTGAAAATACCTTCATGTAATTACAGCTGTAATTAATTTATGTAATTACATTTGTAATTACACTGTTGACCCTTCCCTGACACCTTAACCCACCCTTAAACCCACCCATACCACCACACCTGTCCTAACCTTACCCGTATCCCACCTCAATAGCAGCACAAGTGTTTTACAATACAACCTGAACACAATAAGTACATTGTACTTATTTTTCGATGCAAGTACATAGTACTTAAAGCCACTTAATAGAAAGTGGGACCCAATTATTTTTTGTCTTGTCAGAGGGAGAAAATGTCTGTCTATCATAAAAACACAATGGTCAAGCTCGAGCTAGTATAACCTAATAATCCTGGCCTAATATTTCACATTCACATCGTAAGAAATTTGTCCACCCTGATACATTACATTTTTACTATGCATTTTTACCATGTGTGTAACAGGGTTTTAGCTACTAAAGCCTATTAGCAAGGAAAGAACAATATTCTTGCAGAAAATTAACATTCATAAAGAATTTTGATAGATATACAATATAAAATCTATTTTGAAAAATAATTTAAAATAAATAAATTGTAATGGTATAAAACTGATACAACAGGGTGGACATGTTATGTGTTACGTGTTTAGATAAGTCTTTTGAAAATGAGGATATGAGAGAAAAAATGATGCTATTAGGGTTGCTTTCCTTCCAAGGAAATTATGTCACTTCTAGTAAGTAATGGGATTTAGGGCATATACTTAAGATTTTAAAGGGCAAATAGCAACTATGTAACATGGTGGAGTGGAGTTTGAGAGACACAAACTAATTTAATGGTTTTACTCATTAAAAAAATATGTATGACAATAAATTGTATTTAAACGGCTATAGCTACGCAACAGTCAGTCTGATTGACTTGAAAACCAGCGTGCCGTGTGTATGTCCAAGGTGCTGCAATTGTCTACGAGGACATTTGTGTATCTCGAAAAATACGGTCTCCGTTGGCCAATGAAGTTTGAGTGGCTGTCAGACAAGGTTAACGAATGCCGATCGGAACGAAACTCGCTGGGCCTGTTTGACTCATGGCCCTAGAGGCCTGTGAAAAAATTTGAGCGAAATCAACCACCAGGGGCACCTTAGCATTTTTCACATGAGTAAAGGATTGTATACCACACGATTTTTCACACATGCCCACAGCGTTCATACCATATGGTAGAACAACCTCAATAACTGTTAACTATTTAAAACTATTATATTTCCTTAGAAATTTGCCTGTATTGGCTGTTAATGATCTTTTCCATCTTTGTGGTTACATGCTTGCTAAATAAAACATAATTCCTTTTTACGAATATGCTAATAGGCCTTAAAGCATTAAACGCTAATAATTGCTGCTCGAGGCTTTTTTTATTTTTATTGTTCTTAGTCACTATTCTTAGTTGCTGGATTACAACTGATTACATGTTATCTAGTTTACATAATCAGATTCCAAAAAGTAAATACTTGTATTTAGATTATATTACATTTTAAAACACTCATAATTAGACTACAGTTACTTATTCAGAATTAATTTATTCTGTCTTATTATTATTTTTTTATCTTTTATATTTTCTTTTCTAAAAAAAAAACTATCAAATAAGATTATACTATTCAAATCAATGTTATAACAAGTTAGGAGTAAAAGTAGTCAGATTATATTACCTAAAATGTGTAATGTAATAGATTAGATTACTAACTACAATTTTAATCGTGTAATTAATATTCAGTAATAGACTACTGTAAAGAAGAAGTAAAGAAGAAGTAAAGAAGATATTTTGAAAAATGTCTGTAACCAAACAGTTGATGGACCCCATTGACTTCCATACTAGGAAAAAAAAATACTATGGAAGTCAATGGGGTCCATCAACTGTTTGGTTACAGACATTTTTCAAAATATCTTCTTTTGCGTTCAGCAGAAAAAAGAAATTCTTACAGGTTTGAAACAACTTGAGGGTGAGTAAATGATGACAGAATTTTCATTTTTGGGTGAACTATCCCTTTAAGAATTTGTGTGAATCTTGGTTCATTTGTGTATGGAAAACCATGTGGCATGAAAGTTGATTAATGTTTTATGTAAATATTCAGTATTGTTTTATTTAACTGTGAATGACCCATTATTACTCAATATGCCATGCTTTAAATTCATTGTGATGTTTAGCGTACCTATGTATGGTAGTTAGCAGAGCCGTTTATTGTGTCATTTTTATTGTTATCTGTGGTCAGACTTATGTGGAGATGAACGAGTCAGTGAAGAACCCAGACCAGCAGAGCTATTGGCGGGAGACAGGCAGATGGATGGGCTATGAAGAGACCTATGATGTTGAGGCGGGCCGCTGGGGTCCTTCCCACATCTCCTACCTCACCTTCAAGAGCCTGGTGCAGTTACGCAGGACAATGAACACAGGTGAGGGAGTGACTGGAGTCAAACTTCAGCTCACCTCTTAGTAGTTATAGTTATATAATATGTTATATAATATAATACATTTAATTTACGTTAAGTTCAATTCAAATCACTTCACATTTCCTGTGTCAAAGCTGTCTCATTCTACCAAACATTATAATAATAGTAATTGTTATTATACATTATTATACACTACTGTTTAAAAGTTTGGAGTTGGTAAGACTTTTTAATGTTTTAAAAGAAGTATCTTACGCTCACCAAGCCTTTAATTGACCAAAAATACAGTAAAAACAGTAGTATTGTGAAATATTATTATTAAATGTTTTCGTTTATAATATATTTTAAAATGCAATTTATTTCTGTAATGGCAAAACTGAATTTCCAGCAGCCATTACTTCAGTCTTCAGTGTCACATGATCCTTCAGAAATTATCATTCTAATATGCTGATTTGGTGTTAAACATTTCTTATTATTATCAATGTTGACATTTTTGTGGAAACCTTGAATATTTTATGAATATAAAGTTCAAAAGAACAGCATTTATTTGTAATAGAAATTCCTTGTAACAATGTAAAAGTATTTATTGCAGTGCATCTTAAAATAATTTATATATGAAGCACATTATTTTATTTAGCTGTCATTTTACAGTAGCTTGCAGTAAAAATAAGTGAACATGTTTAATAAAAAATAGTTTAAAAAAAGTATTACATCATATAATGATTAACAGATAATTTTGTTGATGTATTGATGTACAAAAAGCTTCTCTACTAATATATTAAGAATTATGGTAATGTATGTTTGGTAATGATTCATAAATGAGAGTTATGGATGCGTTTCCAAGGATTAACTTGAACTCACATTCTAGTCTCTGTCCTGTCCTGACTGGAATATGAGGAAGAATGTAACTTCACTGCACATGCTCAGATGTGATGGTAGTAGATAGTAAGTGTCCCGTAAAACCTGCTCAACCTGTGCTCCTCAGCTTTGGCCATAGTGTCTATGTTTATTGTGGAAAGCCCTCATCCTCTCTTTTGCCTTAATCTTTCCTTTGCATTGAATTCTTTTTCATGTTTTTTGCTTGGATCAGGTGTGGTGATGCTGGACAGAGAGGAGAAGATGCTTTCCAGTATTATTGAGAAGATTGTGGATACCCTAGTTAGCAAAAGGGAGATTCAGCCAGGGGACAGAGATAAGGTTCTTCAAGCATTAATGCACAAACAGAGGTACTACACACACTTTATGGGAAAAGCAAAAAAAAATCAAGGTATAGCCTACTCAGTAATTTTCCCTCACTGAAATGTTTTACACATAAAGAAATACTACAAAGTATCAAATCATGGTTTGTAACCATTCACTAAAGATGTCTGACTGCAAATAGGGCATTTCTACAATGCACTAAGCATTGAAAAATTTTACCTTTGCATGATTCTGCATCCACACTACTAGGTGTCAAGTATGAATATAACAGTATTCCTACCAAACGTTTTCAGTATGAGTCTTCCGGGTTCGGTACACATGTGCACTGAGCGATGGCAGCATTGCCCTCACCCTTTTTTGACCCGAAATTTTTTATTTTTTTAAATGTAAAACATTTTGTAGTATTGAATGGGAAATATGGGGGGTTTATCAAATTGATATTAAATTTATTTAAAAAAAAAAAAAAAAAAAAAAAAAATATATATATATATATATATATATATATATATATATATATATATATTTAATATTATCATATTTTGATAATTTGTCAAATTATTGTCAATGGACGGATGCCAGTTTTGAGATGAAAATTAAACAAATTTATTTGATCACACCAATAAACGTAACTTTACTTAACTTCAAACTGATCTAATTATTGATGATTGCATCGTAAAGTAAATGTGAATAAGTTTTCAATACAAGTCGTAATTAATATTTTAAGCTTTGTCTAATTCTAACAGTCTTTAATGTGATATGTTGTTTGTATTATATTCTTGCAGTTCTGTAATAAAATAAGGTGATCAGACTCGAAATATGCCTCGGAATATGATTACACCTTTTTTCTTTGTTTCACAATACTCAATTAATGGGTCTCATTCATGAAACATTCGTAAATATACGAGTAAATATGTGAGTGATTTGCACGTAAAGTGACCTTCCCGAAAACTCTTCTCCTGATTCACAAATACTTCGTAAACGTCAGATGTGATAGTGAAATGTGTGTGTGTGTGTGTTAATGAATTCCAATCAGTCGTAAATGGGACGCGCGTGCACGCTCATTCTCAATTACCATAAATCCCGCCCATTAAATCCGACTGACAACTTTAAATGGGCATCATATTATGACACCAAACGAAGGATTTCAACATGTCTTCTCAAAAGCGAATGAAAAAGAGACATTTCTCAGATGCAGAAATTGAAGTTTTATTATCAGAAGTTCATTCAAAACGCCACATTTTAGTACCATCAGGTACTAAAAAAAAAAAGGAAGCTTGGCAGCATATTACAGATGCAGTTAATGGAGTTTCATCTGTTAATCGAACAGTCCCAGAAGTGAAAAGAAAATGGTTCGACATGTAACCCCGTCAAATAAACCCGGTTAAAGTGAATTAAAATGCAGCCTTATTAATGAGCAAAACGTTCGGATGTTAAACGCACTATTTACGCGTGGCTGGGAGCAGGTGTAGATTTCTTTCGTACCAACTAACATTTGGAAAATACGAACATCTTAATGAGTCCGAAAATTTACGCCAGAACCACTTTACACACGATTTACACAAAAATTCGTTCTGCTCGTGTTTCATGAATGAGACCCAATGATTGTAAACTGAGGTTGGTGTCTTTAGAAGTATCTGTTCTGAATTTTACATAAATCAAAACAATCCCACGGGCACAGTCATTGATACAGGCTGCAGCAGAAGTTTTTATGCTCCTATTTGAAGCTTCCGCTTTCGAACACGGAAGTGTGATAAAGGCCTATTATAAGATGAAGTTGAAATTATGAGATATGAAATACTAAATCATAATTATGATATAAAAAAGTTGAAATTATAGCATACTAAGTCATAATTTAGATTTTTAGGCCTGGTTTCACAAACAGGGCTTAGATTAAGCCAGGATTAGGCCTTAGTTCAATTAGGACATTTAAGTAGCTTTTATAAACATGCCTTAGAAAAAAAAAAACATTACTGGTAAGCATCTCAGGACAAAACAATGGCACAAACATATTGTAAGATATATCAATGCAAGTTGCTTTCAGTTAAACATCTCAAACATGCCTTTTAGTTTGGGACTAGGCTTAAGCCTTGTCTGTGAAACTGGAGGTTGATGCCATAATTATGACTCATAAATATGACTTAGTATGTCATAATTTCGACTTTTTATCTCATAATCATGGTTTTCAAAATAATGATTTTTTTCTTATGTGGCCGAAATGGGCTTCCATAGATCCAAACTAAATCCTAAGACTTTAAAGAGGCTTGTCAGATATGTATTTGAGACCTGTTTTACAGTTGTATTCTTTTTTGTAAATGTTAGAAAGTTTTCCATTTTGCAAAAAAGGCTCATACTGCTGACAGCACGTGAGTAAACTACCCAGACACCACTGAAGGAGCACCAGTGCGCACCAGTGGGAGTGCAATAATTCTAAAATATAAATTTAGCTAAATATTTTGCCCCAAAAGATTTCAAAACAGCTGCAACTGAATTGTAAGACTTTTGAAAGACTTTTTTTTTAAATACATAGGAAAAAATATGTATAAGTTTCTCCTTCTGCTATGCAGAAAACATAGCGTGTCTTCAAAACCGAGGTACGATGTCGATTCATTATTTTTGTGTACCATTACACCCCTTCTTTCAATACAAGACATCATTCATATGCCAGTGTAACAGTTACAAAAATTACGGCCCCACTTAATATTAGGTGTCATTAACTATGTACTTGCGGATTTGAAGAATCAGAATATCATAGAGAATTGGGGGTGTACTCTTTAGGGGCCAGTTAGTAACCACTTAGCAATCACACACAACACCCTAGCAACTGCATAGCAATGCACTAAAACACACACACAGGACACCGTAGCAACCACTGACAACAGAATAGCATCATGGCAGTGAATTTTGCAGGGTCATGCTTCTCATTTTCTTCAGATTTGTAGTGTAGTCATCATGAACCAATTCACCTTTAAAAGCATTCATTTTATTTCTTTCTCTCTCTCCAGCCAGTCAGTAGAGACCCAGCCCCTGACTTCAGGCATGGAGATGCAGAAATTCTCTGTCACAGAGAAAGTGAGCACAAGTTTTCTTGTTGTAACTGTTACGAGCATAACTATAAAGGCCAGTTCACACTAAGGATGATAACTGTAATGATAAAGATAGTTCTAAAAGAAGTTCTAAAATCGTCCCAAATATAAAAGAACAGCACACTATAATGAGAACAGCACTGAAACAATATAATTAGTTTAATATAATATATAATATTATATTTAAATAATATAATTGGAATCACTTTCTGAACTGATGAACAGTAAAAACATTGATGGCCAATCAGAATCCATTCTGCTTTAAAGAGCTCGAGCATTTGAAGCAGCAGATAACAAAACTGCAGCGCATGCAGAATAAGCAACAATATCTTCTGCTGGTGTGAACGGGCTTTAACACATGTCATTCATAATTTATTTTCTTAGTTTTTAAGTCATTTGACATTTTTTGACTATGTGGTTTTATTCTCAACCAAAGAGGGACACAGCTGATGTTGCAGAAGCCTCAATGGTGCTCGTAGGTGAGGATGTTTTTATTAATAAGTCCAATCATTTACATTCAAAGGTGTGACTTACTAAATTAGTAATGTGTTTCTGTTAGCAAACATTGACTCTATTTTTTTACAGCAATAATGGTGTGTGTGTTTGTGTGTAAGGTGCTCTGGAGTTCCTAGAGAGGCCTACAGTAGCATTCGTGCGTTTGCGGGACGCTGTGGTGCTGGAGTCGGCTCTGGAAGCTCCCGTGCCTGTGCGCTTCATCTTTATCCTGATTGGCCCTACCACAAATGACATGGACTATCATGAGTCTGGCCGAGCAATGGCAGCACTACTAGCTGACAAAGTAAGAGAACTGACAGGAAAATCAAATTGCAACAGTTACCGGAATTTAGCATGAGTTTTCTATCCTTTAAAAAAAGCTCTGCAGTATGCAAAGTGCTCCCTTTATTTATATGGTCATAACTTATTCAAAATCATGTTCATGTTTTCTATAATGTTAAAACGCTACACACACAGACCTCCTCTTGTTCTTAATTGTACCGAATGTGCAGTTGTTATGTGCTTTACATCTTAAAAAAAAAAAAAAAACTTGCAGATAATATAATATTAAAGGATTAGTTCACTTTAAAATGAAAATTAGCCCATGATTTATTCACCCTCAAGCCATCCTAGGTGTAGCCTATATGACTTTCTTCATATAAAATAAGCAAGTTATTTTACTTTAGAAAGTTTTAAATATGAATATTTTTCTTACACAAACTCCTCGTTTTGCTTCATAAGGCCTTTATTAACCCCACAGAGCCGTGTGTAGTTCATTTATGATGGATGGATGCACGTTTTTGAGCTTCAATCTGTTGGTTGCAATCCACTGCCATTATAAAGCTTGGAAGAGCCAGGATATTTTTTAATATAACTCAGATTGTATTCGTCTGAAAGAAGAAAGTCATACACACCTAGGATGGCTTGAGGGTGAGTAAATCATGGGCTGATTTTCATTTGAAAGTGAACTACTGATTTAATGAAATAAACCACTTAAGTGTAATTTAAAGAGAATAGACTTTCATGACTGTTTCTTAACACACTTAAGTACACTTTCAAAAAATGCACTTTGTAATAATGTGAAATTTAAAGTTTTATGATGTAGTAATATTTTGTCATTTTTTTTAAAGTAAACTTATTTTAATGTGTTGACTGACATACTAAAGCACACGCAAAATACTTGATGTAATTTTAACTGAAGTGTTTTAAAGTTTAAATATTTTTAAATGTACTAAATTGCAACTTCATCCTTAAAATGTGTAATATTAAACATGACATACACGTTTCAATAGAAATGTCATAAAAGTATACTTTAGTTTGGCATACTTGTCAGTGCATTTGGTCATATTAAAGACAATAGAAGTAAATATGAAATTGCATATAAATATGTACTGGAGTAAAAAAAAAAGCTCTCTTAAATAAAATGAAAATGAAAAACATTACACTCATTTCGAACTTAAGTATAGTATTTCCGTAATAGTACCTTTTTTTAAAAGTATGCTAAAGGTTCAACTTGAAACACTACGAATGTTACAAACAAATAATTCGAAACAGGCTCCTTCTGACATCACAATAAAATAACAACAAAATCTTCAACAAAAATGTAAAAAAGTGGTGCGGTCTAATAAAGCTACTATTTAAATTATTCATGACCCAGGGCATGCTGGGAAAAAGGAGAATGCTTAATGCTTAATTCAGCCTATCTGAAGATTAAAGTTATTAAAGAGAAACAGCACATTTTATGCAGTTTTTCTAATGTTTTTCCTACACTTATCTTTCACACACAGGTGTTTAACCAAGCAGCTTTCCAGGCTCAGAGTGATCGCGAGCTGACCGATGCCGTGGGAGACTTCACAGACTGCTGCATTGTGATTCCGCCCACTGAGATTCCGAATGAGTCTATGCTAACATCACTCATCCCCTTCCAGAAGAGACTACTGCAAGAGAGACTCCGCCCCTCTGACCCCAAACTCCGCCTGGAAGTCAAACCTCGCAAACGTAAGGACACATACACAAAGTACAACCCATAGGATAAGATAACTGTATGTGTGCATATACACATAACTCAAGTGCTTACTGGCAAACACAAAATTCATGATGATAAATAATTGCATAAGAGTAATAAAAATATATAACTACAAGTAGATGAGGGGTTCAAGCAGTTGAAACCTCAATTGCTTAAAAGTAGTCTAAAACTTCCTTAAATGATTGGAGAGTTTTCTTGTTATGGATGAAATTCAGCATGTGTCCTCAGATTATTCAGGTGTCTATGCGTACAAAACAATCTGTACCCAACAATTTCATTGGCTCATATGAAACAAAATTTCGAGAATAACTTTTTTGGCAGGATTATCTCTAGATGGTATACATTTAAAATTTGAAGTAAATTGGACCGACAGGCTAGGGCCAATTTGAAAGTAGCTCCCAGAAAATGTAAAATGGCAGAAATATTTCCCAAAAATATTTCCTGAAAAGCATGAGAGCATTTGATTTAGGAGTATTGAATATAAAAGGGATTTTTTTTGTTATAAGCACTGTATAAGCTTAAAGTGACCTTATTAATTATTAACAAAATGGAAATTGGAAATAATGTAAATGAAATTTGTGCACAAATCTAATTGAGTTAATTTTATTACAAAGAATAAAAACTTACTGGTATATTAAATTGTGATTGTTCAGTTTGCAACCTCAAATATTTGGTAACACTTTACAATAAGGCCCCATTAGTTAATGCATCAACAATGAGCAATACGTTTGTTGCAGTATATTTAAATCTTTGTTAATAAACATACATATTTTATTGTTAGTTAATGTTAGCTCAGGTCCATTAAATAATATTAACAAATACAACTTTTGATTTTTAATAATGTTATTGGTAAATGTTGAAATTGATATTAGCTGAGATTGGAAGCTCATAGAAAAGCGTTACTAAATATTTTTGTATAATGACACTACAAGATACAAGTGACCCCGAAACAGATTTCCTTCACGGCTGTTTTAGGTTCTTAGTTGAAGCCTGACAATAAAATACTCATTAATAATCTGTGAAATAAGTGGGAAATGTACAATCAGGCCTTCATTATCATAAAATAAACCCCTTCCGGGTGATATAAGTTGCCTCAACTTTGGGTCATGATCACCTTGTTGGTGTTCACTTTGATTATGACAAATTATTTTTTAATCTTACTGTTAACAGAGCACAGATATCTAATGCCAATCTATCTTCCTACAGCTTCAAAATCCTTAGGACCCCCTCCAGAAGATCCACTAACACGTACCGGTGTTCCATTCGGTGGCATGATCAGAGACATGAAGAGACGATACCAACACTATGTCAGTGACATCAAGGATGCTTTGAATGCTCAGGTTGTTGCTGCCATCATCTTTATCTACTTTGCTGCACTCTCGCCTGCCATCACCTTTGGAGGTCTCCTTGGTATGCATGTTTCCCAAATCATGTTTCCCAAAACATGTTTCCCTTAAGGACTGAACATTCACACTATCATTTTGCAAGTGAACACTAATTTTTGTTCTGAAATAATTTTTGTTTTTGTTCTTTCTTCCTCTCTAAACAAAGCTGAAGAGAGCGAACAATGCAAATCAAGACTTTTGAAAACTGATCTTATAAACGTTTGTTTGGCACTCTTATGCTTCTCTCCACAGCTGATAAGGTGGATAACATGATGGGTGTGTCGGAGCTGATGATCTCCACTTCAGTGCTGGGCATTATCTTCTGCCTGGTCGCTGCCCAACCTGTGCTTGTTATCGGTTTCTCTGGGCCGCTCCTGGTGTTTGAAGAGGCTTTTTTTACTGTGAGTGGTTGTCTCTCTTTACAATGTTTATCTGATATAAGATATATGATATATATCTCAATTCTCCCATCATGCTTTCCCTCCTGGCTGTAGTTCTGTAAGTCTCAGGGCATTGAGTACATCGTAGGCCGAGTGTGGGTTGGCGCGTGGCTGGTGGTCATCGTTGTGGTGATTGTTGCCTTGGAAGGAAGCTTTCTGGTCCGCTTCATTTCCCGTTTTACTCAAGAGATCTTCTCCATCCTCATCTCCCTCATCTTCATCTACGAGACCTTTGCAAAACTCGGCAGGGTACATACTTTTTTTGCCATTTTAATATTTTGCTGCATTCTTTTACTTCTTCATTCAACCATCGCTGTATATCTTTTGGCTTCATACATTCATTTTTGCTGCATGATAAAGACTTGTTTAATTTTTACACTCTAAAAAACAGTGGGTTAAAAACAACCCAATTTGGGTTGTTTTTAACCCAAGGGCTGGCTAAACATAGGACAGAACACATGTTGGGTTAATTTTACCCAGCAAATTGGTTTTTTTTCGTGGATCTGGATCTCGTGCCGGAGCTTGTATCATGTTCTGTGGGGGAACTTCTAACTTCAGACCGCCGCCCTGCGTTTCACTCGTAGACAAAACATGCTGTGACTGACTCCATAACCTGTCCATAAACAAACAGTTTCAGTTCTGAGAACATATTTTAACATCCTAAGTATTTATATTCTGTTTCTTTTTGAATAAAATCATACAATTTTATGCAAGCATCAGGCGTTTCCATCACGCGAAAAGACAGACGCGAGTCACGTGACACTTGTGTAGGTGACTCACATCATGTTGTTTTGCATAAAATTAAATGATATACAGCACAATAATGAATTTATAGATAAAATAAAATGTACACAAACCTGCATTTTACCGAAGACATGCACCAATTTGACGGAGCTGCACTGCTCTCTCCTGAAGAAGAGGTTGCAAAAAGCCTGCAATAAATAACTCAACCCCGGGTTGTTATGTCTGACCCATGATCTGGGTAACACAAAATTACCCAAACACTGGGTTGTTACGTCTGACCCAGGAGCTGGGTAACACAAAAACTATCCAAACACTGAAAAAAACAAAAAAAACAATAAATGACCCAAAAGGCTCAACCCAGGATTTGGGTAGAAAAAATAACCCAAGATTTTTTAGAGTGTAGGAATTTCGTTAACTGATGACAGAAAACCATGCTGTTATCACACGCAAAAGGCAACCAACCTAGAATATAATTTAATTTACTTTAGCATACTTTGAAAATTAATATCTTCCAAAGTTTTTTCAACAGTAATCACTCTATATGCATAATTATAGTAATTGTTGGTGCTTTCTAAGGAAAATGACATGCCTCAAATTGCATGGGTTGTTGAGGAGAAAAGTGTTATTACTTGTCTAAGCTGGACCAGCTACTGGGCCAGCATTAACCGCTTAGCAAGTTGTAACCACGCAGAACACCGTCATACACCCACTTAATGCTACCAGCAACCAAGCAGGACAACCTAGCACAGCAGTGTGCGTACAACTACTCACAACACCTTAACAACTGCGTAGCAGTGCCGTAGCAACCACCTAGAACACACTAGCAACAGGCTAACAACCACTCAGAACACCTCAGCAACACTGTAGCAACCCCCATAGCACTGAGCCAATGAGTTTGCATGGACAAGCATGACTCACTTAATTTTCCACAAATATCACAAATTTGTTTCCTAATTTGCAACAGCTAATACAGCAAAGACATTGTGATGATACTCTCTCAAGACATTCATATACAAATATTGTTCAATAATATACATTTCTCTCTTTGTTTCATCCTTCATTATAGATTTTCAAAGAACATCCTCTCATCCTGAATTATGAACATTTAAACAGTACAGTTGAGGACCCTTGGCACTCAGTTGTCAGCTATCAGAGACTCCTGGATAATGCTACAGGAAATGTATCTGTCGTGAGAAGCGTTCAGCACCAGCCTTATCCCAACACCGCTCTTCTGTCCATGTGTCTCATGTTTGGCTGTTTCTCCATTGCATACTACCTACGCATGTTCAAGAATGGCACATTCCTGCCAGGCAAGGTAAATAGATTATTGAATATTGTGATCAAAATATGAGAACATGACTGTTTATAGCAGGCTTCGGATTGCACCAGCTGTTTGTAAATTCTTGCTTAAAATATAAAGATCTGTTTGGTGCATAGATTCGACGTTTGCTCGGTGACTTTGGAGTTCCCATTGCAATTTTCCTCATGGTTGCTATCGATATCAATATTGAGGATACATACACTCAGGTATGTTTGTAATTTAGTATTTGTGAATATTATTTAATTATAAGTGAATTCCATGGAATTTTTATTTTCATTTTAGATTAGAAGTAGATTCCTAGATGCCTTATTTTTTAGGTTTCTGATGGGCATTGGATGCCTTTATAGATAGATAGCACTTATAGGGCACCAATTCAGATCCAATCCTGTAAAGTTACTGTTTTGACCTCTCTGACCTTTGACTTGTGTTACAGAAACTGGTGGTGCCTAAGGGTCTTCAGGTGTCCAACCCTAAGATGCGGGGCTGGTTAATCAACCCTATGGGTGAACACAAGCCCTTCCCTGTGTGGATGATGTTCGCCTCTGTTGTTCCAGCTATATTGGTCTTCATCCTCATCTTCCTTGAGTCTCAGATCACCACGTGAGTAATGTTTTCTGGAGGAAGAGGATTAGGTACAATCAATTTCTGGTACAATTCGTTAACTGACAGGATCAGGCTCCAACAAATTTTCAGTCCTCACTCAAGTGAAAATGCTGCACATACTCTAAAAAATAAAGGTTCTTTATTACCATTGATGTTCCATGAAGAATAATTAACATAGAATCTTCCCATTGCACAAAAGGTTCAAAAACGATCTTAGAGAACAATGAAATATTCTTCACACTAAAGGTGCATCCTAAAGGAGCATTTGTATACTTATGCATTATTCTCTGCTATTTTGTCATTTAAATAGTTAAAACTGATTCAGAAGAAGTGGATTATGCAGAGTCGTTTACATGTCGATGTATCAGAATCGTAATGCGTTTTATGTGTCGCTCTCTACAACGTCGACACATAACGGTAATTAATATGATTACATTATCAAACAGCTAATAATGTGGTTCTAATGTTACACAAACCATGTTCCCGTTCACCATCTCAGAGTCAGACAGCTGCCTTCTAAAAATCAATATCCTTAGAAATGCTTTGAACAACTCAGAACGTCATTGGAGAAAGGCATATAATTCACCATAACATCGTAATATAAATCATATACATAATTCACCTGCTATATTGCTAAATCTACCTGATATTTCATATCAACAGAAAAATATACCTGGCTTCTCTTGATACTCCCCTACTTCGCAGCATAGTTAATTAAAGACTAAACCCCGCACCCCTCATGACGGAATTGGTTTCAATATATTTGTGACGTAGAGAACAACTGTAATTTCAAACCACGTTTTGAACACTGTCTTTGGTTCACTGCAGTTTTAAGGAGAAAATACTCAGTCATGGTGTTGGCATGAATTTGCACATGGTTTGTCTTAAAGCATATTAAAAACACCACATAGATATATAAACAACATTAGAACGTGATATTCACCACAGGGGGACTATAAGAACTGTTCACAGAAAGGTTCTTTGGGGAACCCAGAATGGTAATTCTATGGCATTATGCCGAAAACCCCCTTTTGGAACCTTTATTTTAAGAGTGCAACATAAAGTAAAATATACAGTTATATGGAGCAGTATTACACAGTGTGACAGAAAGTGAAAGTGACTGGTTGGGTTAGTGTGATGACCCTTGCTAGACTGGAGATGAAAGATTCTACTAATGCTTTCAAAATAACATAAAAATAGAACAAATATTTCTCTCTGAATAAATAATTTGCAATGCTAATTTATTTATAAACTGATCTTTTCACTTGTCTCTCATTCATTTTTCAAGACTAATTGTGAGTAAACCAGAGAGAAAAATGGTCAAAGGTTCTGGCTTCCACATGGATCTTCTCATCCTGGTGAGCATGGGAGGTCTGGGTGCCATATTTGGTGTTCCTTGGTTGAGTGCCGCAACCGTACGATCCGTATCTCATGCCAATGCCCTGACTGTCATGAGCAAGGGCCCAAAACCTGAGATTGAGAAGGTTCTGGAACAGAGAGTCAGTGGAGTAATAGTGGCTTTGCTTGTTGGTATGTTGACATACGTCTAACATTCTTCTTAACCTGGTTCTTACAGTACTATGCTTCCTAGAAATACATTAACATCTCTGTCTGTCCGTTTGCAGGTCTTTCGATCCTCATGGAGCCCATTCTAAAAATGATTCCTATTGCGGCTCTGTTTGGAATCTTTCTCTACATGGGAATCACATCCCTCAGTGGGATTCAGCTTTGGGATCGAATTTTGCTCCTCCTCATTCCCAAAAAATATCACCCCAATGAACCCTATGCTACAAGAGTATGTCTGTGCTACCATTACTCTATTGGAATTCTTTGCATTTCTATTTCTTATTCTTGTAAATGTTTTATTCTCAAGGTTGGTTTCCTTTTGCATGTGGTCTCTGTCTCCCTCTGCAGGTCAGCACCAGTAGGATGCACGTATTCACTGCGATCCAGATCGTGTGTCTGGCAGTCCTGTGGATGGTGAAATCGAGCCCTGTGTCACTGGCTCTACCGTTCATCCTGATACTCACCATCCCTCTGCGCATGTTCATGACTGGACGACTTTTCACTGAGCAAGAGATAAAATATGTAAGTGGCACACTGACTAGCCTAGTCAGAGTAGCCTAGCAGTAGTCTACTTGACGTACATGCTATATTCCAAGTCATAGTGAACCTAGTGAACTTTCCATTTAACTTTTCATAATAATTCATTGTACTTTGTATCTTCAATATAGCTTGACGGTGATGATTCCAAGGCAACATTTGAAGAGGAGCCAGGAGTGGATATGTATTCTGAATCTCAGATGCCATTATAGATCCTTTTCCTGCAACCAAACTCGTTTTTTTTAGAGTGCAGCCAGCACATGAAAAATTTGACAAAACAATGAATTATGTTCATTTTACTGCTGTGTGTGGTTTTTCTGTCTGTAAATTGATATTACAATGGTCTAATACAGTTCTTACAAGATGACGTCATCATGACATGCAACATTTAAATATACAAGTGCCTTTAATAACTTTTGCACTAATATTCAGTAAGGTACTGCATTATGAAGGTCTTTAAAATGCCCATAGGACCAGCACATTTCACAGATAAGATATTCTCCCTGCATTATAAAGAAATTATTAATGTAGCCTAGGTCTTTTTTTTATTTTATGTTTTTTATTTATTTTAAATTTTTACAAATAGGCCTACTTTGTCTTGTTGGAGAAGATTTGCTTTGCCCCCATAAAGATGTGCTATTACTGGTCTAGATGTCATTAGGCTAGTAATGATCTTTCAAAAACAAAAAACAAAATATCTTAATTATTCAAAAATTTTGACCTGCAGTGTATTTCTTAAATAATGCATGTATGTTATGCTGTAAGATAGATCTACATCAAAAAACATGTACAAGCTTATTTCCTTTCTATGTAACAGGCAAAAAAAAAAACAAGAAAAAAAAACAGCCAATGTGACAATGCATAATAGCGGCATATTTGGAATAAAAATTCTTCTAATGCTATATAATATGGCCATAATAGTTTGTTGTTTTGCTGTTTTGCTTTACCATCAACAGAATGTTGTAACATATGGGAGCCTAAAGTTAGTTTCCATATGTCAACACAGCCGTCATCTTTGAATGGTTAAAAATTCAAATGAGGTTATCACTCACATTAACAAACAATGATTTTTTATTGAAAATACCACAACTTTGTGCAGCTATGGTTAAGAACCATTTAGTCAGGGAGCCAAAGTCTCAAAAATGGGTTGAACCTGACATGGTCTGCCATACTTTTTATTTGTGTTTTTTCTGTTAACTTTGACCCTAAGAACCAATAATTGGAGGGTCTGCTCTGCCAGAAATATTGCGAAAAAAAAATTGTGGCCATTTTAGTGTATGCACCCTTTATTTTTTTATCAGAAAAATGTGAGGAAATTTTTTTTCCTCAAATCTTCAGTGGGTTGGGCAGGCTGTCAATAAATTCATTCCAGATACACAAAACACTAACAACATCCACTGAAAAAATAACTCTCAAAACACATTTCTACATGATTTTGCATCAATTTAATGCAAAACAAATAGGCGTTTTCTCACTTTTTTCCAATATTTCCATCTTTACTTCATTGGCAATCAACTATTGCCCCAAGTTATCCAACCAAAATCAATGGCTCTGTGATGATTCCACTACTAGTTGATCAACAGGCTCAGAACCACAATAGAATTTTAGGCTACTCTCAAAATTCCGAAAGACATGCTGGATATTTAACATCATGGCACACTTATGCACACACACATGATCTTAGTAATTTGAATGAGTTTGTTTGGAATAACCAACCAACGGTTACCAACGGACTTCGAAGCTGCTCATCATTGTCTGTGGTAAGTGACAGTGACTTTCTGCCCCAGCGTTTTGGGAAAAGAATGGTAATATGGATATTGTAATGGTAATTAACTGAAAGGACCACGCCAGTTTTCAAATAAGTATATTTCTGATGATTCATTCTCTACTAGATTACTTAGGTAACGTTAGCTTTAACTTAGCCGTTTTAACTCATTTCTGTGGTTTCTTTAAACGGCCTTAACTCCTCACAGGAATGGGGTAGAGACTTACTTTTTTTTTAATTCTCAGAACAGTTAATTTCGTTGACTATAATTTTCGACATTATTTTCGTCAACGACATTTTTTTGTTATTGACATTGACGAAAGTGTCAATAAATTTTCCGCATAGTTGTCGTCATTTAAAGGGTAACTTGTCATGAGTCAGGTCACCTTCTCCCTTTCTCTATCCTTGCTCACACACGCTCGCACACACACACGCGCATGATCTTGTCATCCATTCTCGCTCGCTCTCTCTCTCTCTCTCTCTCTCTCTCTCTCTCTCTCTCTCTCTCTCTCTCTCTCTCTCTCCCCGCACCTGTTAGTCATCGCATATGCGCTCGCGCTGATTTGCGATGACACCTGTTTCCATTCTCTCACTAATGCTCTCTCTTTAGTGTTGGTTCTAGCAGTCATTTGTCGGATTATTGTTTCTTGTCATGCGTTTGCACAGTTGCTCTCTTCGTCTTGCAAGATATTGGGAGATACTCACCTTGTCCTGTCTGTCCGGTGCGTCTGTGTCAACCTGTCTTGTCTGTTCAGTTCAGCCAGCATCAAAGTGTGACCAGAGCCCTGTTTCAGCTGCGTGAGTTCCTCCGCGTACTCTGACTGAGATACCAACTGTTCTGTGTTCTCCTACTCTACGGGTGACCAGATAAAGTCTTCTTCGAGACGACTTCAAATTTCGACTGTTTGTTTTTTCTCCAGCTCTGTGTGCTTCAACGACAGACTGCCTTGTTTCTTGTATTAATTAAAGACTGTTTAATTTTGAGAACCTCTGCTTTTGGATCTTTCCTTATAAACTGTGACATAACTAAACCCTAAACCAACTTTTTTTAGTTAATGATCTGTAAGGATGGGGCTTTATTAGTGCTGTTCATTGATTCGAGTAACTTTTTTGACATTTGGGTATAAAGTGTTTTAATTCTACAATGTATGGTGTAAAAACGTCTTGAGTGCTGCCCTCTTCAGGTTGAACGGTGGCTACTGCAGTTGAATTTTCCTATTGGATGTTTGCGGTGGTATGTGACATAAGCGGTGGCACGTGATGTAAGCAGGTTCCAGCTCACCACACCCTTGGCGGTATAAAAACCATCTTGTTTCGTCAAAACCACTGTAGCGAGTCAGGAGTTGGAATTGCGAGTATTGAAAACGATCAGGATAGAGTAGAAATGAGCTTCTCCACAGCGCTGAAAAGCGACGCAGTGCCAAACGCTGCTCCTCCTGCATGGACTCCACCACCGCAGCGGCGTCTTGATGTGAGCGATCATATATATTTTAATCACAATTTATGGTTAGGCTAAAGTTAATCCTCTGGGGTCGACAAACGCGTCGGCGCATTTTGTTGGATTTTTTCACATAGCGGCAAAATATTAATATGCCTACAGAGAGCGTGCGCTATTGACATCAACTCGATAAAACTCATCAGATGCATGTACTTTGTCGTCTTGCGACCCTGTGAGGAAGTAGTTATTTTTCACTCAGACACTGGCCCCATTCTCCCTTGCTTCCTGCTTCGCTAGCATCGTCGGATGCCGATCGCGATGCGGGAGTTGTGTCCACAAACAATTCACCCTCCACTTCAGGTGAAAGTGGGGGAGAAAAGTCCTCAACTTCAAATTTCGTCGACTAAAACTAAAACAATTCATATGACTAAAACTAAAATGGCATTTTAGTCAAAAGACTATGACTAAAACTAAATCAAAATTTGCTGTCAAAATTAACACTGGCTCAGAATCTTATGCTTTACGAGAGGTATGTGTTCTATATGTCCATTTTGCTTCTACCGGAAGTTGAGAATTTGCAAAAATTTCAACTGGACTTGCTAGGTAAAGAAATAGATATGAGAATGCTGCTACAGGGATACGTTTGGAGCGAGGAATCATTAGAAATACACTTATATGAAGGCTGGTGTGGTCCTTGAAGTGTTTTTCATGTCAGACAGATAGTAGGCTAGTAAGGATAACTAAAGGCTGCACTAAATGTTAGCTGCCGTTAGCAATTAGCTACATGGCCAGTTGTTACTTTCAGGTTTAGAAAAATTGTAGCTAGTTAGCTTGTGGCATGAATGGCCACACAAAAACGATATGTAGCTATATTGGATATCAGACAGTGCACAATACTGAACAATACAAATGTTCTGTAAGATGTAAAGATACTATTATGCATAGTTTGTTTTTGTATATAGTACTGTACAGTATATAGAGTGATTTGTCAAAAGCTAGTTAGCTAGTAGTGTCAAACATCTATATTTCTTTCACCTGAATGCACAATATTTCCCATTTGCAGATTTGGTTCTGATCTTATTGGGTTTGCTGTGGAGGAAAAGTTAGCGAGAAGAGAAGGCAGCAGAGGATTGGAAAGGACAGTAAAGAGGAGTGGTGTGGAGAGGAGAGTGGAGGACTGAACAGGAGAGAAGAGAGGAATGAGGAGAGAAGAGTGAAGAGGACAGGGGTGGACTGAACAAGAGAGAAGAATAGAGGAGGAAAAAAAGAGGAGTGGAGAGGTATGGAGAGGAGTTGATTGAATCGGAGAGAAGAAGAGGGAAGAGGAGAATAGTGTAGAGGAGTAGAAGAGGAGAAGAGTGGAGAGGAGTGGAGTGGATTGGAGAGGAGACTAGAGAGTGAAGAGTACAGGAGTGGATTGAACAAGAGAGAAGAGTCGAGAGGAGTGGATGGAATACAAGAGAATAGGAGTGGAGAGAGGAGAAGAGTGAAGAGGAGAGGATTAAACAAATAGAGGAGAAGCGTGGATGAGAAAGGAGAGGAGTGAACTGAACAGGAGAGGATAAGACTGACGAGGAGAGAACAGGAGAGGAGTGATGTAAATTGGAGAAGAATAAAGGATGGAGCCTGAGTTCTCAACCAAGCAGCTGGAGAGAAAGCTGCTCAGTACCAACTATACTGCTTGCATAATATGTCAGAAAAGAGACAGTGGCGCTGGTCCTCTTCAGAAACTGACAAGTCACGGCTACCCTTCCCTCCTATATGCTGTAACCAACAGAAAGTCTCATACAGACTTGACAATCAGCTGAAAGCTCAATGTGACTTTCAATGTGAATCCTTTGTGGCACACACAATGTCGTGCGAAGTACACAAATCGTAAAACTGTTGACCAGAAGAGGAAAAAAGTTGAAAAGCCAGAAGGCACTTAATTTGAAGGAGAACTTAATCCTGAGCCAGACAGCAGCAGACCTACTAAAAAACACGGATGTCAATGCCACAGCCCATCAAACACAAGGAAGAGTGCTTCATTTGTGGAAGAGCACACACGACCAGGGGGAATAGATCCCTCATTTTGATCGCCACTTATGACAGACAGAATGCAGTATAGGAAAAAGCAAACAAACTTGAAGATGAAGAGATACTACACAAGATTCATGGTCCTGATGGAAACAGGTGAACTGATATGATTGCTGAGGACCGATACCACAAGGAATGCATGACCAACTACCTGACAAAGCGTCTTCGTTCACAGGAAAAGACTAGTACTGCCACCACTCCATATGATGCTGCACTGAACCAACTCATATCTCGGATAGATGAGCCCCTTTTCAAAGAGAATGCCATATTCTTCGTTACAGCTTTGAGGGATGAATTCCGTAAATACTTGGAAAGCCATGGAGTTCACAATGTTACCTCATATAGATGTCAGTCCTTGATTGCCCGCCTTAGAAGGGATCCCGAAGAGTGAGCTCTAACCTGTATACTCCACTTGGCATGGATGATAACAGATGCATCTCCAGAGTTAGGTGAGGACGGCCGGGTGAAAGTCAGTTCTTACCAGCAAGAACAAGTTCTCAACCTTGCCCAGGTTGTCTGCCAAGCAGTTGCCAAGATCCCAACACCGAAACACGTTGGGGCAGCTTTGCACATCCTTAAGGAAACCAGAAGCAAGTCGACTGTGTCACTCCTAAATAGATTTAGGAACAGCATCAGCTACAAAGAAGCACAGAGATATATTACAACAATGGCAATGGCAGTTGAAGAGCAGACAACTAGGGATGGTGCCTTCATACCAACGAACCTGAAGGCTGGACGATTCATGCAGTTTGCATTTCATAACCTTGACTTCCAAGAGTACACAAAGGATGGACGAACACTGCATGGCACAACACACATCATATTACAGTACAAGAATCCAGATGAAGACCCCACACCAACGGTTAGTTTACCTCTACTGAAAACCTGCCAACCAGCCCTGGAATGTTCTCAGGCTTTTCAAACCAAGGAAAGCCACCTCAGTCTAAAAGATCGCCAAAAGAGTCGCTCCCTGGTTGGAGTTGAAACAGAGCCTAAGCTTCCTGTGTGTCTAGCAGAACCTCTTGACCACCTGAGCATCCTCTGGCATTTAGTGCACAGCTGCCCTACTTATTGGAGGACCTGAAACCAAGTTGCGCTGCTCCAACATGGAGTTCATTCCAAGCATTTCTCATCCCAGTTACCATCCCTGCAACTGTGATCAGCTATGGTCCCTTCTTCCCAAAGTCACCAACAAACCCAGATGTGGTTCAACAGTCTGTTCAGTACTGCATGGATATGTCAAGAAAACATGGTCAAGAGTATGCCATCATCACATGTGACCAAGCACATGTGAGAAGTATGCCAAACTTAACTTGCGCATGGATGGCTTCCATATAGCTCAGAATTTCCTTGGAGCCATTGGGCATTTGATGCAGTCCACTGGAATCGAAGACATCATGGTCAAAGCTTATGTCTGTCTCCGTGGAACAGCAAACAAAATCATCAGTGGGAAAGACTACTATGCAATGCTGCATGCCCACACTATGGTGTATGGAGCCATGTTTGCTATACACTGGGAAGCATTTGCCAGATGGTTGGTCGATGAAGAGAAGGACCTGGAGTACATGTGTGTGCTTAGCAACAATGTCCAGCTACTCCTAGATGCCTGTCAGAAGAGGATGTAGAGAAGGCAACTTCTGCGTGTGCTGATGCAACTGACCAACTGAAAAAGCTGACATGTTTGATGGCTGAGTTTGATGAAGCACATACCTCACCTACCACAAAGATATGGCCAAGGTACATGGATATGGTGATGATTCTTAGACGGTTCATCCATGCTGAGCGTGCAGGTCTGTGGGAGGAACACCTGGCTGAAGTGGAAAAGATGTTACCATACCTTGTAGCTGCTGGCCACTACAAGTACGTATCCTGCCTGCCCCACTTCTCAATATGAGAAGCTTGCCTACACTGGCTCCAAACATCTATAGGGAATTCAAGGATGGGAAGTTCACTGTACGTCAAACAGAAGGATGGTTCATTGGTGTCTGGACAGACATGGCACTTGAAAAAAACGACAACCGTGATGCCAAGACAAAAAAATCCATATTGATGTATTATTTTAATTGAATACTGTGAAGCTGCTTTGATACAATCTGTATTGTGAAAAGCGCTATATAAATAAACTTGACTTGACTTGACAAAACTCTTTACTGGCATCAGTCAGCAGCCAGCGGCCATGGAGAAATACTTGAAAGCTCTTCCAGTTCTGACAGCTGTGTCAGAGCAGACAAAGGCTATGGCACACCTGGATGCGGATGACACCAAACACCACAAGGACAAGGACAGCCAAGGTGCAAAGGAGGTGTAAGAAAATAACAGATGTCATCAACAACCAGATGATCAATCCTTTCACATGTGAAGAACAGGAGCTGATCAATATTTCAACATGCCACAAAGCCACATCTGCTGACTTGATCTGCACTCGTGAAAAAGGACTGGAGGCACTGGCTGCAGCAAGAAGAACAGACAGTGAGAAAGTAGCCCAAATTAAACTTTCAAACTTCGCAGCAAAGCCAAAGAAGTCAATGTCCATGGCATTCAAAGCCAAAAAGGTCTATGAGGAGGAGAGTGCAGTTGTGCAGAACCTGTACTTTGTTCAGGACTTAGAGGAAAACAGGAAGGTGGAAGTGTTTGGCCATGAATGGACAAGTTGCTCAGCCTCCCTGTTTGAGCTAGATCCGTCCCTTGACCAAAGTTACGCAATGCATAAAGGAAACAAGGCAGACTACCTGGCTGGAATCAAGACAGCCCTTGGCAGCTCATGGGGGGAAGTAGACAAACTACCGCCGTCTGACAAGCCTGTTGTAATGGTAGTAGATGCCATGGCGTTCATTCAACATTACCAACATCTTGGGCGCAGCACCTTCCATGAACTGCAAGGAAAGTACCTGAGGCAGCTCCTTGGAATCCTCCCAGACAAGTGTGACTGCATCCACTTTGTTGGTGATCGATATGATGTCTCCCCTGCTGAAAGTCTGAAAGGTGAGGAACGAGAGAAGAGAATGAAGACCTGCCCCAACAAAATGAAGGGGGAGTTATGTTGAAATTAAAAAGATGCCTAGGCCATGATGCTTAATAATGTGGACATTAAAAACCATGTTAAATATCCAGTATGTCTTTCGGAATTTTGAGAGTAGCCTAAAATTCTATTGAGGTTCTGCTGAGCCTGTTGATCAACTAGTAGTGAAATCATCACAGATCCATTGATTTTGGTTGGATTTTTATATTTTTTTCTGTGGAATGAGTATACTGATTGGTGAAAAGAATGACATATTGACTGATGTCATAACTTGGGGGAATAGTTGATTGCCAATGAAAAAAGTGAGAAAACGTCTATTTTTTTTTTGTATTAAATTGATGCAAAATCATGTAGAAATGTGTTTTAAGAGTTATTTTTTCAGTGAATGTTGTCAGCACATGTGTTCTGTGTATCTGGAATGCATTTATTGACAGCCTACCCAACCCACTGAGGATTTGTGGAAAAAAATCATTTTCAAATATTTTTTATCAAAAAAAAATACACTTAAATGGCCACAATTTTTTTTTCGCGATATTTCCGGCAGAGAAGACCCTCTAATTATTGGTTCTTAGGGTCAAATTTAACAGAAAAAAAAACACAAATAAAAAGTATGGCAGACCATGTCAGATTCAACTAGGGATGTGCACGAATATTCGAATTTTCGAATATTCGATCTGTAATTATTATTCGAAAAATAAAATACTATTCGAATTTTATCGAATTTATGTCCGTAAATACTTTGCGGGTCGTAAATGCAGTGAATCCCTGATAAATCCCAAGCACTAACTCGCAGTTATAATTAAATGCACTGGGTGGCACTGTGGCGCGTGTTTAACAAGTTGTTTGTATTTGATCATAATGTCGTCGTCTGCCTCGCGAAGTTTGGAATTAGGCTATTCGTAAATGAGGTTATTAAATGATCTTACAAAATGGAATTACTTTTGATAAAATTAATTAATTAATCTGGAGTTATAATATCATCACCACAATGAGAAATGACATGAAATCCAAACTGCAGTCGACTGAGGAAAGACAGCTGTTCATCACTGCATCACGACTGCAGGTAAGCGCAGCTGTAGTGCGAGTGATCCGAGATGATAACTTATCTAATAGCAAAATTATTTTGAGACATATTCTTCCTTTAAGTTTCGTTGAGGGAGAGGTTTAAGAACAGAAAGCGCAAAGTGCTGTAAGAAACTTTTTAAGATAAGATAACACCGTTATCTTTGTTTCGCTGAAACGTCTGTCAGCACAGCGCGTTTTCTCACTCGAGCATAAATTGCGGCGCGCCTGCATGTGGATATTTTTCTCAACATAAACGTGAAACAATATAAACACGATAATCATATGCTGACTCGAGTATATGTGTAACGTTCTGTACGATATCTGGCGCAATCTGCTACTCTGCTTTATTAGGCGTTTTTTTCCATTCGCGCTGCTTGAGCTTAAATCCTTTTGTTCTTTATATTTTTTTGTTTACACACAGGCCTACTGTTTAATGTTTTCAATTAAAAGAAAATATTAGAACATATATTGTAAGCTTGTTGTGTATATTGACTAATTGTAAGCTTCAGAAATGGTGACAAAAACTTTTTAAAAAAATTAACTTAAAAAATAACGTCTTTTTCGTTAAACGTCATTTAAATAAACGAATATTCGAATATTCGAATTTTATGAGCCCGAATATTCGAATGCAATATTTTTGAAAAATGCCCATCCCTAGATTCAACCCATTTTACTGAGCTTTTGAGATTTTGGCTCCCTGACTAACTGGAATCTTGGTAGAGATCTCTGATGATCAATAATATTTATAAGAGCTTGTACATATAGTACCATGTGCAACATCCAACATTAATGATAAACCAAATTCTGTAAAATAAATAAATAAATAAATGAATAAATCAGCTGTTAAATACTAGCAGATATGGATATTCATGCATGTGAATTAATATGGTTTCAGACACACACTTCACTTGCTCTAGGTGTTCATGGACAGGATTCAACGTTCCAATATGACTCTCAGCTTGCGTATCATAAATCACTAGCAGGAAAGATTTCAAATAACAAAACAAAACATAATGCAACAGTATTATTTAAGTATCAGTGAGATACTGTTTTTTATTAAAGTCCCCCTGTGGTTAAAATCAAGCTTTCAATGTTGTTTGTATGTTTATGTGGTATTTTTAATATAGGCTACTTTAAGGCAAACAATGTGCAAATTCATAAGTCAACACCTTTGCTGAATATTTTCTCTTTAAAACTGCAGTTAACCGACCGTCTCAAAAACACAGATTGAAATCGCTGGTGTTTCTGACGTCACAAACTACCTTAGCCAATCACATCAATGTGTGATCGTCTACTACGAGCTGGTGCGAGTAAGTGGAGGCGGGGCTAATTTGCATATAGAACCGTATTAAATGAGGCATTGTTGTAAAGCTATTTCAAGGCATGAAAGATTTTTTATTAGTATTAAAAAACGTTTAAATATGTCATTTTGGTGATCAAAGGTGAGTTTTAAGGGATACAATTGACTACAGGGGGACTTTACTTTTTTAAATTAGCTGTTATGTTTTCCGTTTCCGTTTACATTTTAATTTTAGTTGAACTTTATTAATTTTTTTATGTTTCTGTATACGAATATATAGAATATACGACAAGATAAGTGATAACTTTCGTTTAATTTCAATTTTCCTTCTCTCAGACCTGGCTAGACGATTCTGCGGTGACGGTGAGGCATTTCAGCAGCATACGATGAACGAGAATCGATTGGTCAGGTCTGGGTAAAGGGAAATGGAAGTCTGCGGACGAGGATAAGAGATTGGACGCTGAATGTGGAACTTTGTTTTGTCAGTGAGGAAATACTTTAAGGGAAATGTCTCATTGGACCTGTTGTATGTGTTCCCTTTCATGCGCATACCATTAATGGGACAAAGACCTAGCGTTAGTAGAGACAGATTTCATTATTGATTTGATCAGATGAGCAGCTTCAGTCAGTGGAGTGAACAGACCGACAACAGCAACAGCCTCCATTCCAGAGCTGGTGAGTGACAGACAGTAATGTTCATATAATACAGATAAACAATAAGTTAGAGATCACAGTATTTGTTGGGATTTTCGGAAGCAGTATGAAGTATAACCTCTTACCACTCAAATTCAAGTCAGTCAGTAGAGGGCGGCTATCCAAGCCAATGGACGCAAATCTTACCCTGTAAACATCTTCATAATAATAAAATGTTTTGCATCAATCATACTTAATGACATACTTTGTCACTTATTATCTTATGCCATTACAGCATTTTAGTTAATCTGTGTCCAAGCTTCTGAACGTAACCTGTTATTTCAGTCAAGGCGAACGAAGGCGAGTCGGGATGTAATTGACGTGTTATCGTTATCAATCATCGATTGACAAAATTATATGATACATGTTACCCTTGTTAATACGAAACAGCCTTAATCATGATATGATATGCGAGTGTTTGCAGTATACAGTATAAACGGATCTTATTCAAGGCAATGCATTGAGTATCGCTCATTCCTCTAGCACTTTTTTTTTTTTTTTTACAGCGGTGTGTATCATTTATATATCCGATTGTTCATAATATCATAAGTACATCCATAAATACATGGTGAGGACTTTTGTTTTGTATGCTTTTATAATTGCAGCCGGGATCATATATTGCTGTCTCATTCCCTGCCTGTTTCTCTGTTTGTCTTCCTTTGTTTGGGTTGTTGTTGTTTCAGCCTCTCCTCAGCCCATGACTGCTGCACTACAGCATGTAGACAGCAGTGCTTTCTCCTGGAGCTTTTGCAAATGAAAATGGAGGACGTGTCTCTGTCCAGTATGGACAACAGTAAGATGGAGGTAAGCCTTTGTTTTTCGTGTTATATTCTGCTTAATTTGATCAGTGTTAAATAAACAAAAGCTTATGCGGGTGTGTCATGAAGCTCATCTCTTAGGATATACATTTTACACTCATTTCATTGGTTTTCCCAACTGTGTCCAGTGAGTGCGATGTTAATCTTTCTGAATGTTACTATGTGATTCAAGCGCTTTAATGCTTGCATGTGTCGCGCCTTCACCCACAGGGCTTTGCTCAAGAGATCCTGTCTGACCTGGTGGAAGATACCTGTTTGGGTCTTTGTTTTGAAGTTCACAGGGCTGTCAAACAGGGATACTTTTTCCTGGATGATACAGACCAGGAGAGTATGAAAGACTTTGGTGAGACTCTGACACGTTTCTTGATTATGGCAATCAACTGTTTGGTCTCTTGAATACATGGATGGAAACAGAGATTTATTTCACAAATGTTTTATGCAATATTCCACTTTAGCACTTATGTTAAAGGGACAGTTCACCAAAAAATGAAAACTCTGTCATGAATTACTTACCCTCGTGTCGGGTAAGTATCGAGGGTATTGTGTCGTTACAAACCTGTAAGACTGTCGTTCATTTTCGAAACACAAATTAAGATATTTTAAAGGAAATCTGAGAGCTCTCTGCATAGACAGCTACGCAACTACCACTTTGACGGTTCAAAAAGTTCATAAAGAGATCGTAAAACTAATCCATATAAATTGAGCGGTTTATTTTATATGATGAACAGATTTAATTTAGGATTCTATTAACTTTTAGCCATTGATCAGCAAACATAAACAGAAGCTCAACCACCTGCTTGGTGCACAAGAGCAAACCTCATTGGTTCTTGCAGAAGCTCAAACGTGCTGCGTAACACAAGAATGAACCTCATTGGTTCTTGCAGAAGCTCAAACGTGCTGGGTAACACGAGAATGAACCTCATTGGTTCTTGCTGAAGCTCAAACGTGCTGCGTAACACAAGAATGAACCTCATTGGTTCTTGCAGAAGCTCAAACGTGCTGGGTAACACGAGAATGAACCTCATTGGTTCTTGCTGAAGCTCAAACATGCTGCGTAACACAAGAATGAACCTCATTGGTTCTTGCAGAAGCTCAAACGTGCTGGGTAACACGAGAATGAACCTCATTGGTTCCTGCTGAAGCTCAAACGTGCTGCGTAACACAAGAATGAACCTCATTGGTTCTTGCAGAAGCTCAAACGTGCTGGGTAACACGAGAATGAACCTCATTGGTTCTTGCAGAAGCTCAAACGTGCTGGGTAACACGAGAATGAACCTCATTGGTTCTTGCAGAAGCTCAAACGTGCTGGATTCGAGTGACCAACTTGAACCTGTTGCAAAATCTGCATGGGGACATCTTTCAAAGAATCTTTCAATCGGAAATTCCAATTGAGAGATGAACATCGATAAATGTGACCACACCTTTAGACGTGATGGTTCAGAACTGTCGGGAAGGGGCCGTAAAGGAATAGTTTGCCCAAAAAAGAAAATTAGTGTCATTCTGAACCCAGCACTTTCTTTGCTTCAGTGAAACCCAAAAAGAGGTATTTTGAAGAATGTTCATGCTTCCCTTTTCCATAAAATAAGTAGATTGGATCTGCAGTGTTAGGGTGCTTTCAGACTATCTTTTTTGGTGTACACCTGGGTCCATTTGGATGAAGTGAACAATCATGTTTTCCGAACTCTAGCTTGCACCTGCGGGACATATCCAAGTCCTCTTTAAAAAGTGAACCACAATTGATGAAGAATGATTCTGTAAAACTATATGTTTGTGTGTGTGTGTTCTTTTCTGAAAAGTGGGATTGACGCACTGCAAGCAGAGAGAATGTGTCCTATCTTCTTGAATGGGGAAATACCGAAAGCTCAAAAACTGCTTGCCATTTAAACTCAAATTTAAATAACAAAATTTTATATGAACTATACCATAAACATTTAAAGGGGTGGTTGATTATGATTTCACTTTTCTAACTTTAGTTAGTGTGTAATGTTGCTGTTTGAGCATAAACAACATCTGCAAAGTAACAACGCTCAAAGTTCAAAGCAAAGCGAAATATTTTCTTTTAAAGAAATTGCTTTTTAAGGACTACAACAAACGTCTGGTAGGGACTACACTACACGACATTCCTCCCGGGTGAGTAATTTACATAAACCCACCCCCGGGAATGCGATTTATAGATTATCAAGACAGAATATGCTAATCAATGACTAGAAGATAACTACACATAAGCTACATAAATTCATCAACTAACCATTCAGAAATGTCCTGTTGCATTCTACATGTTGCAGTCTCTCCATCATTGTCTGACTCTGGTTTAAACATAAAAGGCTAAAAGTTTTTGAAATTTGCAGTGCATGTCTGTGTGAGGTAAAAGGACATGAGCTGTTGAAGCTCCGCCCCCTGTGCCGGGAGCAGCAGCTCATTTGCATTTAAAGGGAATAACACAAAAACAACGTGACAATTTTAACTTGCTATATAAAAATATATGTGGAGTATTTTGAGCTAAAACTTCACATACACTCTCTGGGGACATCAAAGACTTATTTTACATCTTGTGAATAGGGCATTATACCACCCCTTTAAAAGTCACCATGAAAGCAAAATTGGCCATTCTTATTTTATGGAATATTGTCGTATTTATTATAAATGATTTATTCGTGCGCATCATTATTTTTTACAATAATCTTCAATCAAAATAACTTCCCCTCCTCCTTGCAGCAACACTCTGATATGATGTGTTTACTGGTGTGAGGGCGGAACAGCCTGTCACTCACATGAGATCACAGCAATAGAAACCACAACCATCCAATCAATTCCAGATGGGCAAAATCAAGTCCTGTCCTATATATTTTTCTTATTCCCTGCCCCTCCACCATTTTTACAGTTCAGGTTATTATGGCATGGTGTAAATGCAGCTTTTCTCCCATTTATTCTAATGTGAGTGAGTGAGTGAACCTACCAACCGTTGTTTGCAGTATTTGGAGGAACTGACCCAAATATAAGCAGTCTTTAACTGAAAATCCTCCTGAAACAAATTTTTCACTGTCTCTTGTAGAAATCGTGGACCAGCCTGGAGTAGACATTTTTGGGCAAGTGTACAACCAGTGGAAAAACAAAGAGTGCGTATGTCCCAACTGCAGCCGGAGCATCGCCGCCTCACGCTTTGCTCCTCACCTGGAGAAATGCCTCGGCATGGGCCGCAACAGCAGTCGCATCGCCAACCGCAGGTATTATGACTAAACATTACCTTCACCGCCCATAGGAAACTGTAGATGCCACCTGAACTCCAGGCACATGTTCATAAAGGGTTGTGCTTGTCTGAATTTCTGGAATCCATTATTGATAATGCTGGTCATGTGACTGCGCTTTTGGAACATGTGAGGGTAATGTGTGTGTATAAATGTATATTTAGAATTGCAAGCGGCAACAACACGAACAAATCAGAGAGCGATCAAGAAGACAACGATGATGTCAACGACAATGACTGGTCTTATGGGGCAGAAAAGAAAGGTGAGACTGTTATACATCACCTTTCTTGGGAATATTCTGGATTATTGGTAAACCACTCGAGAGACTTCATTGCATAAATAGTGACTGCAACTATTTATCAATATCTCTGTGTGTTTTTGCATTTTAACATTATATTACAATATTTTGCTTTTCAGCCAAGAAGAGAAAGTCAGATAAGGTATTTTTACATTCTTTGAAACAACCTGTACTCTTGGTAAGTTTGTTTTACTGTTACGGATGTTTTTTTCTGCTCTTAGATGGTGTCTCAGCATTTGTAGCCACAGAATCTGGTCCTCTAGACTTCGCTGTAACATTAGTTTATTAAAGGGTGTAGAATTCTTATCCACAATTCCCATCAACAATAATGTTTTGGAAACAAGCTGTTTATACAGACACAGGGCCCTATCAAACAGCCGGCGCAATGCAGCGCCAGGTGCGATGCAAGTGTTTTTTGCTAGTTTCAGCCTGACGCAGTTATCATTTTCACGTGCTGCGCTACATTGTTTAAATAGCAAATGCATTCAAGCGTATTGTTGGCGCGTTGCTATTTTGAGGCAACTGAAATAGACTGTGCCAATGACCAGCTGAAACCTGGTCTAAAGTCAATGGCGCAATTTTTTTTTGTTGTTATTTAAAGAGCACGTTAGTAATATGCGCCTATAGGTGGGTCCACAATTCGCGCACACTTTGTCCTGTAGATGGTCTGCTCGCGCGCAGATCAGTTTCCTTGCTAGAGAAGTGTTCAGTTTTTCCGCTTGCAAATTCCGCCATGTAAATAGCAACTGGCTTTTAAAGGGAATGGGAGATGAGACTCTGATGGTTTATTGCACGTTATGCCCAAAACACACCCATTATTCATTAAGCGAATAGACACAACCCTTTTAGATCATGCGCCTGGCACGCCGACCATTTTTCCTGTCGTAAAACTAGCAAAAGTGGATTCGGACATGCTCTAAGTGCGCTTACGCCGTGCGCTTTAAACCATGAGCTTAGATCGTTAAAATAGGGCCCATTATCTCTCTAATCAGTGCTGGAGTGTAGTGTACTGTTGCTTGCATCATTCTTTTACAATGTCTTTTCATTACTTTCATTTGCATATCCTGGCTGCAGGCTAATGTTTGACATCTTTTTTTTTTTTTTTTTTTTTTACTGTACAGAATCCAAATTCACCAAGAAGATCTAAATCCATGAAACATAAAAATGGTAAGTATGTGCACTTCCATCCAAAACAAACCGATTGTGTGAAATCTCTAACAGTATATTAACAGTATATCAAGTGTTAAGGCCCCGATATACTCACGACGAAGTTTTATTTTTTGTTCTTCGCTTAGAGGTAAAAATAATTTTGAAATAATTTTGCAGTGATATACTATTAGCGAACATCCCGATACCGCCCATACTACTGAGAGCAGCAATTAGAAGAATTTGTTAATATGCATCGTGTGCATTTCTGTCAATAGCAAAATAAACAAAACAAAAATGACAGCGGTGAGAAAACAACAGTTAAGAAAGTGTCTGATAGCGATATGGATATGTTTGCGCAAGCTCTGCAATTCATCACTTCAGTCAAGTCATGTTTATTTATATAGCACTTTATACAATAGATTGGTAGCAAGTTGATTGACATTACTAAACATGAAAAAATCAGTGTGACTTTCAATTAGAATTACAACTGTGTTTCGACAGACTGAACAGAAGAAATGAAGTGGAGAAGATTTCCACATCAAAGAAGGCGGAGCCTCAGAGCCACAACTACCATTACGTAATCGCCATGGACCGATGGTAGTTTCGAAGGGATTTACTAACTGGAGCAAACTTTTCAGGAAAGTTTGCTTTGCCAAGCTGTTTCGACTCCCAAAATGAACTTTGTTTTGGCCTGATTTTGTTCAAAATGACATACCCACAAGTTCAGCTTTCTTCAATTTTGCTTGAAGTATATCGGGGCCTTTAGGGGCCATTCACACAGAACGCGTTTTTTGCGCCGAAAAACGGAATAAAAAAAAAAATGCAAGTACACTCTTTTTTTTTTTTTTTTTATATAGTTGAACTACTCTTATCTTAAGCACAGCATTTTTAGAATGCCGTGCCATGCACGTGACTCTGCAAAATACACGAGCGCAACAATCGAACACATCCGTCTAGCCGGTTTACAGTGAAACCAATAGAATTGCAGCGCAGTGGAATGCAAAAACAGACTCCGTGTTAACGGCCCCTTATGGTGCATTTAGCATGTTCAAGGTCCAATTTCAAAGCTTTACATGCAGGTTGAAAAACGTTGTAAGTGATATTGTATGCTAGCAGTCTTTATTTAAGTCAGTGAAAGTTATTGACAAAAAGATAAGACATTATAATTAACTGCCTGGTGAATCATTTTCTTAAAGCTTTGCTGGTTCCTAAACGGCGTGTGGAGAATCAGGACAGTTTGTGTGTTTTGCTAAGAGACGAGACATTCTCTCAATAACACTGTGCAGGAGTCACTCACTACCCACAGTGCCACACGGTTTACCTTATCACAGGATTGTGTGAGCTGAGTTATGCTGATCAGTGGAGGAGATGTGGACTAATTCTTCTGTCATTCAGTTTACATTAGTTTTTTTTTTTCTTCATGTTTCGTCTTCAGAAATTTTTGCACAATCTCTCATATCCTGTTCATGCAGCTTTGATGGCTGGTCTCTCAAAAATGGCACATCTAGGATAGAGGAACTTGCACGATGCTCTCAGGGAGGAAGTTAGAACTCAGATCATCATGTCGGCAGGCAGAAAGAGCCGAGTCGTAGACGCTGGGCCAGTTGAGCTCTCCCAGAACTAAGGTGCAGGATTCTCTCTACATTTTCATGAGTAATTTCTCATTCTGGGAGGATTTTGCATCCGTTAATAATGAAATTGTTAAAGATTAATTGCAAATCATGATCATAAATCAGTGTGAACTGTTCCCCATTAGGTAATTACTACACAATGTTTTAATGTTTTCTTTTTTGGAGAATCATGATCCAGTAGAGTTGTTTCCTTTCTCTGTAGTTCAATAGCCAAAATGTGGTACAGTTGTACTATGTTATGTCACTAGTTCTATAGCATATTATCATAAAAAAAATAAAAATTCAATAGTAAGTTATTGGTTACAAAGAGAGTTTGGCATAGATCTCCAGAAAGAATTAAGTCTTGAGAAAATCTTTATCATTGTAATTTGTTTTTCTTCTCTCAACTTGTTTTTATGTATTAGATGTTTACAGTGTAAAGTGTCCTGTGCGGTCTCACTTTGTTTGTAACTGTATATATATTTGACTAGGTGAAAGATGCTGCTATCCTGACCGTGAGCCATACGCTTATGGGCATGTCATCCATGTAATAAAACAAATCAGAACTCTGAACATGCTTCATGTGTGTGCTACACTATTTATTTCACAAAAGATTTATTGGGTGTTGTGAAGGCACCCATTTCGGACACCGAGAGATTTGACATGAAATTGAATTAAAAAAAATTAAATAATTTTTTTAAAACCCAGAGTGAAGCTGGAGCTGGGTGATTTACATTTTTTGGCAGTTTGTGCATCCCTTGGTGAAATGCAATGTTTGAAGCTTTGGCTTATTTTGGAACTGTTTTCATTGGCAGTTAAGAAATATGAATATTAACTGGCTACTTTTTGTATAGACCGATAGTTCTGGGCCCGTATCCCTAAAGATTCTGAGAATCCTCTCAGAGAGCTCCTAACTTAACCTAAAAATTCCTTGCCAGGAGTTTTAGCTTAGAAGTGATTCCAGAACATTTTCAGTGAACTCTGAGCAAGGAATGGATGGAAAATCCTATCTTAGTGAGGAGGTGTGGTTGACCCCGTTGCTAGGTATGAGTCATCATTTCAAAAGCCGTGATTGGTTGATCCTACAAGTTTGATGAAAATGAACTTTTGGTGATAATGAGCAAAGGATGTACCCTCAAATCAATAAACATAATTATACACTCTAATCTTATGCAGACTGTAATTGTAAATAATATTTCACATTCAAGAAAATATCTGGAAAATGAATAGTAAGCTGTAGGGGTTATAGCCTAACATTAGAATCTAAATTATGTGAAAACTTAAGCTCATTACACCCTGTTCAAATAATGATTTGTGTCTTATTTGCTCATATTAATATCCTAGCTGGCATATTTTGTACTTTCACTCCCATATGGACCCCATTGAAAACAAGATGGCCTATCTCAAGGGGCTGTCCTTAATGAAGTAGAAATTGCAACGTTACAACTCAGTGTGGTCTTAACGAGGGTAACACGGCTCAGCTTTTATCAATGTCTGTGATTGCTGGCTGGTCTATTTATGAAGGCTTGTTAAAAAATAAAATAACAAACATGATTCCTGCACGATCCAATCTGTAGCGTCTCAATAATTCCCTGTCATCCAGTGTTTGCAGGACATCTCTCCTGCCTCCTCTGTTGGCCATTTTGTGCAGCTGCTTAGGGGAACTCCTAAGCCACTAAAAGTCCTCTTCCCTGCTCTTAGCAGATCTCGCCTTAGGAGCCCTTTTAAGCGCTAGGAATCTTGAGGAATAGCTTTTATATTAACTGGGATTTTCGTGTCACTTTTAGGGGAAATTCTAAGAAAATGTCATGACTCTGAGAATTTTCTTAGAATTTGGCCGCTAGGAGCCACTTTTTGCACAAAAATTCTTTAGGGATACGGGCCCTGGTCCTCAGAATTGAGTGAATGAGGTACATTCCAGTAGTCCAACACTACGTGTTCATTTATCATCAAATGGTGTACTAAAACTCAGTATGCGATTTCGACGCATTGTGAAACTTCAGAGTTTGTGTCACTCTGCTTGTCTGTGTTTACAGCTGAACCAAAGGAATGCTTATATTCACTTATATTCAGAACAATAGCACTTTTGCTTGTGTAATATTACAGAGTACAGCTGCCAAAGGGCCCCCCTTAGTGAAAATGTGATTTTTTTTTTATTTATTTTTTTTACCTTTTTTTTTTTTTATGGTCCCAAAGTACTGGTTCAAAAATAGTATATAGTAAAAAGTAAAAAATAAAAAAAATTACTTAACAAAGACTGTTGCAGATACAATGACATCCATCTGCAAATATTTTTTTGGGGGAAAATGGTAACATTTTAAGTACACCCTGACCTAACGTTAGAGCACTTCTGTTTATTTAACCACTTTTGGCATTTTATTATTATTATTTGTCTTTATTATTTATTTGAAATTATACGGATCCTACTTGGTGATATTTCATGTACCTCTGTCTATTATCGCTCACAAATATTCTTGTTCATTCGTCTTGGAACTATATCTCTTTGTGGAAGGTCATGTAAGGGAATTTTATTGGCCCACTTAATCAGCTGGTGATAGGGCGTCCGCAAAAAAAAAAAAAAAAAAAAAAAAAAATTAATTAATTAATATATACATTACATATTGTACTTTTAGGGCTGTCAAAGTTAACAAAGTCTCAATTTATCAATACAATTAGGTGGGTTTTTTTTACATTCATATTTACCAAATTTGATAATATATCATATTAAAATATTCCCAAGTCTGGTCATAAATCATGAGAGAAAACAAATATGAATAGAATGCTTGTGTAAATCTTAGATATGCGGTCACTGATTATTTATATGTATATAATTATAATATATATATATATATATATTTATTTATATTTATTATATTTTTTATTTTTTTATTTTGTTTTAATTATTAAAATTAAACTGCCTTTAAAAAATTCTCTCTCTCTTTCTCTCTCTCTATATATATGTGTGTGTGTGTGTGTTTATAAATTAAAATATATAGGCTATCTGTCTTTACATTTTAGGAGGGGGTCTGTCGCAAAGTCATGAACACATTTGGAGGTCCAGCATCTAATTAAAGTTTAAAAACACCTTTCAAACTTCTTATTACGAGGGAAAGTTATTTGGCAACCCAGGGGGAGGAGATCTGAGAAGCCACACACTGATAACTGTAGTCGACATTGGTCAGGCTCTTAAAATGTTGTTGAGAGGAAATCATTAAGATAAATGGGGGTTTGACTAGCTTTAGAGGAAGATATGACACATTCAGCGGACGTCGATCGACAAGTAAAGGCGGAGGAATAAATCGATATTTGAACGAGATGTGGTTACGCGTGACTCCGTAACGGTTTTAACTTAACTTCTTAACTATTATTAGCTGAGAAAATAATCACAAATGGCTTCTAGATCGGGTTTCCCCGTCAACCACAGTAACGTTACCCCAATAAACCCCAGCATGAACCTCATGAACCCGGGTCACAGCAGCGCAATGAGAATGTCAGCAATGCCACAGAATTCACCCTACAGAGGGATGGGCAGTACTCCGAACCAGTATCACCAAGTAAGTAAAGAAACCACTCTTTATTTGTTATCTGCGTTTAGCATCACGCCATAGCTTCAGTCTTCCCTTCTGTCTTAATTGAGGAAGAGTCATTTCATTTGCATTTATTGGCACATTTTTGACATGAAATATGTCAGAAAATAATCTACAATTATACTTCTTTATAAAAATACAAAAAGAAAATGTTTAAAAAACATTCTAAGAGAGCTGAGGCCCATGAAGAATAAGCATCTAACGTTACTTCCGCATTTGAGTCCCACCATGAAGAAAACGCGCGTGCTTTACTTTGAATAACTAAAGTTACTTGCAAACATTAGGCTTAATCAAAAAAAGTACCACGGTAATACTATTCCATTTTGTTATTCCATGGTAATAAGATTTTGTTTGGACATATATCATGGTAATACCAAGGTGTTTGAACATGTAATATTAATATTTTAATATTTACTGCGCGGTTGAGTAAGTTAGGCTACCACACAAATGTCGTGTATGAATATGGTATTCATTATCTCATGATATGTATCCAAGTAAAGTTCAAAGCCATTTAATATCATCACTGTATCATAGCACCGCCACAGTATTTTTGGTAACACTTTGCAATAAGTTCCCATTAGTTAGTTAATGAATGAATTAAAATTAGCAATAAAGAGCAATGTGTATTATTAATCTTTTTTAACATTAGTTAATAAAAAAAACAACTGTTCATGTTAGCTCAGGTCCATTAAATAATGTTAATATATGCAACTTTTGATTTTAATAATGTATTAGTAAATGCTAAAATTAACTAAGGTTAATAAATGCTTAAGAATTATTTTTTATTGTTAGTTCATGTTAACTAATGTACCAATTATAACAAATGGAATCTTATTGTGAAGTTTTAATGTATTTTGTAAGCTGCCTTTATAGGCCATCTTAGTCATGGAGTCCTACGTGAAGTTTTACTTTGGACAAACTTTACCTATAACAGTTTGTGAGTGTTAAAAGTAGTAGCCTAATACTCAAATCCTGCAATCGTACCCACAGCGCCCAAGTATGCCACCCAGCCGAGGAATGCCAATGGGGGGCATGGGGTCTATGGGTTCCTCTCTACCTGGTCCGTCTTATAGTGGAGCCATGCCCATGCGACCTGGGATGCCTCAAGCCGCGATGGACCCCAACCGGAAGAGACTTCTTCAGCAGCAACAGCAGCAGTCCGGTGGTCTTATGGGTCAGAGAAGGGGGTTAGTACATTTAGTATCATTGTTTGTGCATGAATGCTAAGTTATTGTTGCATTCATGTCATTTCACAATTCTGTGTCTGGGTTATGGGCCTTATGAACAAAGGACAGTTTTATTTTTGGAGCCCCAAAAAAAGTTTGTTTTAGATGATTTTCTTCGGAAAATTGCCGTACTTATTATAAATGATTTACTTATGCACATCATTCTTTTTTTGTGTGTGTCCTCGTAATTTGGGCTGTCACAGTAAAGGAATCACCCTTGCGGTGGTTTTGTGTAGCTCAATATCGCAATATGCGATATTATCGCCATATTATAATTGTTTTTATTTTGCTATATAAATAAGCTTGGGTTAAATGTTCTGATTCTCAAATGGGACAAGAGGCTTTCAAAAAGTGCTGATATATTTCTCTGTGCGCGCTAGACAGGCTGTCAGTCAATGCAGTTACTAGAGTTCGACCGATAGTGGATTTTACAGATAATAACAACTAGGTTGGACCACGCTGGCTGATAACCAATTAATCATTCGATAGCTTTTCAAATGGATACTGAATGAAAACAAACATAAAATATTGCTGAACTTTATTACAAAAATTGAAAAACTGTACATGAATATGTACTGTACTTTTTAAATACAAAAAATTATTATATTAATTATACCTTGATCATTCATGTTAGTTCATAGTGCATTAACAACGTTAAGAGATACAACTTTAAAATGTAAAAAATGTATTAGTACAATTTGAAATTAATGATGAACAATACTTTTATTAACCTTAGTTAATGTTTCAAATGGACTCTTTTTGTAAAATGTTACTTTTTCATATAAATCCAAACAGTCTTTAATCTTTAAATATCTATACAAAAGCCATAGCATTGAAATTGGATACATGTATATTATATGTATACTTTCACACTTTATTCACCTCTATTTTAAAACACTTAAAGTCACCCTGTTGCACCCATGCAAATTAGCCCCGCCTCCACTCACTCACACCAGCTCAAAGATCCACTCGTTGACGACACGTTGACGTGATTGGTTACAAGGTAGAGGTAGTTTGTGACGTCAGAAAAACACCAGTGATTTCAAACCGTGTTTTTGAGACTGTTTTTGGTTCACTGCAGTTTTAAGGAGAAGATACTCAGCAATGGTGTTGACATGAATTTACTCATGGTTTGTCTTAAAGCATGTGAAATGAAAGAGTCCACACTGCAACTATAAAGATAATAGCACAGAGAAACGATATCATTGGAATCACATTCAGAACGTTTTTTTTTCCAGCTGATGAACGATAAAAAAGATTGACAACCAATCAGAATCCATTCTGCCTTGAGCTCGAGCATTTAAATCGGCAGATGGCAATGCTAATATGGTTATCATTACAGTTATCGTTCTTGGTGTAAACGGGCCTTACGGGTGTTACTTTCACGGCTGTTTACTTAACGTTATTAGGTTAACCACTCTCAAAGGTCCGCCGAAACACCACTAAACCACTGAAGGCTGCACCCTCAAAACACTTTGTAGGCAGCTTTGCAAATGTTACGGGTTTGTCTTCAGTTACAGGGGTAACTTACAAACTCAGAGAAAAGAAGAAACAATTACTTTGACTTTACAAAGTTCGGAAACTGGTACGTTACACAAACATAGCCACATAAGTTGTATTAACTTACCTTTGATGAAGTGATCACTACACACACACACGGGCATTTTCCGATTCGGCTCCTCCCGACCGCAGACGTAGGTTTGCAAGCCATTTTTTCTGGCGTTTTTCGGTCAATTTCTTGCATTTCCCCCCTTATGAACAACAACTTTTGGTACACGATAAAAACTCCTCATGGTTTCTCGGTTTGATCAATTTGAGCAACCATAAACGACGCAAAACATAGGCATTTTGAGTTTGTTATAGTGCTTCCTAAATGTAGCAAATCACTTCCTGCCCTCCATCTGCATTTCGCGCCATGGCAACACAGTAATGTGACGTCATATGCAAACAACCTATACTTTAAATTATGCATGTAGTTTAGGAAAGGTATGCTATTACTAATACAAGCAGATTTTTTTTTTTTTTGGTTTTGAATGATAAAACCCACAGATGTAAGGTGTGGTCACATTTACCGTTGCTCTGCAAAATTTTGCAGGCAAAATCCATTCATTTCAATAGGAATCCATGCGATCAGAAGTTTTGCGGAAAGGCGAAAGAGTTCCCCATGCAAATTTCACTCATGTTTAACGTGGTCTGATGAATTAGTCACGTTGACCAACAGAAAAATTCTTTTTTTTTTCTTCATTTTGGGGCAGACTGGATTTAGGATGTGTTCACACTTGTAGTTCAGTTCGCTTGGTTAGTTTGGTCCGGACCAAAAAAAAGTAGTCCTGGACCTGGTCCGCTTAGCGTTCACATTGGCATTTTTTCAACACTGAATCTAAAGATACCAAACCTAAAGGCATAGGGATATGTTCACAACCTGGTTGGTCAGCTTTTATGAAAACAATGCTGTGTGCTGGGCTAAATGCACTCGTTTTATGTGCGTAACCTACATGGTATTTTGACCAGCTGAGAACTTGTGAAGAGCTTATAAAATCTGTTAAGGAGTCAAAACAGCTGCAGGAATCCCTCCGTTACACACAAAGAAAGATCTGTTGCGAGGAGACGCGATTCTGATGCCTGTTCCGAACTGTAATCACGACTATGTCAAGAAAAAAGAGGTATGCTTGAGCATTCTGTCCTTTTTAGGGTCGCATCTTGTGACATCATGTCCCATTTTTGGTTTGTTTACATTTGGTCCGTGTTGCGTTCATATTTAATTCAAACTGCACCAGAGTTCATTTGGAAGTAAACCGAGAGTCCGAGACCAATCTTTAGAGCAATCGCACCAGGATTCGTTTAATCAAACCAAACATGCCAAGTGTGAACACACCCTTAAAACTCTCTTATTTATAGCTGAAAGCATTATTACATTAGCAGAAATATTTTATACAAATATTTCTGCTGTTAAAGTTATTCAGCATTTGAGCTCGATCAGGACAGATTCATCATTTTCAAATGTTTATCCAAAGTAATGATTGTTTCACTGTAAAATTTATGAAGAAAAAGTTACGTTTGTTTGAGGATAATTATATGGCTTACACTTTAGATCTCCAGTGCTTTAAACTTTGCACTCTGTAATTGAAATAATATTTTAACATATGTTTGTGTTGAGTCATGTTCCTTACACATCTGCTCTACATTTTCAGGGTGAAGAGGCGTAAGATGGCTGACAAAGTGCTCCCACAGAGGGTGAGTTTAACCAGAATAGTGTAAATTTTTTCTTTTCTTTTTTGTGATGCTGAAGTGCATAGTTTCTCATGATTTTGGTTTTCCTCAGATCAGGGATCTGGTCCCAGAGTCTCAGGCTTACATGGACCTTCTGGCCTTTGAGAGAAAGCTGGATCAGACCATTGCACGCAAACGCATGGAGATACAGGAGGCCATCAAAAAGCCGATCACGGTAGATGTAGTAGACTGGAGTAGCAATTCAGTGATGAATTCTTAGTTAAGCTAAGTTTAAGGGAAGCTCACACATTTACTCACTCTCATGTCATATCCAAACCTGTATGACAAAAGAAGATATTTTAAATAATGCTGGTAACCAACCTGTTTTGGTGACCTTCCATTTCTCAAAATATCTTCTTTTGTGTTCCACAGATGAAAGAATATTATAAAGGTTTAAAACGGCATCAAGATGAGTAAATTATGACAGAATTTAAATTTTTTGGGTGAACTAACCCAAAAACTTTTTGCCGAACAAAACCAAACTTTTTGCTTTAGCTTCGGAATCCACTGACTACTAGACTTTTTTTTTTTTTTCCTCTATGCCAATATGAAGAAATTAACCAAATTTTTTATGATCTCAATGCGCTTTGTTCTACTCATCCAGCAAAAACGCAAACTGAGGATCTACATTTCTAACACCTACACACCTGGCAAGCCAGAGGGAGAGGAGGCTGAAAGAGTGTCATCCTGGGAACTTCGAGTGGAAGGCAAACTCCTGGAGGATGTATGTAATGATTTTCACTATGTGTTCACTTGTTGGCATGTATGTGAACTCCAGGCAAGTTTGAGCAATCACGCAGTGGAGTCCATTTACAGTGTTTCATGACAAGTAACGGCTCTAGATACAATCTGACTTTGTCGCCCCTATCCTTAATTCTTTTTTATTTGGCAGTCTTGAGTCTCTTGGTCTATTGGCCAGCTTAACTTCACTGGCTCATGTCCTCAGCTCACTCCTTCAAACCAGATGTGCTCTAAGCTGTTCCATGTTCCCAGACTTTTCAAGGAAAGGGAATTGAAACTTTAGTCCATTTTGTGAAATTAGTCTGTTAACGTCTAAGCATGTGTTTGCCAGCTAAAGACCTCTGGCTGTGCTGCTGCCACATGAAAAGAGGAAATTATTCTTTTTCTTTACTTTCTTCTGCCTGAGTTGTTATAAGTTGTGTGGTACTGCAAGGGAGGGACAGGCAAGGCATTGCGCAAACACATACTGGCGCAATAGCTGTGTGAGCTGCTTCTAAAAAAAATCCCTCCAGTGCGGTCAGCTCCAAACAATGCAGTATCAATCAATGGCATGAACACATTTTGTGTTCTCTCTCCCCTTTTCCCTACTTCTTTCTCTCTTTCTAACTCTCCTTAGCCTGGGAAACAGAAACGAAAGTTTTCATCCTTCTTTAAAAGCCTGGTCATTGAACTGGACAAAGAACTTTATGGCCCAGACAACCACTTGGTGGAGGTATGACATTATAGTGTTATTATAAAAATAATAATGCAATGAATAAATCCATTTAAATAATGATGATCCCATCAAACACAACATGTACTCTCTTGCAGTAAATCCAGTCATTACATCTGTAGTCATATATTTTTCTGTGTGTCTTAGTGGCACAGAATGCCCACAACTCAGGAGACTGATGGATTTCAGGTGAAGAGACCAGGAGATGTGAATGTGAAATGTACTCTCCTTCTCATGCTAGACCATCAGGTATCACATACACATCTCACAAACACATACAATACCGTTAAAAATTTTGGAATATTTACGATTTTTAAATGTTTTTGAAAGAAGTCTCTTACGCTCACCAAGGCTGTGTTTATTTGATGAAAACTGCAGTAAAACAATAATATTGTGACATATTTTTTACAATTTAAAGGAACTGTTTTCTATTTTAATATATTTTAAAATTTAATTTCATTCTGTAATGGAAAAGCTAAGTTTTCAGCAGCCATTACTTGAGTCTTCAGCGTCACATGATCCTTCAGAAATCATTCCAATATGCTTGATTTGGTGCTCAAATTTATCAGTTATTATTGGTGCTCAATTATTTATAATGGCTCTTATTATCAAAACAATATTGAAAAGTTTTTGCTGCTTAATATTTTTATGGCAACTCTTTTGTGGAATTTATTTATATGAAATAGAAATCTTTTGTTACATTATATGTCTTTACTGTCAGTTTTTTTATTATTGTACTTGCCTTTTGAATGGTAAAACATTACAGTTCCCACACAAAAAAAAAACTGTTCAACATTGATAATAATAAGAAAATATTCTTAAGGAGCAAATTAAGCATATTAGAATGATTTCTGAAGGATCGTGTGACTGAAGACTGGAGTAATGAGAGTATATTACATTTTGAAATATATTCAAATAGAATAGAAATACAATATTACTGTTCACTGTATTTCTTATCAAAATAATTGCAGCCTGGGTTAACATAAGACACTTGTTTGAAAAATATTAATTAATTAATTATTCCAAACTTTTGACTGGCGGTGTGTGTATATATGTATTTTTTGATAGCCAGTTTTCATTCGTTTACATCACATTATCATTAAACAGAATTTTAATGTTGTGAATCATGCTACTACCACTTGCTAGTCAGAAGGTTTAGATACGCCCATGAATGCAAGATGCGTAATCATTATTTTTTTGGTACATTTTCTCCTAAGAGATAGAATGAATGAATGTACATTTTTAACTTAAATTTTTTTAATTTTAAAGTTTGTTTTGTCCACTACAAACAACACTAGAATATTGCCTCAAAGCTCACAGACATGGACTAAAACCTGAAAAACTAAAGGGGTTTTCAAAAGAAAAGAAAACTTCAGTCTATTCATGTCATAAGTTTGTTTGTTACAGAGTATATGGTTGTCTTTAATGGTTGTCTTTGTACTTGACTTAGCCTCCGCAGTATAAGTTGGATCCACGTCTGGCTCGACTGTTGGGAGTCCACACTCAGACCAGAGCCAGTATCATGCAAGCCTTGTGGCTCTACATCAAAAACAACAAGCTGCAAGACTGCCATGAGAAAGAGTACATTAACTGCAACCGATACTTCAGACAGGTACACAAAACGTTTTGCACTCCCTAGATTGTTCTCACAATTCTTTAATATCCAGGTTGCAACAAACCACTTATGCTAAGAAAGCTCTTTTTAAAATTTTACCCTTTTTAATTATAAATTAATTATCACTAAGGTTTTTTTCTTAACTAATAGGTTTTCTGCAGCCCCCTACAGAAGCTCGATCTAAAACACATTAGAACAGAAAAACTGCAGAAACCCTGGTATCTAAGCAGTGCATTTGGCACTGTCTGCCACAACCTGCTTTCATTTGCCTCTGAGCCATTGTTATTACTGGCACAGCTGTGTACTTGTTCACATCCTACCTAAGTGATAGATAGCAATTTGTCTTTTTTCCAGAGAAAGAAATTTTCCACTTCTCCTGACCTGTCAACAGAGGTGTCCCCCAGGGCTCGGTTCTTGGCCCAATTATCTTTGTAGTCTATATGCTTTTACTAAATCTGAATTACTTGAAACCACTGTATTATTTTACTTGGTTGCATTTTCCCGTTAAGCTGATGACACTCAAATCTGCATTAGCTCCCGTGTTACTTATGTCCTTCCTCTCAATGTCAGATCTCTTTTCAAACTGTCCATGTATACAAAGAAAGAGAGACCCAAGCCAAATGTAAAGACTTGATTATCATAGAGACTCGTTTGGGCCCACCTTGCAATGCCCCTGTCAACCATTCAGAAGACCTTAGCAACCATATAGAAACACCCTGCACAGTGGCAGGGAGCTTTGCACAGGGAAGCGCCACTCTCGTTGTATTTAGAATTTAGTTTAGTACTTGATCTGAGATATACTGTATAGCATGCTTTGTTGCAAAGACAACTATGGGGATAGGTGCTTGACCAGGAACTCATTGGTTATAGATAGGGCTGTGCAATTAATTGAATTTCGATTTCAATTTCGGCTCCCAACGATCACCAAAATAGTACAATCGAGAAAAAACGATTATTTTGCCATGTTCTGTTTTGCAAAAACACTCTTATTTTGTCTTGTGTTCTGAATGACACGCGCACGCTCACTTCCACCCCTCCCGAAGCCGTAAACTCTCTCAGCTTGAATGTTTAAACTGATAAGACTTAAAGAAGTGAAAATGATCAACTTTAGTTACGATGCAATACTGGCCCGATTGTGCAAGTGACAATTCCGTCATGTCCCGACTCCTAAACGCGAGAGTGTAGTTTCGACGCTTGCTTTGTCCAACCCATTTAGAGACAGAGAGAGAGGACGCGCCGCCGCTGAACACTCAAGCGGTTTGTGAAATTGCGTCTTTGTGAAAGTTTTAAAATTATAGATTTGATTTTATAATCTGTGTGGATTCATTTAGGCTACTCATACAATCTACTTGCTAAAGTGGATCAATGTTTGTGGGGGGATTTCCCACATTATAAGTGGTAGACCTGCAGGAAAATTAAAATACTTGTTGAAGTATTATCTGTTATATTATTTATTTTAATAGTTCAAAAAGTACAATAAATGTTCAAATTTCAATTTGTTAAGAATTGTTGAAAGGTGTCTTTTTAATAAATGCAACACATTCCCAAAGTCATGTGAAATAATCGTGTTACGTAATCGTGATTTCAATACTGACCAAAATAATCGTGATTATGATTTTTTCCATAATCGAGCAGCCCTAGTTATAGACTGAGCCATGTGTCACTGAACTGCTATAATCCTGCAGATTTTTGGATGCCCCAGGATGAGATTTTCGGATATTCCCATGAAGCTCGCCAGCCTCCTTCAGCACCCTGACCCCATCGTCATCAATCATAACATCAGGTGTGTGCTTATGGTTTCTGGTCTGAATGTTCTCAGTAGTTACTTTACATACTCATTTGAAATAGTTTTTTTTTTGTTTCATTTTGTCAGTGTGGATCCCAATGATCAGAAAAAGACTGCATGCTTTGATATCGATGTTGAGGTGGACGACCCTCTGAAGGCTCAGATGACCAGCTTCCTGTCATCCACAACCAATCAGCAGGAGATTGCTACCCTGGAGATGAAGGTGTGTGTGCAAGGATGTAAATGACACCTTGTGTAAATTATTCTCCACTCATTATACGGTAAAGGGGCTATTTTTAACCAAACATTTCATTCTCCATAAGATCCATGAGACTATTGAATCCATCAATCAGTTGAAAACCCAGAGGGACTTCATGCTCAGCTTTAGTAACAACCCGCAGGATTTCATCCAGGACTGGCTCAAGTCTCAGAGCCGAGACCTCAAGGTATCCTCAGAGCTTGCACCATGATTTGGATTTCCCTCATTGGATTTGGTCATTCTGATATTTTTTTCCCATCCTTCATTTATGATGTTTTGTCTTGGTTTATGCAGTTAATGACGGACACTGTGGGTAATCCAGAGGAGGAGAGGAGAACTGAGTTTTATCACTCAAACTGGGTTACAGAAGCTGTTGGACGCTACATATTTTCAAAGGTGAGTGCTTAGTATTTATTTCCATTACAAAACACATCAGATGCTATAGTATCTATTAGGGCTGTGCTCAAAATATCGATACAACGATACATCGTCATGAACTCCTGACGATGCGCGTATCGATACAGCAGCTGCCGTATCGATACTGTTGTGCTTATGTAGCCAATTCAGGGCTCGAATTTCGGCGCGGGAATTGCACATAATTTTAATCATTCCTGCACTTTAGCATGTAGATTGTATGAGTAAATTAATCCACACAGACTATACAATCAGATCAGTCATTTTTAAACTTTCTGCGAGACGCAATTTCACAAAGAGCGTGAAGAAGCCTTGTTTATACTTTCGCCTGGCTCCGCAGCGGGAGTCTCCGCTGCCTGCGCGCGCACCTCCTCAAACGGACGAGGCGTTTATACTCGACGCGCTTACAAACAGCTCGCGAGTAACTAAAGTTATTTTTCGCGGATTATATCACTTTAACAAACAAAAACACAAAAAATTATGTCAAACATTTCGGTCTTGTTGAGTATCCTCTAAACACAGTCAGTTATGTCTTCAGCATAAAACGCATGATGGGACAGTATAATGAAATCAGGATCCGTGCACTAGCTCTTAAAGGGACAGAAGCCATATGTGTCTGTCATTTTAAGGAATCTGGATTAATAGCCTATGTATTTAATTTAGTCAGGACTAAAATACTACCCAGTGTTATTTTACATTTGATTACTTTATTCAGTTTCTAGTATTTCTAGACCTATTCAAAAAGTTTTCTTTTTATTGGTAGGCTATCTTTATTCTATTGTATTTATTTGCGCTACTTTTTTGGTTTTCAGGTCCAGCAGAGGAGACAAGAATTGGAACAGGTACTAGGAATCCGACTCACTTAAGAAGATTCAGACTCCAGATCCAGTCATCCATGGAATCTGCTCAAATACAGATGAGAAAAAAAGCCAATAGATGCACTTCATATAGAAGTTTTGGGTGCTGGTATTGTTTGGTATATTGCACTGTCATAAACTTCTTGTCAGTTGCAGCATTTGCAGACTGTACCATAGCAAACATCTGGTCACATCAAATTTCAAATGCTGTTACATTAACTGGAATTCTTCAGTGTATATCTCCCTTTTTGAATTCAATCTCTGATTTTGTTTTATATATTCTGAAAATGTAATATGAAAAGAAGCCATTCAGTTCATTTTCTTCATGATTCTTTACTTTTATTATATCCTGTTAAATAGGGCTCTTTTTTGTATATTTTACAGTAAGATATACAGTACTGTAGCTAATTGGCTAAAACCCCTATAGGTAACACATGCAACACAGCTTCTTGTTGTTCTTCCTTTTTATGTTTATAGTTTAATAGTTAATTAATGACTATAGTTAACTATATAGTTAATTAATTAATTAATTAATTAGGAATTGCCAAACTCGGTCTACATTCGCCATTTTGTTTCTGAAATGTTTGAATTCTGACCGCAAAGACATCTGTTTTCACAAATTAATTGCACAATTTTTGAGTCAGGATGCAGTTATTTGTAATTAGGTTGACTAGTAATGAAAATGCAATGTTTTTCTTCTTTTGATATTGTGGATTTTTTCATTTGGTCTCTCAGGAAAATATGTGCTGCACTGCGTTCAAGAGCCATCTTTTTGTGTTTCCACCCCCAACGAGAACTCCAGCACATTTGGTTGTCCAGCTGGTTTAGCTCAGTATACCAGACTTTCTATGTTCATCTCGTTAGTGTTTACTTTAAAAAAAAAAAAAAATTATTGCCAGTTCATGTTCTTATTTAGTGTTCAAAAGTCTGCTGAAGTGGTAGAGACCATACTGCAGTGACTGAATTTGTGAACAATGGTGTGCTAACCATCAGCATATTCTTTATTTTCAGGTATTCAAAGCCATATTTTTAGAGTAGATTAGTTCAGTGTGTACTTCTACATTCCAAACAGCTGATGGAAATGTTCTGTTTAAGTGGGTTTTAATACGTGATCATTCATTTTGGTGTTGTTGTCATTTGTGCTAAGTATTGACAGCAAGTTGAATTTTCAATTAAGGAATATAACAGGTTCAACATCTGTGACATGCTGCTGATTACCACAGAAAATCGTTTTTGACTTTCCAGTTTATAAAGTGGTTAAAAAAACAAAATGAAATTCTGACTGTCTTTTTAAATGCATCTCTGAGGGACGAGTTGAAACGATTTTGTTATAATTGACAGCATGCCACAGATGTTGTCGATAGAGCTGAAATGAATGTTCCTTTCGATGGTTTCATTTTGTTAATAGCTTAAGAGTTATTCAGACAGTATTAATGCTGATCTGAAATGCCACAAGCTCTTGTACTTTTGATTTACTTGTGAGTGGATTAAGCCCTTTTTTGTGCAAGTGCCAACTAAGTTCTTACAACGCAAGTTCTGTTTTATATTTTTGTATCAATCAAATGCTTATCTTTTGTACTTTTTTTTACTGGGAAATTGGAATATTTTAAACAATAAAGTTCTTTCCATAAAAGGGAATTCACATGTGACTGAGCATAATATAAATGTTTTCATCAAAAATACAATGTCTGAAAAAAAGACATTGCGTTTAATCAACCTTGATGGAATATTAAATGTTATCATTAGATTAAATATTTATGCAGAAGTAAGAAAATCAGGTATGTCGGTCTGTACTAGAGGGTAGATTGTTTGTTAGACAAAGCCAAACACCAGTCATGTTGATGCACGTAGTGTTTGTTGTCCTGGTTAGTCTGGTAATACCGGTCTTCTATACAGTTGTTGTTGTTTCAAAACTTTTCACACAGTTCTCCTAACCAACTTTCAGCTTGGCACAGCAGTTAATTTCACATTCAAAATGCATTAAATCTACCAAAACACTTCATACATGTCTCAAATCAACTCATTCTTCCATAACACTAGTTTTTCACCTAAAAAACAAACATTGTCACTCATAAAACTACCTTTTAAAAAAAAAAAGAAACTAATGCAGCATTGTACAATTCTCTTGTAAGATTTTTTTTTTACAAAACAAGACTTACAATGCACTGCAGTAGGCCTATATAGGCTATTACACAGTCCATGTTTACATTACAGTACAAAAATTATTCCTAAGTTTTACCCTTTTTGGTAATGAAATTGAAAGACTAACAGTTGTGTTCAGCTACACCTAATTATTTTGATAGTGTTTATTTTTTTAGATTCAGAATATATTTCAATATGGTATTATTACTGTAGAAATGTAGCAAATTCCTGTCTTAATCATTTTGGTTGTATGTGTTAGGTTTTTAACTTAACTTTAACTTAAAAAATTTGAAAAGAGTAAACATGTGCAAACTGACCTGTTAGGTATATATAGTGTTGGTGGAGTTTGTGTCTATATAAGACATTTATTCATGTAATTTGGCATTTTGTCCCAAAGCAATGATGATCCACAGTTTAGCCCATAGACTGATGTTGTGCTCTCTGTGTGAAGACTTTTGAAAAAGTGGCCTAAATATTGAGAAATGTGTCCTGGTGATTGTAAAAAAATATTATATAAATAAATAAAGCTCATCTGTCCTACAGACTTGTAGAGTTCCCTTTTTCGCTACTGTTTTTGGGCTGCTAAACTTGTACAAAGAATGATGGAGACTGGGGGTGAGAGGGCTTCAGCAAACATACTGTACAAAAGCAAGAGCAATTATAGGTTCGAACAGTCATGTTATTCATTACAAACGGTAAATAAGGGGGGTTAGCTTACATTTTTCTGTCCACACCGTTACCGTGGTTTATCCAGCCTGTCGGTGGCGCTAGAGATCGCCTCCTTCACTCTGCATCTTGCCCGAGGAAAACAAAACGGAAAAACGCCGCTGACGAACGGAAGTTTGTAGATTCAAGATGGCGTTGGACGGGATTGACCAAGTAAGTGTTATTTATGTGTTAAATCTTCTAATATGAACAGTATGGTTAGCTGTCGGTTAGCATCACATATTTCATAGATGGAATCTGTTGTAACTGTAGTGTTTTGAAATATAAGTTGAAATGGCTGAATTTAACGCGTCAGCTCCGAATGAAGCAGAGTTTGCTGTCTCATTGTCACTGACTGGGACTGATCATAACATGGCATAACTGGATATATTACATGACACATAATAAATGTTTCGTATTTACATGCAAAATCACTGATAATAACAACAGAGATCTTTCATGCCTAATAATAAAATGATAAATCTCTGATTATACTTAAGAAATATTATATCTTTGATCATGAAATCATAATGTGAGAAATTTCTCGTTATACTTCATAACATGGTAAATGTATCATTTCAAGAAAACCTCATGAATCATCACTTCATTCCACCTGACACTGTTACACTACCTGTCCATTAATAACCTGACTGTTATTAATAATAATTGATATTATTGTTAATCATTTTTGCAGATGGATATTGAGGAGAGTAAAGGAGGCTCTGGTCTCCGACAGTATTACCTGTCTAAAATCGAGGAGCTTCAGGTGAGAATAGCCATGAAATATTGTAGTTTGGCTGACACACAATTTATTCTGTACCTTAGATATTAAGAACCATTGTCAAAAAGTTGTATTTACAATTACATGAAATCTTTGTATTTGTTTTAAATGTATATTAAATGCAGTTTACCTTAAAAGTGACTTTGATTCACTTGCATCTAAATGTAAATTCATCATTACTTTTATTGTTTTTGAAATATGGTTAAAGTGTACTGCTGGATGTAATGACAAACATTTTATGCCAAACTAAAATACACTTTAATGTCATTTCTATTGAAACATAGAAATAGTACATTAAATTGTGTGTAATATATTTAAATATATTTGTAAGTACACATTTGTACTGATGAAGTTGCAATTTACAACATTTACTCAAAAACTCAAAATGCAATATCAAAATACATGCTTCAGCTAAAAGTATAATCTAGTACTTTTACATGCGCTTTAGTGTGTGTGCAAGTCAGCACATCAAAATAAGTGTACTTATTTAAGTACACTTAAATTGCTTTTTATTTTGTTAATATTATATTATCTGCAAGTTCAGTTAAAAAACTATATACTCCACTACAAGTGCACATTCAATACAATCAAGTGCACTTCTTTTTCACAAAGGTAATTTGTGTCTAAATGTGCTTGTCTCTTTACTCAGTTGACAGTGAACGATAAAAGCCAAAATCTCAGACGTCTGCAGGCTCAAAGGAACGAGTTAAATGCCAAGGGTAAAGCTCTTTCAACAAACTTCATGAATGTCATTTTTGGTGTTCAGATGCATATGCCAAATAGCTTGTGCTATAAATATCATCAGTATGACATGACAGGATTTGTTTTGCTCTGTTTCCTTTAGTGCGCCTCCTGCGTGAGGAGCTTCAGTTACTGCAGGAGCAGGGCTCTTATGTTGGAGAGGTGGTGAGAGCCATGGACAAGAAGAAAGTGCTGGTCAAGGTTTGACAGCCATTTTTTTTCTGCTTTTCTCATGAGCTCGATCAGTGCTGAGATTGTTTATTCATGTATGTTTATGCTTTGTTTTTAGGTGCACCCTGAAGGAAAGTTTGTGGTGGATGTGGATAAGAACATTGATATAAATGATGTAAGTGTTTTGTTTGGGTTTTACAAAGGCTGAACTTTCCATCATGATTGTTCTCATTTGAGAAATGTATTTTTACAATTCATCAGAATTATTGCACTTAAGAGCAATTCATGAGAACATAAACTCATACACAGGGTTTATTTTACCTCATAAAGTTACCTAGTTTACATCATATACATCAACACACCTCTACATTATAAAAGCTGGTAAAATGTCAAGAAGCTTCTCTCAAAAGTTTAGTTATTAATTCCAATAATTCTGAATTATGTTAATAATTTTCTATTCAAACAAAAAAGACATTGCACTGTGGCACAGAGGTTGAGTAAGTGAGAAATTTATTCAGCAACCACAATCGAGATTTATGTTTGGAACAACGACACCTGCCCTCAAACATTGTGGTTGTAGCTGAGCCCTGGAAGAGTTTGGCTCGTGTTGTCGACATGTCGAGAAGACGCTATTTTCAGCACTGCAACTTCACTTTGCATGCTCTTCAAAAGGATGAAGACTTACGCTGGATTTGATACAGAAACACCAACAGCATCGTTCCTATTCGTATCACTGACACTGTGTATCAAGTGCTGATGAAGCCTCTGGTGCTGAAATTCAGATATGGTAATATAGGCGTTTTGTTTCAGACACACGCAGTAAGTAGTAGACCAATCACAACAGACTGGGCCGTCTGACCAATCAGAGCAGACTAGGCTCTTGGAAAGGAGGGGTTTTTAGAGAGACTGAAACTTTGAGCAAACTGTTTTCAGACTCTTTGAGAAATGAGGTGATGCTGTTTATTATGAGAATTAAATTAATATGAGAATTATTTTACCTCGGATGCATGTAAATCTATTGTAGGAGACCTCCAAAACAAAATTAGGGACCTTTTTTAACAGCATAATAGGGGCGCTTTAAAATAACTGTTTTCTATTTTAATATTTTTAAATGATTTATTCTATATTAAATATTGCAGCATCATTACTCCAGCCTTCAGTGTCATATGATTCTTCAGAAATCATTTTGATATGCTGATTTTTTGCTCAAGAAACATCTCTTATTATCATTGTTGAAAACAGTTGTGCTGCTTAATATTTTTAACATAAGAGACTTCTTTCAACCAAAAAAATGAAAAAAAGCATAATTATTTGAAACTTTTGACCGGTAGTGTACATATTTGTTGTATTTTCAGATCATCAGTGCTATTTTAATTTTTTTGCACTGCAGAGAGATTGTGTTTGTGTGATTGCCAGGTTCAGAAAACTAAGTAAAGCTCTGGGCAGCATCTTTTTAAGAGAAAAGCTCTAATGGGAGGGTTTAAACTCTTGGCATCTGGCGACCCCAAGCAAAATGTTATATAGAGAATTAAAGGTTTTCGGGATAACTAAACAGTGGACAATTATGCTTGCTTAATTGTAAGAAGCAGAAATCATGATGGCGATGAAGTGCCAATCAATCAGCCCTAGGTTTTAAAGTCATGAATGATACCTCAGAACTTGATCCGGAATATGGTATTCGTCATGTGGGTCATTAAACGAAAAAAAAGAAAATATAAAAAATCTGACTGATTACTGATTTGTATTAACTTGTGAACTTGTTTTATATTAACGTTTATAGTATATTCATTTCTAATATCCACCAGGTAACTCCAAATTGCCGTGTAGCACTTCGTAATGACAGTTACACACTTCACAAAATCCTGCCAAACAAAGTGGACCCACTCGTCTCACTGATGATGGTGGAAAAAGTGCCAGATTCGACGTACGAGATGATCGGAGGGCTGGACAAACAAATTAAAGAGATCAAGGAAGTGATTGAGCTTCCAGTCAAGCACCCAGAATTGTTTGAGGCTCTAGGAATTGCACAGCCTAAGGCAAGTGATAGCATAACACATTCTTATCAGGTCAAACATGTCATGTAAAAAATGCTACTGGTCTGTTGGGCAGCCGTACCTGCTTCATATTTTGTAATGTGTGTGTGTGTTGGTCTGCAGGGTGTGCTGCTGTATGGACCTCCTGGCACAGGAAAGACCCTGTTAGCCCGAGCCGTGGCCCACCACACCGACTGCACCTTCATCAGGGTGTCTGGATCAGAGCTGGTGCAGAAATTCATAGGAGAAGGTTGGTGGGCTTCCAGACAAATCAAAATCATATTACAAGGCTTGATGGGGTTTTTTTTTCTTCTTCTTCTTTTTTTCAAAAAGGACATGTGCTCCTGAGTTGGAAAATTTAGGATCTCATTAAAAAAACTCCTCAAACTGAACAAAAATGTATCAAATAATGTAAAGGGATACAAGGTGACATTTACATGATTTAAATTAAAATGATTTAATTTATAGAATACAAAAAATACACTAGGTTTTTAAATATTCATGCTTCAAACTATATTTAATAATTATGTAAATATTTATAGCCCTACTTTAATCTTTATAAACTGTGTGTGTGTGTGTGTGTGTGTGTGTGTGTGTGTGTGTGTGTGTATATACACACACACACACACACATATACAAATGTATATATACTGTGTATATTTATAAAAGAGGACAAAAAGTTGAGGCCAGTAATATACTCACTTGTACTACCATCTACAAAAAATTAAATTATTAACACCATAAAGTAAACATTGTCATAATTCATAAACTGTAAATCAATCGTTTAGCGTTAATAGCGAACTGCTCTGAAACTTTGAGCCTCTAGAACTTACGAAAGCTTCCTGTTTTTACTTTGAACATGCAGCGCTCGCATTTATTGAATTAAATCATAGTTTTTTTTTTTAAGTTTTAATAGCCACATTAGGCTGTATCGTGATTTTAAAGTTACACTATTTAAGATATTTAATACTTTATGACCTCAAGTAATTTTTTTAAAAACACAAATTTTTGTCGCAAATGCGAGTGAAGTGCTTGCACCATCGATCACTGTATGACTTTATTCTGTTAGAAGAATGTTCTCACTGCTATTTTCCTTATAATAAATATATTGACCAGGGGCTGTCAAAAAAGAACTAACGCACACCATTAATCTATAATCAAGACAAATCTGCTGTATTCCAAGTTTTCTGAAGCCATCTGATAGCTCTGAAATAGGAAAATAAAAAAAAAAATCAGTCTGATTTCTCAAGCTGGATTTATTGTCCTAATTTGACTCCACATATTCTCTGTTGTCAGGAGCTCGTATGGTGCGTGAGCTGTTCGTCATGGCCAGGGAACATGCGCCCTCTATCATCTTCATGGATGAGATCGACTCCATCGGCTCTTCTCGGCTGGAGGGCGGATCAGGAGGAGACAGTGAGGTGCAGAGAACTATGCTGGAGCTCCTCAACCAGCTGGACGGATTCGAGGCCACCAAGAACATCAAGGTGAGAAGCAAACATCTGTAAACTGTGCTGATCCTTACATGAAAGGTCTCTGGTTTTTAAAAGCTGATATATCAAACAAATTTGAATACTATTATTATTATATAATTTTCCTAGACTTGCCATACATCTTATATAGGGATCTATGATTTCCACGATGTGGAAAATGCAGATGGAATAGCAGAATCCAGTCATAAAAATGGAATTCACAGTATAATGCTGAAAGGCATAGAATTTGTCACATTTTGGTTGCATAAAGTAGGGCCTGTAAGCTTGTGTAGGGCTGTAGTGCCTATGAATATTAAAGTGCAAAAAGATTGCTATTTAAATCGGAAGTCTGCATATTTTGCGTGTGAATGAGTGGCGTGGTTTCATCCACTACATTACTCGTGTCTTTATCTGCTCACATGCCCGAGTACTAAATACATTTGTTTGCAGCACCACAGACTTATTGAGCTGCCTTTCCAATCATCACCACCAGGGGTGCTGTGACCAAACTTACACCTATGCTATTGCTATGCTTTGCTCCTGCTGTGTTTTTATCATTTTTCTATAAGAAATGTATGAATTTACTAAATACTTTCTTGTTTCCCTCAGGTTATCATGGCAACAAACCGTATTGATATTCTAGACTCTGCGCTTCTTCGACCAGGCCGCATTGACCGGAAGATTGAATTTCCCCCTCCAAATGAAGCGGTAAGCTGGGATTGTTACATATTTTTAAATTTACTCTATCATTTTGATTAGGGCTGTCACGATTCCTCGATTCAATTTAAGCACTTGATTTAAAAAAAATGCTTGATTCAATTTACCCTTGTCGAGTAACCGGCAAAATACTAGAAGTGGCGCATTCCACAAATGAGAAACCATGAACCGCATTATTAGACCATTTCTAAGGCTGCACGAAATATTAAAACCATTTAAAAACCATACTACAGCATAGATAATGCTATTGAGAATTCACAAAGACTCTGAATCAATGAAATAAATATATGCCCTGCGGGTTTAATATATGCGCTTTAATTATTTACATGCATGTAGATCATGTGCATCTCAGAGCAGCTCCGTTGACAGTAAATGCTCTCAGTAAAATCCATCTCTGCATATACTGAGTTTGGGTTGCTTCTGGGAATGCAATGTGTGCCATTTGATCAGATTTGTAATGTAAATCATTTATAAACCTATTCCAACACAGGAGAATACATAAGTATGTTTCTAAATATGCAAACTGTTTATTGCGATTTCAAAATAAAAGTTTATACCCTCGCTCTGAGTTTGCATGTTTTGATGTCCACATATTCTTGTTAAAGATATTACAGTGGCTGTAGCATTTCTACCGTAAAGAAGTGGCTAAATATTAAAGATAAAGAACTAAATGTCGTTTGGCCAATACTAAACAAGGATTTGATCTGCTGTAAAGTGTAACAACACCAAGCCTCTACACACATTTGTTATAATACATAACATGATTGTATTATATTATGTATTTTAACAGTGTTGTTCTATAAAACCATGATTACTTGATTTTGAAGTTTTATTTGAACCAATTATTATCGAGTCATTTTAAAGGCTGTTGTTTGCATTGGTCTATTTTCATTACCACAAAAAGAAATCTGTCAAAATAATCGACCGATTCTGATAGCCCTAATCTTGATTCTGAAATACTGATACTTCTGACATTATTGTAATGTATGACTCTCTAATATTGAAGGCATAAATACTAGTAGCCTCATAGCGTTATTTTGTTCTCTGCAGGCCCGTTTGGACATTTTGAAGATCCACTCCCGTAAAATGAACCTGACACGTGGTATTAACCTGCGCAAGATTGCTGAGCTGATGCCAGGAGCGTCTGGTGCTGAGGTCAAGGTGAGGTCACAGGATCATTTCCAGGCATTTATGAGCATCTATGTGGCACTTATTCAGGAGAAGCAGTGCTGAAAATCAGTTTTTATCTGTGCTTATCTGACAGGGTGTCTGCACAGAGGCAGGGATGTACGCCCTGAGAGAGAGGAGAGTCCACGTTACCCAAGAGGATTTTGAAATGGCAGTGGCAAAGGTACTGAAAACATTTAGTTTTTTTCCAATTTGTGCTTTAGTACAAATAATATTTTAACCTGCCAATCCTAATATTAGAACCATTTGTTTTCATGGATATCTCTTAATTTATAATTTACTATTTTTCACAGGTGATGCAGAAAGACAGTGAGAAAAACATGTCCATCAAGAAACTCTGGAAGTAAACATTAGACTCTATAATCTGCAGGGTTTTTTTTTTTTGTCTTTAAGTTGCTTTATTGTCATCACCCAAATGTATTCAAAAATAAATTGTTTCTCACTTAGCATGATCGTTTTTTCTTGCCACTTTGTAGAAATGCATTTAGTTGATTGTCCCATAGACCTCAATTGCTGCTTGTTTTTGCCACAGAATAATAAAGCTAATTTAAATTTTTTAATCTCACAATTCTGACTTTCTTTCTCACAATTGAGTTCATATCTCACTATTTGTTATAACTCACAATTGTTATTCTGATTTTATTTCTTGCAATTGTGTTTATAACTCACAATTGAACTGAAATGAATGGAAATTGTGAGCTATAAACTCGCAATTGAAATAAAGTCCAAATTGTGATATAAACTAGGAATTGTAAGAAATAGTCAGAATTGTGAGATAAAAAGTCACAATTACCTTTTTTTATTTTGTTTACAAGACCTCCACTGTAAGTGCAGAACTCAATTTAAGACAAACTTTAAAGTCCCCCTGTAGTCCAAAATTTTATTGCTTAAAACTCATCTTTGATCACCAAAATGACAAATTTAATCGTTTTTTCCTTGGAAAAAAAAAAAAAAGTCATGCCTCAAAATAGCTTGAATGTAACTCTTCACCCTTGCCTCATTTAGTATATGTGGTTCTATGAATATGCAAATGAGCTCCGCCTCCACTCACACCAGCTCAGAGATCCACTCACTGATGATCACATTGACCTGATTGGTTATAAGGTTGTTTGCGACGTCAGAAACGGCTTAGAACTGATCTGTGTTTGGTTCACTGCAGTTTTAAGGAGAAAATACTCAGCAATGGTGTTGACTTATGAATTTGCACATTCTTAAAGCATTTTCAAAACACCACAGACATATAAACAACATTAAAAGCTTGATTTTCACCACAGAGGGACTTTAAAACTGTTTCATGTTTATGAGTCTGATGCTGAGTATGCATCTGACAATTTACTTCAACATTGGTTCAGTCTGCTATGTCTGGGACGTGGAGTGATGCATTTACTGGCTTTCACGTGAAAGCATCAAATGCATTATTTATCAAAGGAGAGGAGACTTTAAATTTACAAGAGGTAAAGGTTCTCTTTCACTTAATGAGTGTGAATTTGAATGAAATATGGCACATGCTGACCGGGATGTTGAAAACATGCATGAAACTCATTGTTTCAGTAGTTCCAGTGCTAGTTTAGTGGTTAAACATTGACTGTTTGTTCTCTTGATATGTAGAATATTTTTTCTCAATGGATATTTCGTTAAAATAAGCTCAATACTATTAAAACAGACTTTTTCATGAAGCACTAAAAATGTCCACCGCTTTGTTTTCAGGTAGCAAAATAAATAGGAAATATTGATTGCACAATATATGTAGACTAAACTGGAGCATTGTAGGAAATGAAGTCTCCTTCCATCATGAACCATAAACTGAAGTGAGTTATGAAATATGATATATGTAAAGTTGCTACAAATTTCCATTGATTGAAACACTGATTATTGATATGATTAAAAATGAAATGTATTATTTAAAACAACAGGTTTCCATTTTGATTGTAGTTCTGGTGATTAAAATTGGAATGAAAAGTCTGCATCCTGTGATGTCTCAATTCAAATTGAGGAAATGAACTGGAAATGAAAAGTCATTCTCAGTTCTGAATGGCGCAAATCCTGGTGTTTACAAACCCAGCCCCGATGACTGTGTCCAGCTCAAAGTCCTCAACGGGACGTCAGAGGTTACACTCACTGTTAGAGAGCACGTACTGTACAGCCTGACTGACTTTGAGTTCCACTTTCTTCAGGTTTGGGTCTGATGATATACAACTATTGTGAGTATGACATTTCTGAAAAATACTTTAATGTGAAATCATACTTTTAAAGAATTTACAAGTTCCTGAAAAAGAATTTAGACCAAGTATGAATTCAGTGGTGGTTATGAAACTTATTTAAGGTTATGTAAAGCATGTCGTTATGTAGGGTTTGGATGCATTTTAAACAAATCAATGGAGTTCCTTCGCTATCCACTCATCAACTCATCCATTTCATTTTTTTTCTATTATTTTCTATTTTGTGTAGCAGTTTGTATAGGCATAATATATATTTGTCTACAAAACTAATGTCCATCATTTAAATTAATCCTTTAGATCAAAAGGTTTTTAAGATCACGAAACACAAATTCAGTCCTGTAGTTATTAAAGGGAATTTTTGAAGATATTTAGATATAAGATGTATATCAAAATGTTTTATTAGTAGTGCTGTCAAATCAATTGATCACATCTAGCATAAAAGTTTGCATATAGATATACGTGTATGTATATATACACACACGATTAATCGTTCTGATAGCGCTAGTTATTAGTAGTAGTAGTAGTTTTAATTTTTTTCACAAATGACAAATATTTGACATTTGACTACATGAGCTATACAGGGATGAAAACTACAAAAAAATGTGAAAATAAATAAATAATAAAATATTAAAATTAAATAAAGGAATATTGAATTAAATAATGATTTAAGAAAATAAATAAAACATCTAACAGTACTGTAATATAGCGAGAAGAAAATAATATTGTAACATAACTATATATATATATATATACTGTATATATATATACATATATACACACATATATATATATACATATAATTTATTTATAAACTTTTATGTTAGATGTGATTAATCACAATTAATCGATTTGACAGCACTATTTATTAGTAGTAGTAGTAGTTTTTTTTTCTTTTCTTTTTTTACAAATTAACTGAAAGAATATTTTTAGATATATGTGAAACTATTTTTTTTCTCTCAATAATTTCAACCTTTTACAGAGACTTTTATCTTCATAAAATCACAATCTCAGGATAATGCTACCACTATTTTTTACTTGAAGACCTTCAAAAAATTGTCCAAATTCATTTTAATTCAGAGATAGAAAAACTTGTAGAAGACATGCATTCCAGTCACTGCCTCTATTAGCAGAATTTTTAAATAAATTAATAATTGTACACCAAAAGTGAGCGTCACATCATTGAATCAAATGCATTTTACACAGCTTGTTCTGATCAC